>NW_024062717.1:5240000-5840000 GCF_006381635.1 Hibiscus syriacus
CAGGGAAACAGATCCCACTTGCACAGAAGTTTGCCCTTGCATAACATTATTTTCTGTTATTTCGAAACAGTCACCCTTGCTTAGACTCTCCTCCTCTTGCTCCAGCCCACTCCTGAAATTTAAAACCGGGCCCCTAATAGGCCCATTTTCGCAGTCAACTATATCATGCTCTCTAAGGACATCTCCCTAACTTTTCTCATTTTCTCTCCCCTCATTAATTTCTTCTGACTTATCCCGCTGTGTAGAGACATCACCTACTTCTGTCACTTCTTTGCACAAGTCAATTGTATTTTCCCTTCCTATGTTTAAATTCAAACCTCCCTCGGTAGTTGTGTTTTTGCCATGTTGAGAACTTCTAACCCCATACTCAATCCTATTTTTGGTTACTGACAACTCCTGAACTGCCTCCTGCTCTTCTTGCCGAATCTGTACGTCTTCATTGTTCCATTCCGAAGAGCTTTCCTCCCATGGATTCTCTGCAGCTTCTTCTATCTCCATATCTGATAATTCTGGGAAAAATTCCTCAGCACCATCAACTTTAATTTTAATCATGAATTTTCTCCCATACGTAGTGATGATGGTTTGATTTGGAATGTCAAAAGGACTCTCAACCCTTAGTAGCAACTGCGCCACTCTGCAATCCACTCTATGCGCAGTTTGATCTTGGATTTTTACAACCTTACCCCATTTGGATGCTAAGCTAGTAAAGAACGGGACCGACCAACAATTTAATGGGACACCAATTATTGAAATCGCACAATAAGCTAATGGGTACCCCCCTCCTCTACCACCGGCTCCAATATATCAAACCAGAACGTTAAAGCTTCCCATTTTTCTTCCATTGCAATTCTTCTCTCATCAACCGACTGAAACACCACCAGACACGCATTCTTCGCACATCCCCACCTTATCACCTTAACTTTGAAGCCCTCATTTCGTAAGGCTTTCTGCACAAATTCTACTTCAAAAATATCTTTGCAAATGCCAGTAAGTGAAGATTTCAACCATAATCTCTCTTCCATCGGAATAAAGACATCCAAAGATTTCTTCTCTTCCTGTGTATTCTTTTGACTGTTTACTTGATGACCTCCTGAAACTTTTTTCACCCCAACCACAATGTCTCTATAAGTTTTTCCATCATTGAACTTGTTCATTCGTTCCATTTTCTCATTCACTTGCGCTGAAGAAGCCATTCGACTGCCCTTCCACTCTCCTTTTTCTACCCTTTTGAAGCCCTCCTCAGTATTCCCTTGACGATTCTTCATCCCAGCTAACTTGTCATATTTAGCTACTGAAACAGAAATTATCTTCCCATCAATCCTGACATTGTTCATTTTCTCCACCGCATTGCACAGATCCTTCTTGCTAGAAAAATGGACAAATGCAAACGTACAATCCTTGTATTTTGGTCTGTTATTAATAAAAGGAATAAACACCCTAATAACTTTTCCATGATAACTAAAAAGTTCCCCTAATGTTCTTCTGCTCACTCTTCTACTAAGATAATCAACGAACGCAGACCAAGTACCCCCTCCATGAACCTCTCCGTCTTTGCCTTCAGAATATCTGCTCTCTCGCTCTCTCCATCGCTTAATATATGGCAATACACTTGGGCACACCAAAGATTTTAGACTAGGTTTCACTAGAATCTAGATATGAACTCAATCCAACTGATCCTAACACGGATGCTATATGACCCGTTCCATGCTTAGAAGGCTTATTGCAAGAGGACTATTGAATTGTAATGTCACTCTCTTTGGATGGTTGCTTCTAGAATTTAGAAAGCTATTTGAATCCTTTGGCAAGCCAGAAGTTGCACGCACAAGAAGTGGATCGGGCTAATTCATACTCGACTTCATCAGATCAGGCAACTTCACATTGTTTGACTCACACCAGTTTGTAATTAGTGCCTTAACAGTGTAATTAGGTATAAGATTGGGATGAGTCAACTTCTGTCGTGTCTTGGAGCACATAGTGAGCCCAAGATCAATCCATTTTTTGATGAAAGCATGCTCATAGGTTTTTCTTGATGCCACAATCACTGGCTCAGTCATTAGCTCTAGCGAAATGGGGCAGATGAAATCAGAAGGTATGAGAACAGGGCTGCTGGTCTGAGACTGTTTTACTAAGACAATGCGATGATGCATGCGAGTTACAAGAGTAATAAGTTTATCAATATACTAAACTTCTGCAGTTTTATCAGCTTGATCAGCATACTCCTTCAACTTTTCAAGGGCCACAGCCTCTATCAGAATCTCCTGATTTGAATTCAAGCTCAATCTCTCAGCAATTATCACTAATATTTCTGCCCTTGGTCCAGAGTTATCCAATCGATCCTTTATGGCTTCCTCAATGATGGACGATGTTTGTTCATCTCCCACTTGCTTAATTTTCTTCAAGTAGTGTTGTGATCAATCATACCAATTGACATCCTGAAATGGGGATACCTCTTCAAATCAAATCAAAATGATATCTATATTTTCTCACAGCCTAAAACTTTATAGGTTAGATGTCATTGACCCTCCAAAACATGACTTCTCATCTCAATAAATTCCTTTGGTTGCCATAGAAAGAATATGATAGTTATACTTCAAAAAACAATTACAGGCTTTCATTAACTTCAATGATTTTGGGTAGTAAATTACCTCAAGGGAAGATGAACTCAATTCATAAGGAAGATGTTGATTGGAAGACTTAAAATGGAATATGTCCAAGCTAGAATTCTGAATCTTTGATATTAATGACTCAACTTGCAGAAACTAGACATAAAATGGAAGAGAATGTGGTTACCCAAGCCTCCAAGGTATTGGCTAATAATTGCTTATAAGAAAATTCAATTCTTCTATGATATTGTTATCTAGGATACACACATCAGAGCAATTCTGTCATGATCATGAGATATTCATTAATCGGAGAAGACGGAGGAGAAGACGGAGGAGAATTAGGGAAATTGGAAATAGGGTTAGGGATTTCAATTAAGGGGAGGGGTGTTGCCAGCAGTGAAGGAAGTCACGCCAACAGCACCAACAACACCTGCAAGGGAATCTAACTGTTTGGACAACTGTATTGCCAGCTGGTAAATGGGTTGTTACAATGTAAATATATAAGCAATGTACTAGGTAAGGCTTACGGTATGATTGGAATGAATGAAAACTCAGTCTTCTTGAAATCCCTTTCTCCTCTCCTTTAATCTCCCTTCCTCTATTTCCTTCGATTGTTCTTCTTCTTTCGTAGGGTCATAACAATTGGTATACAGAGCCACAACTCCTGACAAAGCAATGGCTTCATACTCTATTTTTTCTACGATTCAACAACAGATTGAAGACTTATCAAAGTTAGTGAAGCAAGATCAGTACTTGGAGACAAGGATTGCAATGAATAAGGATTGTTTGGAGCACATTTTACAGTTGTTGACTAGTAAAGAGTGTGAGCAAAAACATGATGATTCTCAGGTGTTCGATAAATTGTCAACATCAAAGATTCAAATTACTGCTTCTTCTCGTGGATCTGGAAAACATTCTCAGCTCATACCATCAACTCCAAGATGGGCTGTTGTAAATGGTTCCGGTGTCATTTTAAGTGTATGTGATGAAGAGGTTGCACACTATGAGACTGCTAGTTTAACGGCTGCTGCAGTCCCTGCTCTTCTAGTTCCTCCTCCAACAACAGCCTTGGATGAGCATCCAGTTGCTGGGTTACCAGCTCTTGAACCATATGCACGTTTGTTTCATCGGTATTATTATATTGCAATTCCACGTGCCACACAAAGACTTCTTCTTGGACTTTTAGAAGCACCACCATGGTGGGCTACGGATGCAATTGATGCTATCGTGCAGTTTCTGGAACTCCTTCAGGCTGCTGAAGATTATACAACTGGTATAAGGCTTCCTCGAAATTGGATGCTTTTGCATTTTTTGCGGGCAATTGGGACTGAAATGTCTATAAGAGCGGGTATTGCTGCTGTTACTGTTGCAGTTTTATTTTTTTGCATACTTTCACAGCCTGCATTGTTTTTTCCTCCAACAAGACAAGTTGACGGAGTAGAAGTTCAACATGATCCTTCTGGTGGTTCTATATCGTGCTTTAGAAAGTAGATTGAGGTTCCTGCGGCTGAAGCAACTATATATACTCTATTAACAGAAGCTTTTACCGTCCCAAAGCTTGTTTTAGCAGGGCAGTTGCCTGCCCAACAAAATGCTACTATTAATCTTGATCCAAGCATGAGGAACATACAAGAGCTGAAGTCATGGCTTGAGTTCCACAATGTTGTTGCTGCCGGTTTAAGACTGGCCCCACTTCAGGGAAAAGTGTCTAGAACATGGATAATATATAACAAGCCCAAGGAACCTAATGCAGTTCATGCTGGACTTCTCCTTGCTCTTGGATTACACGGGTTTCTGCGTGTTTTACGGATTACGGACATATACCAATACTTTTCACAGGAACATGAAAGCACAACTGCAGGTTTAATGTTGGGTCTGGCAACTTCTTATAGAGGGACTATGCAACCTTCAATAGCAAAGTGTCTTTATTTGCATATACCTGCTCACCATCCATCTTCCTATCCAGAGTTAGAGTTACCAACACTGCTGCAGACTGCAGCACTAATGTCACTCGGGCTTCTTTTTGAAGGATCAACACACCCTCAAACAATGCAAAGATTACTGAGTGAAATAGGCCGAAGAAGTGGAGGCGACAATGTCCTTGAAAGGGAGGGTTATGTTGTTTCTGCAGGCTTTTCACTGGGTCTTGTTGCATTAGGCCGAGGAGAAGACACATTGGGATTCATGGATACACTGGTTGATTGGCTATTTCATTATATTGGTGGAAAGGAAATTCGAAATGAAAGGTTTCCCCTGCTTTCTACATCAATGGATGAACATAACCGGGGCACTGGGCAGATGATGGATGGGACCTCTGTCAATGTTGATGTCACTGCACCTGGGGCTATGATAGCTCTTGCTTTAATGTTTTTGAAGAGTGAATCAGAGGTGATTGTCTCTAGGCTCACAATCCCCCAAACACATTTCGATTTGCAATACGTAAGACCTGATTTTATAATGTTTCGTGTCATTGCTCGGAATTTGATCATGTGGGGCAAGATTCATCCCACTAAAGATTGGATTCAGTCCCAGATTCCTGAAATTGTAGAAAATGGTGTCAATAGCCTTGGAGATGATACTATGGATATTGATGAAATGGATGCAGAAACTACTGTACAAGCATATGTCAATATAGTAGCCGGGGCATGTATTTCTCTTGGGTTGAGATTTGCTGGCACAAAGGATGAAAATGCACAGGAGTTGCTTTATGAATATGCTGTCTACTTCCTGAATGAGATCAAGCTTGTTTCCACTACAAATAGGAATACCTTTTCCAAGGGTTTATCTCAGTATGTTGACCGAAGCACATTGGAGATGTGCCTTTATCTTATTGTTCTATCATTGTCTGTGGTTATGGCTGGTTCTGGACATTTACAGACCTTCCGGCTTCTAAGGCTTCTCCGCAACCGAAGCTCTGTAGACGGTTATGCCAACTATGGTATCCAGATGGTGGTGAGCTTAGCAATTGGTTTCTTGTTTCTTGGTGGAGGAACGAGGATATTTTCTACCAGCAACAGTTCCATTGCAGCATTGCTTATCACTCTCTATCCACAGTTGCCTACAGGACCCAATGACAACCGTTGCAACCTTAAGGCATTCTGACATTTGTATGTCCTTGCAATGGATGCTTGTTGGCTTCAAACTATTGATATCGACACTGGCCTCCCCGTTTATGCTCCTCTTGAAGTCACAATCAGGGAAATTGAGTATTATTCTAAAATAAGTTTTTGTGAGATTACTCATTGCATTCTGCCCGAGTGTTCTATTTTGAAGACAATTCGTGTTTGTAGCCCTCGATATTGGCCTCAAGTGATTGAGCTTGTTCCTGAAAATGAGCCTTGGTGGAGTTTGGGTGGCAGGAATGACCCATTTCACTCTGGTATTCTCCATGTCAAACGAAAGGTTGAATCGTGTTCATATGTGGATGATCCCCTAGGGTGTCAATCACTGCTTTCACGAGCAATGCACAAGGTCTTTGATTCGACAAGTCTAAGAGCAGTCAATGATGGACCTACTACTGTTACTGTTGATCAACTTGTCAGCACTTTCTCTTCTGATCCAAGTTTAATTGTTTTTGCACAACTCTTCTGTGACCTTTCCTGGAATAGCAAATCTGATGTTGACTTCCAGGTGTTTTGCTTACAAGTATTATTTGAGTGTATAAGCAAGGATAGACCAGCTCTTCTGCGGGTCTATTTATCCTTGTACACCATTATTGGCACATTGGCAGAGCAAGTCTCCAGCAGTGATATTCTTGTTGGCGACTCATTATCTCTCTCTAGTTTAAAGTTTGCACTGTCCTATAATGAGGTTGTCTTGACTGGAAGGTTGGCCACTTCAAATGGCAGCATTGTTCAGTCTGTGTTTCTAGGATCATTTCAAGGGAAGGGGAATGTCATAACTATAGGGGAAGTCAACAAAGAAAGCAGCAAGAATCAGTTACTTAAACAATAACTTTTGAATCTGAAAATTTTTCAGAAGACTCAAGCAAGGTTGAAATTTTTTGCTAAAATAAAATTGACAGACAGGGGTATAAAGGCAGAGGACAAAATTTACCTGAAGTTTCGATCTTACCATCAAACCTCACTTGCTCTTCGAAAAGGATTAAGGCTAGCAGCAAGGGTCTATGGTACCTATATTGTTTTACAACATGGGGTAAACTATATTGAGCTTAAGGCACAATTATTAGGATTTGATCCTTGGGGACAAGGATCCTTTCATGGAAGGGGTATTGTCATGATCATGAGAGATTCATTAATCGGAGAAGACGGAGGAGAATTAGGGAAATTGGAAATAGGGTTAGGGATTTCAATTAAGGGGAGGGGTGTTGCCAGCAGTGAAGGAAGTCACGCCAACAGCACCAACAACACCTGCAAGGGAATCTAACTGTTTGGACAGCTGTATTGCCAGCTGGTAAATGGGTTGTTACAATGTAAATATATAAGCAATGTACTAGGTAAGGCTTACGGTATGATTGGAATGAATGAAAACTCAGTCTTCTTGAAATCCCTTTCTCCTCTCCTTTAATCTCCCTTCCTCTATTTCCTTCGATTGTTCTTCTTCTTTCGTAGGGTCATAACAAATTCTCACCTGAATATGATCAAACATTAACGAATCAGGAAATAGGGCACAAACTTATCCCGAATGCTACAGTTTTTAATAATTACTATAATGAGAAACATGATGAAATTATGTCTGTCCAAATGGGCAGAACATACGTCTGATTAGTTATTGTACAACAATAATCAATAACAAGCATCACGAAAGGAAATACTAATGCTGCCAAGAGTAACTGATCAAAGCTTCATCATATTGGGAGCATTCCAATGCCAAAAATGTTAGTTTAGGTGTTTTTCTTAGCTACAACTACAATAAAATTGCAAAATAAAGTAGCAAACTAAAAATATAATTGGTACTTACAAAGTAAATTTTACTCAAACGGGGTTGCCAGCTTTCAATTTGCTCTCGCAGTTCTTCTACAGAGAGGCTCAATTCTTCAAATGCCTTGGTAAGCACTTCATCAAAAGTAATTTTAGAATCAAAGATTTCTTCAAGAATTATGGGCTTCAGCAACTTTAGTATCTCTTCTGTTCTCCGGTAGAACTTCTGAACTGGTTCTGAGTTGATGTTCTCAAGAGATGACAAATTGAAAAATAAATAAGTGTTTCTAAGAAGGGTTTCTAACAAAGATATCCCTGTATGATCTGTTTCAAAAAATATATATCAAGGAAGACCACGAGTGAGAAAGAGCAGTAGCGGGAGGAAAACTGAAATAATTATAGGTAACTACCATGCACAACATGAAACATATGAAACTACGATTTATTTGTCCAAAAGATATAATCAATTCATCGGGATTTAGTGCTCTTTCAGCATTAGTCAACACATTCAGAAATTGCAAGTAAATGATAGTGGATGAAATAAGAAACACCTCGATGATGATCTTTCAGCAATTTTTATGGGTCAGTGCTCTTTACAGTGGCAGCTTTGATTCTCTAAGGGGTTAAACAAGAACCAAAATGATATAACAGAATTAAAACTGAAATAAACTCAATAGTAAACAGGCATTCCATAATTTAAAAAAATGAAAAAGTAAACTGAGAGAAAAAGAAAAAACAGTACTTGAATGCAACTTTGTATTCAAGAATTTTGGGTGTTTTCCTTTTTCTTTTTATGTTCTCTTGATCTGAGTAAAAGGAAAACAAAATAAATAAATAAAACCCAGATTTCACCAGTTTGGTCCTGGCTCTTAAGGCTTTCTCCCCAAGTAATCTTCTTTTTCAAAAAGAAAAACTAGTTTTGAGTATTAAATATTGACGAGTTTTAGTCAAATTAATTATTTTAGTGTTTTGCTAAGGAGGTTGCTTAGTCGGAGAGTGGGACATTCTCGGAGTTCAATTAATCTTCTTTTATTTTCGTAAGCATGCGACAACTTTTTTTTTAGAAAAAAAAAAACACCTACAAATTTTAATCCATATGAAAAAAAAATCTCTATTAAATTTAAATTAATTAAAATAAAAAAAAACTACAACAAATTTTGATTAAATCAGAAAATTTTCAAATTAATCAAGCTTTGTTTGATTTAATTAATAATATCAAAAAACATAAATTCAGTAACAATTAAAAAAATTTAGTTAATTCAATTTTAACTAATTTAATTCCATTGAAGATCGGATTAAATGTTTAAACCAACCCTACAAATAAATTCAAGTTATTAAAAGAGCTAAATTCAACCAAATCAATCGGTGACAAGTCAAATCAAACTTTTCTTATTATTTTTCAATTTGAATTCGAAAATCTTAATTCCATCTAGAACATTAATAATCAATCGTGAAATCAAGCAGTGGGGTTCAATTAGCTTAACCGAAGAGAGGTGGAACCAATTTTCTTTCATCTCGAATCAAACTCAAATCAAGTTTGAGCACAACTCGACTCAAGTAACCCCATTATTGTATTGATCACTAAATAAGGGAAAAAGAAGTTGAAAACTCGAGACTAAAAGAAAGTAAAACCAGCATATCAATCGGATTACATGTTTGTTCGAAGTCGGTTCATATATAGCTAGCTTGAACCAAATTTGAGCTGCACTATGGGGGAAATTACATAGTTTTGGATCCTTCAGATGTTTTCAAAATAATGTTATTGCTAAAGTTTATAATCCATACATTCTTTAACCAAAACATGGAACCTACAGGCTACAAGCATGTTGTTTGAAACAGTACTCCAGAAAAAAGTATGCTTACTCAACTGAACTTTGTACTTAAAAGTCCCTATATAATTATGCATACGCAGAAAACATATGCTTTTAATTGGATAAATTCATCTGTGAAAACAGACTTCGATTGCTCCTAAATCAATTGGCTGATCTCATGGCTTGACAAGGGTGAGATAGATCACTCAATTCCTTGAGTCTGTTTTGGTGGTAACAAGCAGCGCCAAGCAGATGACATAAAACCTCGAGCAACAAGGTAGATTATAAAAGCAATATATGTGCCGCTAAACGCAAACAGTACACTTGTGAACATTACACCAGTGACTTCTTCAGAGAAAAAGTCGAGTAGAAGATACCCGTTGATCACTATCACCAGCACAGCCACGAGCCATGCAACTGTCTGCAATGGACACAGACAAAGTTATGTAACTGCATAATCGAAAACAGTGGCATAATATATATGATGGAAGTGAAAGTCGGGCATCAATAGATGAGCTGTAATAAGAATCCATATACCACAAGTTAAAATACCCACTAATCCACATAGCTTCAACATTGGTACCACCATAATTTCACTGAATTTCCTATCACAGTAACCCTCATTCCTCCAGCAAGACAGAAGAGACAGAACAAAAGCTCTTCTAAATCTTAGACATGTACACATGGGAAGCTCGAGAATAGGGACAATGAACCGGCCAATAGACAAAAGAATTATTTTAGACAACAAAAGTTGTATGTATTCCTTTGCCAAAAAAGAGTTTAGGATGTTCTAGCTGCTATCATGTTGCCACACCATTATCAGTGAATTGATCACATTTTTCTCAATTGAAAAGCAATGAGCTGTTCCGGAATAAGGGCTAATTACGACCTCTAGATCAGAAAGAAAAACAGCCTCTTATCAAAATTAACCAATAAAATAGTGATGCAAGTACAAAGACAAAATCACTTAAGGCTGCATTTATACAAATGAATTCAAATCAAACTAGTTCACTGTAAAAAAAAATAGAATGTCATTCTTCATAATTAAGTCTCATCACCGGCTAGTCAAGTACACTAGAACTCCTGTAGGCAAGAAAGTTAATATATCGGCAAGGCACAAAATAAGAGCATTAGCAGCATACCTTGAGCACAGAGCCAATTTTGAAGGAACCCATGATTTGCTCCTTAGATACCAAACAAAGAAGTGGGATAAGAGCAAAGGGGATTTGAATAGATTGAAGCACATTAAGCCATTCATTTAATTCATCTAAAGCTGATTCAGAAGTATCGAAAATAAGAGCAACTATCATAGTAGGAACAATTGCAAAGCTCCTAGTGATCAACGCTCTTAGCCATTTTTTCAACCTCAAGTTCAAGAAACCTCCCATGATGAACTGCCCCGCATAAGTGCCAGTAATAGTGCTACTTTGTCCAGCTGCTAACAGCCCGATAGCCCAGATATATAAAATCGGGAATAACCCACCTCCAAATTTCTCTTGAAGATACTGCCCTGCATTCACGAGTCCAATACTATCGGCTACTTCTGTGCCATAAAATGCCTTGGCAAAAACAGTTGTGACAAACAGATTGATTATAAAGGAAATCAAAAGCGCGGCAGCAGACTCTATCGAGTAATAATTGAGAGCTTCTTGCACTCGGCCTTTCTTGCTGTGATCGATTTCCCGTGATTGCACGAGAGCAGAGTGCAAGAATACATTGTGAGGCATAATAATGCAGCCCACGACTCCCACGGCTTGTTTGATGGTTTTGGAGCTAAGTTTTGGAATCAAAACACCTGCAAAAACCAAACCATTTAATTATCACTCAACTACAATATGGTACGAAAATGAAACTTATCAACCTATGGAGCATCAAAGAAATTGCTACTGCCAACAATGGAAAGGAGTGCCTCACCAAGAAGAAGTTCAGTGCCACTGGGTTTTGTTTGACCAAACATCCAAGCAAATGAGACTGCCATTGTAGCAATGAGGACAGCAAAAAATGCTTCCAGCTTCCTCACTCCATAGTTTTCAAGAAACAAGAAGATAAAACTGGGACAATGCAGAGAAAGGAAAGTGGTTATAATGCACCAAGTTAATGTTGATGTACTAGCCAGCTAATTCGGAAATGTAAGGAAATAAATTATAACATTAAAAAAAAGCCTCACTTTCCTTCTTTGCTTAGACAAGATTGAGTTTTATATTAACTAAAAAAGCTCGAAAATCTTCAAATCCCACAAAAATACTAATAAATTTTTGAAAGAAGAAAACAATTCATCAAAATAAAAAAAAAACACTGACCAATCACAAGCTGTAATAACAACACCAGCCCACAAAGGCAAAGCACCATTACTCAAAATCTTAATAGCAATAGCACTTCCAATAACTTCCTGTATATCAGCTCCAATTAAAGCCAACTCCGCCATTACCCACAAAACCATCCTAGCCCAAGTCGGATACTCTTCTCTACACAGCTCAGCTAAGTGTCTCCCCGTCGCCACACCAAGCCTAGCCGACAACAGCTGAACCAACAACCCAATAGCCGTAGCCCACATCAGCAGCCACAGCAAAGAGTAACCGGCTATAGCTCCGGCTTGAAGATCCCCTTCTAAATTCCCAGGATCCAAAAAAGCAATCGACATCAAAAAACCGGGTCCGGTGAAAAGCCAAAGCTTTTTCCAGGAAAAAGGCGGGACACCCAGTGAGCCTTCATTCCCCGTTTCATCGACTCCGACGATGTGGACTTTTTCGCCTGACTCGTACGCCACATCCTGGTCCGAATCCTGGTCGGATAATAACGGAAGCCGGTTGTCTTCTGGTGGCATATTCCGGTGTGCCGTCCTCCGAGGAGGATTGCTTTTTCGTTGGGATTTAGTTTTAGCTACGTAAAATAAGGAAAGGAAGCTTGGGTTGAAGCAAAAGAAAAGCAATGAAAACTACTCGTATTTCCCACTCTCTTTGCTCAATGTTACTGACTGTTTTTTTTGTTTTTTTTTTCATTTCCATATTTTTCTATTAGTAATTTATAGTAAAAGTTCAATCTCTTCGTCACGTGACGATCTTATTCCATGAGGGATTTATTTTGATTATTATATTTTACGTTTTATTATATAAATTATTAAATTTTAATTAAATTAAAAAATTTAATTAGTTATTCTAGTACACTTTGAAGTTTCAATCATTAGATATAAGATTATTATATAAACTGATATATGGTTTGATAACATTTTGAATCGGTATCTTAATTTTTTTTTTCTCAAATTGGAATCTAACTTGAAAACATTTTTATATTGATATTCTAATTTTAAAAAAAAAATTATATTAATATAAGATAATATGATATTTTAACAATCAGTTAAATTCTAACACATGACATTTGATAATTTATATAGTTAAAATATATTTGAATTTAAACTCATAATAATTTTGGATATGACGTATACACAATAAAACTTAAACTTATAATAAAAATGAATTAAAAAGTCACAAATGTATTTATGTACGAATCAAATTATCTCAATAGTTAAAGAGATAGTTGTTATCACTAATGGTATTAGATTTGAGTACTATAGATTATACGGTTATTTGAATTATCATTGACAAATAATTGATATTTTAGAACATATGCTACCTTGTAATCACTTTAAATTAATAAAATAAATATGATATTTATGTATAATAAAACTCAAAAACCCCCAAAATTTTGCCAAATTTCGCTTTAACGCCTATAAGTTTTTCTAACTTTTATTTTAATCTCTATTTTAATATGATTAAACTCTAATCTTATAACCACATACTTTTTTATTTTTTATTTACTTATCAAAACAAAAGATTTTTAGGATGCACTGATAATGATATGATAACAACACTATTTATTAGTCATTTTCTTCTAATGAAATATCAGTCACTGTGTACTATTTTTATTTGTATTTTTTTTTTCAAAATTAGCCGATTTCAAATATTATTCGAGTCGAATATTATTCTCATCATAAAAAGCGATAATCGGTCAATTCATAAAGTTATTCCAATAATATAATAACCACCAAATTAAACTCCAAAATTATATTATAAGCATAAATATATTAGTAAATGTATAAAATATTATAGTATATATATCAAGAAATACCGATTCATGTTTATCACATTTCCTCTGGAACCCCACTGCTAAGATTTGGGTATCAAATGAGGCGAAACGACGTGGCATTAATAAATTATAAAGGGATGGCGGGTTGCACGGGCGGAGAGAGGAAAGCGCGACGAATGACGAGCGGAGATGTTGCCAAGTATGTGGCGACGACACGCAAGCGTACGTCTGGCCGTGGATTGCTTGTGGTAGCAGGAGTTGTTGTCACCTTCATTGGCACCGTATTTTATTTCCATTTCTCCGCCAACCTTTTTCAATATTATTTTTTAGTTATAAATTATTGAATTAAAAATTATAACTATTTATTTTTACTAAACTATTATGTATTGATATGAGAAGGGATTTAAATTTTGAATCCATAAATGCGTCGACCAAGGTAAATGTCTAATTGACGGTATAAATAAAATGGTAGGTGGTAAGTTTTGGTCCGTTCATCAAGGTCCCATTTGTCACGTCCGATGAGATGGATTGAAAGATATACAGAAGAAACGTTCACTCAAGCACCATTCATTTTGTCGAATTTTAAGACAACACGTTTTTATAACGAATAACATCAATCTTATTTTAAATCTTGAGTTTTTAATATTTTATGAAATTATTTATCTAATTTCAGACCGAACGTGACTACCTTAAACAAGATCATTTGGTGAGAAAAAGATGGTTAGTTACTTGAATTATTGGAAATCCCGAAACAGCACTTGTGGTTGTTGTGAAGTTGTGTTAAGATTCCTATTATGAAAGATCAAAGGGGAGGGTTTTCAAGATATTTTACGGGAAATGTCGACATAGATTTTCGTCGCACATGCAAGTATGTCGACATTTTCCCAAAGATTCCTACAAAAATTAAAAGATAAAAAGATTTGTGTTGTATGACCTTTTAGTAAATTGCTTGCAGGTCCACTGACCAACTACGTAATAAACTAATCATAATATCAATATTTTTAAATTTACTCCAAATAAATTACAAGCAAATTCTTTTTAATAAATATCGCAGGTTAGACATTGGTTTGTCTTGGGTCGCTACTAGTCGGTGGTGTTTCAACTTGAAATTTAATATATAAAATATTTGTTTTAATAATCTTTATTTGGGATCATAAAAATATAAAATATTTAATCAACTATTTATGAACAGCTGATATGTTTATGTTCATTTATAGATTTGTCTACTAATTTATTTATTTAAATTTTATATTTTTATATAAACGTTAATAAAAAATTAATTATGTTTATTTTAGTTATTTATGATATAATTATTATTACTAATGTTTTATTATTTTATATTTAGAAAATTGGAAAAATAAGAATTTGTTTACATTTTATTTATTTAATATTCATGAATAAAAATTATTTATGAATATATTCTTAAATGAACTTAATTAGGGATGTGTATGAGTTGGATTAGATCGGATTTTCGACCAATCCGACCCTACTCCAAAATATACACTTTTCATCTTAAACCTAACTTGGGTTTTGGGAGACTTTATCCGATCCAAAATTTGATCCGTCTTTTGAGGTAAAACTCAAACTTTATCCTACCTTACCTAAAACAAATATATTTATAAAAAAATATTAATTTTATTTGATAAAATAAGGATCTAATTGAAAAAATAATACATAGAAGAGTTTATTATAATTATCATTAAATATATAAGATATAATTATTTTATTTTTGAATCATGTTAGATTAAATATTTTTTACATTAAACTCAAACCCGAATCCAAACTCGACAAAAACTCATCTTCTAAAAAAGCGACTCAAGTTAACCTAAACCTGAATTTTTTTGAAAAGGTCTTATCCAATAAAACTGTATCGGATTAGGATTAGTCAAGTTTAGGTACTGTGTCCATTCTTAAACATAATTGATGACATAGGTTATTATTTTAGGGGTTGAATAGTCATGTCGTAAAAGTAAAGATAATAAATGAACTTAATTAATTAAATTTAAGTTATAATGATTAAATTAGATGTGATTTTACTGGAACTTAATTTATTTTTAGTTTTTCTATGAGACCTTTTATTATCAAGTCTTAATAAAATGAACAGTAATATATTGTGGAGCAGCATTGCTAAATACCGAGGTGTATCGAGGGTAAAAGCATTTCTATGGCTATTGGCTGGTGAGAGACTCCTCACTAATTGTGAACGTGTGAGGCGACATATGAGTAACTACTCAAAATGCGGTGTATGTGACTCAAGCGATGAAACCGCCGATCATCTCTTTCGTCTATGTTCCACAGCAATGGAAACATGGAAGAGATTGATTCGTCCCGACGAGATGTCTGAGTTCTTAACAATGAATATAAGAACATGGTTACTAGTTAATCTCACAAAACCTGGATACTTTGCTATTGAAGATCAAGAATGTGACCTGCTGTTTGGAGCAGTTGTTTAGAACATATGGAACCACAGAAACCAATGTATATTCGACATTGAGAAACTGGGATCTACCTCCATCCTCGAACAAAATAAGAGACTCCAAACCGAGAGTGGCAAAACTATGTCAGCCAGAGCAAATGCAAACAATTATAGGATGTTGAGGAGACCGGGATACTCTAAATGGGAGGCCTATCCAGAAGAATGGCTAAAGATAAACACAGATGGAACACAAAACACCTAAGTTTATGCGACATGTGGGGGAGCAATTCGGAATAGCCGCGGAGAATAGATATCAGGCTTTGCTAGAGCTATCGAAATATGTTTAGTACTTGAAGTGGAATTATAGGGGGTTTTGGGAGGCTTAAAACATGCATGGAATATGGGAACGCATCGCGTCATACTCGAAGTTGATAATAATCAAATCTTCCGGAATTTAAACCAAGTTGTGCCGAAACTAGTTTCACCAACTATTTTACAGCATATCCAGGAGTTGCTAAACAGACAATGACTAGTCTCATTTTCTTTGGTTGATCAAACAAAAAATAGAGTGGTTGATTTTATAACGAAGATAGCCCACATTGATGATTTTGTGGGTCAAAGTTTCTCAACACCCCCGATGACTGTAGAGCCAATACTTAGTAAAAAATGTTTAAGAGTCCATAGCTAGAATGTTTTATGTCCTTATTTCACCAAAAAGTAGTAGGTTAAGTTTTCTTGTTCAAAAAATAAAATATACAACAAATCTTGAGTTAGATACAATTTTACATGATTTAGTTTGACTTATTTCTTACTAAAACTTACCCAATAAGAGTTGTCGTTAGAAAAATATTATATTAAGGGTGCGTTTGGTTTACAGAATGTAAGATTACCAGTGAGAATGTAAGATTACCAGGGAATAGAATTACTGGGAATATTATATTTTGTGTTTGGTTGGCTTAGCAGGAATGTAAGATTATCGTGTTTGGTTAAAGGAATAAAAGATTATTAGAATGTATATTTAACCAAATTGTCCTTATTATATATTTGTATAATATTACAAGTTGGAAAATATTTATATATTTTCTTTAAAAATTTAAATTCATAATATTTATATATATATTTTTACAAAATTAAAAATATAAAAAGGTTTAATGAAATGGTAAAATTTTATTTTAACCCCTGAACTTCATATAAAATTTTAATTATATACTTTTTTGTAAATCTATAATAATTTAAGGATAAATTTGTAATTTAACCTTCGTAAAATTTTTATTATTCAATGACAGAAGAAGGATGTTTTTGAAAAAAAATAAAAATTTAAGGACATTTTAGTCCAAAACACCTGTAATCTAATAATACCTAAGGAAAGGGAGGTAATGACATTCCCGATAATATACTCAAAAAATCCACTATTGGTAATCTAACATTACCGGGAATGAGATTCCCAGGCTAACCAAACGTGGGAATATGGATTCCATTCCCATAGGAATCCAACATTCCCCCATCCAACCACCCCCTAAGGATATCAAAATTCACATATAGAATTAATAGAGTAACAAATGTCTTTCAAAATATAATAAAAAATCTAATTAATAAGACACGTTACAACTTTTAATTTGTTAGTGCATAAAAAAATAATAATTATTTTTTGTATACTGGTTAGGACTGTTAATTAGTCCGACTCAATAACAAATTATTTTTTAATATTTTTAAGACGTTGATTGCCTTACTTTAAGATTGGTTACGTGTTGTTAAGATTTTTTTTAATTATTATAATTTTTTAATATAGTGTATTAGTAAATTATTACTTTAGTTGTAATATGTTAGTTTTGTGTATTTGTTGATTGTTGTTTTGATTGTAATATGTTAGTTTAGTGCATTCGTAGATTATTACTTTGGTTGTAACATGTTAGTTTGATATATTTGTGAATTGTTACCATGGATGAAGCTATGATTAAATATTGATAAGGACTGAAATATTGGATTTTTTTAAAAAATAGAACCATTTATTAGATATTTATACTCAAAATTCAAATGACAATGATTAATTTATCTAATATTTAAACTTACAATGACCTAGATTGTTATTAAATCAAAAAATTTGAGAACATTGTATTCTTCTTCTTTAGTTCAACCCCTACTTAATTAAATATTTAATAAACTCTTCTATTTTTTAATTTGAATATTTAATTTTATAACAATCAAAATAATATTAAACCAAAATTTATCGAATATATAAACTTTTTATAGGGGTCGGGGTCCGTATGGACCCTAATAGAGCTTTGTCTTTGATTGTTACGTTGGTTATAATATGTTAATTTAATGTACTTTGGACTATTATTTAGAATTTAAATTTTAGAATTGTTTCATATACTATTTTGATTAAGTTTATTAAAATTTATGAATTTATGTTTTTATTAATTTCTATATAATATTATTAGAATTTATATATATATTAAAAAATATAATAAGTATAATATATAACTAATTGAATTGAACAACAATTTTTTTAAAGAGCACGTAAAATAAAATCTTACCGAGATCATAAAAAAATTACTTTTGTTGAATGGAGAAAAATCTATTGCTTGTGCGAAATATTTATCCTAATTCCAAAAGGTTCAATAGCTATTTTTGGTCTCTCCATTACGATTAAATTCACTTTCTCAAATAAATCTTCTTTGTGATCGAGTTAGTATATTTAACTGGGTGATCAAATTGCTTATTTTTGTTCTTTTTATTTTTATAGATTTATCAAAAACACTTTTCTTCATTCTCCTGAAGTCTCCCTTTCCTTCCTTCTATATAAGACTAAAATTAAATTTAGAATTTATAAAAAAAAAAGGTATTTTTGATCTATTAAAAAATTTTTACTCCAACTAATTAATAGTTGTCACGCAATAGTAAGTATATTATTTTTTTCCAATTAAGTACGTATTTTATTAAATAAAATTAATAATTTTATATTATTTAAAGTTAGAGTCGGGTTTTATTCAAAAATTGAATCAGGTTACGATTAAGATAAAATTATCTTAAACTCGAATCAAATCAGATTTTGAGTAGAATATAAAATTTTCAAGTCAAAAACCTGAGCCAACCAACCCATGGCATTCCTAAATCCACCCAATTAATATGTATAATATTAAGCGTAAAGATGATCAAACTTGTCTTTTTCAGAATGATTCCAAGAATTTTATATAGAGCTTTATTATGTGGTGCCGTTCTGTATAATGAAAACGACAATTATCCGTATCTCATTCTTTGGTGCCATTTCTTTCCCATTATCTTTTAACAAAAAAAAAATCCATTGATTTTTACAAGTAAATGCAATTGCTTTTAATCTTCATAAACGTCGTTTAAGCATCTATGTTATTGAATTTCACCCTAGATTCAGTGGTGAAGAGAAAATTTTGATATATGGGATGGGAGGATATTAAGCTGACATTTCTACAGTTGAGTTCTTGAAGCATTACTTTACAAAATTTTAAACTCCATTCGCTTTCATCAAAATATTTTTTTCTTCCTCATGTAAATAAATTCTTTGAAATGGAAACAGTTATGAAGCAAAAAGTTTTCTTACTTTGCCAATAATTCTTCTGCACACCTTATTTTCCTCGTCATAAATCCTGCAAAATAAAAACATAATTAGATTTCTGAAGCTATCGTTTACTACCGAGAAAGAGGGTAAAAAATCACTTTGTTTTAACAATTACCTTTGAGCACAATCATAGCAGGTAGCACAATGACTGCTGCAACTTCCTGTTTCTACATCATCTTCACATGTTTCACACGTTATAGGTATCACCTTCTCGGGTCGTAAAGGCTCAGTGTCGGACTCCGTTGCTGCCCTCGCATCCTCCCGCTCACCGCTCTCGTCACCCAACTCCGTCAAGTACTTAAGAATCAAAAAAATTACCACCACCATCACGGCTGCAATAAGCCATTCAAGAATTTCGGTTTACATTTTAGTCCATGAAAAAGTAGAGATTTTTCAATCCTTACTAAATACTCGCCTAGAATTGCAACGTAAGTCACTAAACGTGCAAAGAAACCAAGGGCGTAACACCATTCAACTTGATCATCCTGTATCAGATCATACATTGTTTTAGTTGTGAGTTGAAGATTGAATAACCGATGCAAAACCAGCAACCGGAAATCACCTCGCTTGATAAAGTCATGGATCGAGGGTCGTCATGGTGGAGTTTTGGTATATTCATTGCATTTAGAAGAGAGCACGTGTTTATGGATTTTTTTTCTTCCTGTTACCTACTCGTCCTTCTTCCTACTAGTATATGCAGAAATATGCATGCTGCTGATTTGCACAATGATGAATCATTAAGGGAAAAAAAAGCGACAGATACAAAATCAAGTGCTCGAAATGGTACAAAAAGCATTGGTTCATTTACAGAGAAGATGTACAACAAGGATTGTTGCTGTATTACCTCAAAAACACCATGAAACAGAGCTCAAGTGCAGATTCTTTGAGAAAGAAAAGCTGCACTTTCCATTAAACATGAGCTGATCACTTGAAATAAGTGGAAAAAGCGTCGTGTTTCAGCGTATCTCTTCGAAGGGGTTTGAGAATTATAAAGCTGGATATTGTATTAAAATCATGGAAGAAAAACAGGACAGACATATTCATAATTGATATTTAGACGGTGAAATTTAATGAAGAGAAAGATTGGTAGTTGTTCAAATCCAGCATGGTGCAGACAACTAACACAGACTAGCCATAACAGGTGACAGCACTGCCAAGCCTTCGTGCTTTGACTAGTAGGTTATATACCTCATAAACAACGTTAATTTTAGGCACATATATTGAACGTTAGATTGAACTTTGAGTGGTAATTAAATTAAATTAAATCCAGGTGTAGTTGATGAATTTGAAAAATTCTTTCTGATATCGTAGGAGTAAACTGGCCGGTAATAATTGGCAATAAAGGTAGTTTTTCCCCTGCCTATTGAAAGGCAATGGAATGGGAAGCTCGTATTTATTGTATCTAACAAAGTACGATAGATTTTAGTAATAAGACTATACAAAGCTCAACTGTTATGATTGTGACTTGATTAGAGACATGGCTATACTAATAAATCCATTGAAAAGACAATGGAGTTTTCTTTAAATTATTTTGGTACAGAAGTGTCATAATTTGGACACATATACCATACACGTATCATAAACGAATCAGTATCATAATTGGATCCACAGTTGAAACCAATTCAATTACAAGATGACAAAAAATATATATATCATTGATCATTTCAGTGGTTACTTATAGCTCACAAAGCAGAGATCCGTCGTTCACAATTACAAATAACCAACTACCAAATTCAGCTAGGAACGCCTAATCCACGAAATACAAGACCTACGCTATTGTTACAGTTTCCCCCCTTTTTCACTACAATCCATTAAATAGAGAGGGAAGTTTCTAGGTATGTTACATTCTAAAGTCTAAGATGCATAGCGTATTGTTTGCGAAACAAGCAGCAATCTTGCCACCTTCCTTGTTCCAACAGACTTCAAATATTTCGCCATTGCCGGTATATGTGTTCACAATCTTCCCTTCCTTCAAGGACCAGATGTGCATGGACTTATCAAGAGATCCACTGGCTAGATACTCTCCATTTGGGCTAAATGCAACCGAGTATACAGGGTCCCTTGAGTGTTAAATCAATAAACTCGGTTAAAAAAAAAGGTGCAATGCATTTACTGTTGCATTCTTCATTTTTGCCTAAATCATGCTTGACTAATTGCTCATTTCAGCATCAACAAGGTTAGTTATGATCTTATGATGTATATAATTATAAAAGTATTTGAGTTCTGCCATCGTGTAAATACAAGAAACGAATAAATAACATATTTGAGGGATGATACCTGTGTCCATTCAAGCTGTAGAGAAGTTTCCCTAGTTCCACATCCCACAGCTTTACAGTAGAGTCAAATGACGCACTACATAAAAATAAACAAAAAGATGAAGAGAATGTTAACTTAAACCGGGACACATAGCAGTTAAGGCAATGCAGTCTACACATGTAAGAATTTCCTTTATAATTAAAGGGGTGTTCATCTCCAAACTAAAAAGGGGTTTAATTTCACAGCACATAGCATAATAGTGAACATAGAATGTATCAGGCACGTCTAATCCTTAAAACACTGCATCCTAAATTGGGATCGACAGCCAGTACAGGCTTAGAAACAATGCCTGTGTGACTGTGTCACAACCCACTCTTGCATCACATGAAATATCAATTAAAATTTTAAAAAATTTCATCATAAAATATGTACTGGAAAGAGAGAAAAAGAATAGAAGTATAATGGAGATAAAACATTGAGAGGAAGAGACAAATAAATAACTACACATCTTTATCAATAAGTTCAATCAAGTCCAAATTTGAAAAGATTATATGTAAAGGATAGTACTTTGCTATTTGAGACAACTAAGTCATACGGGTCAATCAACTGGCTTCAAATGTTAGACCTAATAAGAAGCATAACTTAGTTTTACCTTGCAAGAACTAGCTGCTGGTTAGGATTGTTTGTCCCTGGCCCAGTAGGACTCCATCTGATGGCATATATCTCCTGCAGAACAATTATTCAAAATTTCCACTAAAATTACAAATAAATGCACCCATACATGCACAGACAAATTATATAAAAGAAAATTCGAAGCCCAAAAGTACCTTTGAATGCTCCCTCAGATCATGAACATACTTGTCCTGCTTCATGCACCATATCTGCATAAACACTTTTTATTAGTTGAAACTTGAAACATATAAGATGAACAAAAACCAATATACATAAAGCTATAATAATCAAAAAAGGTAGCATGCTATTTTAAAATTATATAAATGTATATGTATATATTTTTCCAAAAGGGAAGTGAATCAGACGAGGTACAACAAAACCAAAATTTATATTGTCATGAAGGATGTCTGCTAAGTAACGAAGAAAAGATAGCATCTATAACCTTTGCAGTAATATCATCAGAACAAGAGGCCAACAGTGAACCTGTAGGATCCCATTTGATACAATTTACTTCACCCTGAAAAGCAAAAAGTTTGATATATGAAAAGAAGATTAGAGATCAAATTTTATTCAAAAGTTTTACTTATCAAAAATCCAAAATAAAACATTGTTTTTGGTTACAAATTAAAGTCCATTGCTGGGAAGTTATTGAAGCCATAAGGCTAGTTCATTGTTGTAAAAGTTCCCTAGCAAATTGTTTCGCAGAAAAACAAGACATTAGTAAATGAAATATTTAGCTCTTGAAACTCTCCTATGAAGGAGAAAAAGATTTTAGAATTTAGAGAGACACAACCAAGATGTATAAACATTCATTTCACACAAACAAAAGCTATAAGATGAATTAAGGATTGCCATAATCATTTCAAGCATGCAAGAGGGAAGACGGGGTTTGGAATTTCCATCTCAGACTGAACCTTGATCTCGCACCTAAGTGTCATTAAGTCTTCTTTATCAGATGCAGGTAACAAAAATTTTATCTAGAAATAGAAGGAAAAGAAAAAAAATGTGATTTGGGAAAGAGAGAGGAATTTATGGGGAACATTACAAGCAGTTAGAGACACATTATATACAACCTACAAGTTGCATCAAGATTAGTATTGGTTAAAATCTAGAAGAATCAGGGTTAGGCCTTTCTTGGTCAGTTTGAATCTTGTTTGGATCTAACAGTTAGCTCACTCTTTTGATCAAAACTAACAAACCAACCAAGAAAGTTGTGAGATTGTTAAACCATTAAAACCAGAAACAAACCTGATGACCCGCAAAGGTTTTAATAGGGCGTGTTTCTTCAATCTTGCAAACACATATCATATTGTCAGTGGAGCTTGTTGCAAATGAAACATTGTTCCGCCAATCAACATCAAGGGTTGGACCTAAAAGGTAAAAATGATGAAACTTAGGGAAATGAATATGGGTTATGCAACCAAAAGCCAAAGATTAAAGTTTAGTCCAATGGTCCATCTGTGTGAAATTCAAAGGGCTGTTTCCATTCCTCTGCTTTGACATCGCACACAATTGCCGTTTTATCACAGCTTCCCGTAAGAAGATAATCACCCTTCTTGTTCCATTTCAGAGAAAATATAGGTCCTTTGTGTTTACTCAACGTAGTTCTTAGTTCACCTAAACCAAGAAAGAATTGGGTGACAGAGAGAGAAAAGGTGTCAAGGAAGATGAAGTGTAGAATTCTCACAATCAGTCCAAAATAGCAATGTAATTATAAATGGTTAAATATATAACAAGTTCAGTTAAAAATACAAATAAACCTCTTATTTTGGTCAGGTAACAAGCTATTGATTTAATAAAAGAGAATGTAATGAGCACCAAAAAATACATGGAAAAACCGAGTTGGAATATCTGAACAGTCTCAAAGGTTGGTCTAACAAAATAGATTTGTGGCCTTTAATTTCAAGATATAGAATGGCACAAATAAAGTAACCCGACTAACCATTTGTAGTCCAAATCCTTGCTTGGCCATCATATGAACCTGTTGCAAGCAACGTCCCCTCACCCTGAATACAAGTAGGAAAAAGGAATCATACTCATTCTATATTGAAAAAAATGGCAATCAGATAAGCAAGTACCTAAAGTGCAATTTGTGGTTTTATTAATGTTTATAGTCCTTCAGTGGAAGAAGAGAAAGCAGGCTTTTTTGACGAACTTTGCTTGTTTCTAAATGGTTTCACTACTCCTTTTTTGTGTGGGAGGGGATTTTAATGCCTATATATCAGAAGAAGAGAAGGAAGGTAAAGCTCAAAATAGAAATTCTATGGAGATCTTTAGGCATTTTATTCAACAAACTGGCCTAATTGATTTACCTTTAATTGGGGGAAGATTTACTTGGGGAAATAACCGGGAAGAACCTACTGTTGTCAGATTGGACATGTTTTTGCTGAACATTAATTTTTCTTCTTCTTTTTCGGATATCACCCGACATTTACTTCCAAAGTCTATTTCTGATCATAATGCAATTTTACTTGAGAGTGGGGGAGCTAATTGGGGCAAGAAACCTTTCAGGTTGTTCAATTGTTTAATGAATGAGTATGGGTTTGATGAGCAGGTTGTAGAGGCTATTAAAGAATGCAAGAAAGTTCAGAGAAGATCGGTTATTCTGAGTATCATCAGAAGCTCCAAATCAGCTATAAAAAAATGGTCTGGTAGGAGAGATCAGTTTCCAGGTGCTGTTATTTCAGATTTAGAACAGAAGATTCATCTTTTAGAAAGTGATTTACAGAAACAGCAGGCTGTGAGGGGCACTGGCGTTGTAGCAGATTTGTGGTCCTTGAAAAATGAATTGTGGAGGTTATACGGGATTGAGGAACAAGTTTGGTGTCAAAAATCAAGAGTGAAATGGATCAAAGACGGAGATCGAAATACAAAATTTTTTCATACTTGTGCCACTATAAGGAGGAGGTTGAATTATTTAAATGCTCTTAAGGTCAAAGATGAAATATTGTATGATCCGCTTCTCATCAAGGCAAGGGTCCGAGATCATTTTTTTGAAACTTATAATGTTTGGTCAACTTTGGAAGTGGATGATATCAAGCTGAATTTTTCAAGAATATCCTTGGAATAGAGCCTTAGCTTAGAAAAGATGTTTACAGAAGAAGAAGTTTGGGAGGCTCTAAACTCATGTGATAGTAACAAAGCTCCAGGCCCTCATAGGTTGAACATGGGGTTTTTTAAAAGGTTTTGGCCCTCTTTGAAAGATGATATTCTAAAATTTTTTCATAACTTTTATTTGGGAAAAGATTGAGAGCATGGTATTAATCATACATTCATCACTCTTATCCCAAAGGGTTCTAACAGTGGTGGATTAGATGATTTTAGACCAATCAGTTTAGTAGGAGGGATGTATAAGATCCTTTCGAAGTGTCTTTCGAGAAGACTGAGAAGTTGTATGAATGATGTAATTAGTGCTTCGCAATTTGCTTTTATTCCTGGTCGACAAACTATGGATTGCTCTTTTATTGACTTTTGGAGGAAGAAAGGATTAAAGGTTGTGTGTTTAAGGTTGATTTCAAGAAGGCTTATGATACTGTGGATTGAGATATTCTCTTTAAAGTTATGATCAAAATGGGTTTTGGAACTAAATGGTGCAGATGGATTAGAAAATGTGTTACTTCAGCCTCGGTGTCAGTTTTGGTTAATGGTGTGCCAACAATTTACGAATGATTTAATTATTTTTTGTGGAGCTTCAATTACTCAGATTAAGAATGTTAGAAGAGTGTTGAGGATTTTTAGCCTAATGACGGGGCTTTATCTCAATTTAGCTAAAAGTAAACTTTATGGTATTAATGTGGAGAACGACATCCTTGAAGATTGGGAGAGAAATATTGGTTGTTCTATTGGTTCATTTCCTACGGTATATTTAGGCCTTCCATTAGAGGCAAAAAAGAATTCGGAGAAGTTGTGGGAGGTCATCAATAATTTTAATAGAAAATTGGCGGGGTGGAAAGCTTCATCTTTATCCATGGCTGGTAGATTGGTGCTTATAAAGTCGGTTCTTTCATCCTTACCTATCTTCTACCTATCTATTTTCAAGATGCCTTATATTATTTGTCAATGGTTAAATTCTTTGATGTTGAATTTTTTATGGGGAGGAGTTGAGAAGAAGAGAATGAATTGGGTTAGTTAGAAAAAGATATGTAAGCCGTTGACTGGTGGAGGCTTGGGAGTTGCTGATTTGAATCTTACCAATAGGGCGTTGTTGGGGAAGTGGGTTTGGAAGTTTGGAAATGAAAAAGAGACGATATGGAAGAAATTATTTTGCAACAAACACAATGTGAGTTGTCATTCCTTAGATATCACTAAGGTTCTCTCTCAAAAAGACTCTTGGATTTGGAGGGGAACTGTCAATAACTTTACAAAGAATGATTTCATTGGAGGTTGCCTTAGATCTCACGCAAAAATACAAATAGGGAATGGAAAATCTCTCTCTTTTTGGAATGATACTTGGCTTGGGGATTTCCCATTGAAAGTCCTTTTCCCTAGGATTTTTGCCCTTTCTTCTAATAAAGAGGGCAATGTGGTTGATTTTGGAAGCTTTGATTTGAATGGATGGGAGTGGAATATTAAGACTAGTAGGAATTTATGTGATTGGGAAGTGCTGCAGTTGGTTGAGTTATTGGACAGACTTAAAGAAATTAAACTAACTGAGTCATTGGAGGACTGTTTGCTGTGGGGTGGAATGGGGGAGGAGTTGTTTTTCTGTTAAAGTTTGCAGGAAAGCTCTTTCGTCTATTTCTGAGGATACATTTCAGTGGAACAAATGTGTATGGCTGGGTTTAGTTCCACCTAGAGTGGAGACTTTCCTTTGACAGCTATCTCATCAACAAATTGTTGTTAGAGTGGAATTGATGAAAATGGTGGTTCCTATAGGGGAGAATATCAACTTGCCCCTATTAAGGTGGATTTTTTAATGAGAAAATAACTTCAGTGACCGAAAATGTCTTATAATATACAATTTTAACTAACTTTTTTTGAATTTGGGAAAATAACCAATAAATTCGCAACGCGATCTTAAATTCGCAACACGAACTCCAATTTTGCAACTCAGTTTTGAAATTCGCAACACAAAAGTCAAATTCACAAAGCGCGTTTACTTTCGCAACGCGAATTTTATTTTTGAATTCGAAACCCGAATATTAATTTTGTAACACAAATGTAAACAGTATATCCCATAAATCACAACTCATAACCTAAAACCCTAAATCACAACTCAATCTCATCTCCATCTCTCACTCTCTCCGACGACATCCGTCCCCCATCTCCGGCGACATCCTTCCCCATATCCGGCGACCCCCCTCCATCTCCATCTCTCAGAGCCACCCTCTCACAACCATTCACGGCACAAATGAAAAATCAACCACCGAGAGTTAGTTTTTTAATTATTTTTGTTTTAAAATTTTTATATTATTATTAGATTTTTCATATTTAAATTGATGATAAATTTACTCGTAATTTCAATATATAGATTAATCATTTCACTTAGATTACTTAATAAATTCATTCGGTTGTTGTCAATAATGCTAAACTGTTTAATCTTTAACCCTGTGAAGTTAGTATTTGTCTTTTGGTTGAAGTAATGCAATTCATTCAAATTTCAATTTGCAGAAGAATAGTAGTTTTTGAAATTTAAATTCGCAACACGAAAATGAAATTCACAATGCGATTTTAGTTTTCGCGTTGTGAATTTCGTGTAGCGAATTTCATTTTCAAGTTACGATTTTCATGTTACGAATTTAAGTTTCAAGAATAAATTACCCTTCTTCTTCAAATTGAAACTTGAATGAATTGCATTACTTCAACCAAAAAACAAAGACAAATACTAACTTCACAGTGTTGTGAATTTAAGTTTCAAGAATAAACAACTACTCTTCTAGAATGTTGTCCTTGAACCTGCACTAAACCTATATGTTGTCCTTTTAACATTGTTTATACTTACTTCTGGAATGTTATCTGATGCATTTTGTGAACTATGATATAATGACTTGGGTGAATACCGGGCTAGTTTGAAACATATTTGGCTATATTTTCGCTGTTTAATATCATGTCTGTTTATTGTGTAGTTTTTGGTATATTATTAGTATACCTAACTTGGTATGTTTCTTGTTTTTGTTAAGAATTTTTTCGGCTGCATTGACTTTAAGGAATAAATTAAGCCTAGTTACTTCTAGAAATTTGTTGGAATACTTGTTTTAGATGAAATATTTATCAAAAATAGTTTGAAAATGTTTGGTTAAGTACCTAGAATTCAATAATTTCATCTCATATTTGTTGGTTTTAGATGTGTAAAAAATCTCATGGCCATAACGTTTCTGCAGGTTAATCATTCCAGATGTTATAACATAATGCAGATTGGAATTAAACAACAAATCAATTAAAGAAAAAAAAATTTACACTTTACAGCACATTGATACATCAGTTTTCCCCAGACAGTACATCCAAATGCTTCTAACAATAGGGAGCTTACAGACATTAGTCAGAAATTATAACATCTGGAAGGATTAACCTGCAGAAACGTTATGGCCATAAGATTTTCTATACATCCAAAACCAACAAATATGAGCTGAAATTATTGAATTCTAGGTACTTAACCAAACATTTTCAAACTATTTTTGATAAATATTTCATCTAAAATAAAGAATAACAAGTTAACAACCATTACTCAAACTTACCAATAACAAATGATTGTTTATGCACACTTTCAGCATCGGGATGTAGGTAGGCAACGTCTCGCATATATCTCTCTAGCCATATAATGTCGAAACCACAACCCTACTGCACCTCTATCTCTATCTGTCGGAGGTAGAAACTATTTACCTCCTCTCGTCATACGTTCCAAGCACATGCATACAAGAGGACAACAATCCCTTCTGACTCTCTACGTTTGTTGTAGCGCTGTCTCGTCTCTCATCATTGTAACTTTTAACTTATTTGGTTTCTTGTTTCCTGAATTAGTCCAATAAGCAATCACATCCAAGTATTTAGCTAAAAGATCGCCCTATCTCCTACAAATAATATCTTTCAAATCAGACAATGGTATGTAATTCAACATGCTGTCAATGCAGACAAGTATTCTCAAACAAATTTCTTTGGACATGTGTAAGTGTCGACGCAATTGTAGTAACTAGGCTTAATTTATTCCTTAAAGTCAATGTAGGCAAAAAAATTCCTAACAAAAACAAATTTCATTTTCATGTTGCGAATTTAAGTTTAAAAAACTACTCTTCTTCTGAAAATTGAAAAATACTAACTTCACAGAGTTAAAGACTAAACAGTTTAACAGTATTTGCAGCAACCGAATGAATTTACTAAGCAATCTAAGTGAAATGATTAATCTATATATTGAAATTACGAGTAAATTCATTGTGTGTTCTTTGTGCAGGAAGTGTAATGAGTCGGTCTCACATTTGTTTCTGCACTGTGATGTGGTGTGGGACCTTTGGGTTAAGTTCTTAAAGTCCTGGAATGTTTGCTTTGTGGTTCCGGCTAAGTTGATGGAATTCTTAATTGCGTGGGATGAGTTAGTTCCAAGATCTTTCATATGGAAGTTTATCCCTAGGGCTGTGTTGTGGTCGGTTTGGAAATGTAGGAATGAGGTGATTTTCCAGCAAGGGAATGTTGATTCTGCGTTGTTGTTCTTCATTACAAGGTTCAGAATTGTTTCGTGGTTTGGAACTTCATTTAAGGATGTCCATATTCCTTTCGATTCCTTGATAGGAGACTTAAAATTAGCAGACTGTAATGGTAATTTTAATAAGAGGACTCCTCCTCCTTCTAGTTGGAGTTCTCCTCCGGAAGGTTTTTTAAAAGTAAATGTTGATGGTGCAATGGTCAAAGGTTGGGATAAGGGGGGAATTGGTGGATTGATTAGGGATGGGAGTGGTTCGGTGCTTGGGTCGTTTTCAGAGAAGGTAGGGGGAGGTCCTCCTTTACTTGCAGAGCTTTTGACGATCAAAAGAGGGTTGATTCTTACTGAGGAAGTTGGTTACAGTCCAAGCCAGAGGATTATTTTGGAATCAGATTCGACTAATGCTCTAAAGTGGATTAAAAATCCGGACCTTAGTACTCTTTTGTTTAAATCCTTGGTGACGGATATAGCTACTCGTGTGGAAATGAAGGGTATTATTACAAGGCATATTCCGAGAGCTGCAAATTGGGAAGCGGATGAATTAGCAAAAGCTGGTATAGGTTGATTTTTGGGTTTAGAGGTGTTATATCTTGACTGTTTTTTAAGGGAGTTACTAGGGTGCGTTATGTATCCACAGTTGTGGCTTAAAGGTTATGTTGTTAGTAGTTAGTCATGTAGGTGTGGAGGTGTATTATGGTTCTCATTAATAAAAGCTAGAGGCACTCTTTTCCTTCTTCCTATGCCCTTCATGTTATGTTTATTATAACATGTAGGGTATGAAGAGGGTTTTTAATGAGGCTTTTTTTATCAAAAAAAATTACGAGTAAATTTATTATCAATTTAAATATGAAAAATCTAATAAGAGTGTGTGATGTCTTATGTTGTTTGCAAAAGTGTATTTAAGTCTTATATAATTTGGCTATCATTAATAAATTGAGGTACTCTTTTCCTCCTTCCGCTAGTTGGTTCTTACCTTAGGACAAAGAACCACTAAGAGGGAGGTTTTTAATGAGACCTTCTATTCCTATAAAAAAAAAGTGTATCCTAATTCCTAAAAAAAGTTACCTACAACTATTCTTGTTGCTTCTTTTTGATAGCTCTAGCAATTCTTTTATTACATTAAATCTTATTAGTTCTCTTGCATAGTGTCAGCTCTATACCAAAGCATGTCAAATAAAGTGGCAATCCATAACATCAAATAAAGTGAATGAGATAAAGTGTTGGATCTGTTCTGTACTAAAAGGAACAAAAAATTAGTCAACAACATAAGCCTCCAACATACTCACATTCCAATCAAGCGTTGTCACATCTTTGCTTTTCTCATTTGTTCTTCCTTTTACATGCTTCAGAACTAGAACATTTAAAGGACTGTTTTGTGTACCAGATCTGAAAAGGCCATCAGATATTGTCCAAATACAAGTTGTAGAATCTCCAGATCTAGAAAATCATACAATGAAAGTTCAGTGAAGGTGATATAAACAAAGAAACTTTGTGAATGCACAAACTGATTAAAGACACTCCATTATTCAGCAACAGATATTAAAACCCATGCTAGACACTTAATAATTGCTCAGATGACATGTAGAAACAACAAGAGACATAGTCATATATAGTGAAACTCTTGGCATAGAGCAGCATGATCTCAGTTTGATTTTCTGAAAGACCTCAATCAGTATCAATAACAATGTAAATAGGTATCTCTGCAGAACATGAAGAACTTCAACTGTCCAACCCTAGAACACATTATAAACGACAATACACTTGACTACAGGTCCTATAGTCACATAACTGGAGAGTGCACATATTGCATTTCCGTTTACAAACCACTTATCCAATGATAAGGACTATTAAAATGGTTTTGCTACCAACAAGGCTTAAGTTGTATCATTTTAGAACTTCTAAACTTGCTCATTGATCTAACACAAGGTACATCTCATGTAGCAACAAAGATCAACAACTTTAAACAGGAAAATGAGAGAGGAAAATGACTGGAAACACATAGAGAAGTAAAGAAAATACATATGTAAAAGACCAAAATATCGATATAAGAAAAGTTTTATTATAGTAAAATACTCACCCTGATGCAAGAAGTGAACCGGTTGGGCTCTATGCACACGCACAAACCTGCAGTAATAAATGCTCATAGAGAGAAGAGAGTGGGAATAAATGTGCATATGTGCAAGTCCATCTTGGTATGAAAAAAGTTTAAAAAGGCTCAAACCTCATAAGTATGCCCTTCCAAAATGGTAACCTCGGAGCTAGGAATTTCACGAGCATCATGAGATGTTGGGGTTGGCATAGTAGCAATATAGGTTCTGGTCCTACATAATGAGAAGCAATAGTGAATGGACATGAAAATGAATGATCCGGCAGACTGGTTAAGAGAGCTATCTTGCATATATATATATATAATTTCAGGTGAATCATCAATATTCATTTACACGAAAGGTCAAAGCTTATAGAAATATAATGGTATCAAACAAGGAATAAATATAACAAAGGAGTTAACTAACCTACAAATGTTCCATTTTCTTCATGCCTAACGACATCCTTGTCTTTTTGATCCAAAACCATCTCTCTATAAGCAAGTTCTTCAAGTTGTTTTTCTCTCTCCTTATTTCTTTCAGCCCTCTTCCTTTCCTTTTCACGTTCCTTCTCCTTTTCGTGTCTTTCTTTCTCTCGCACTCGTCCACGCTCTCTTTCATGCTCCCTCTCAACCTCTTTATCTTTATCTTTGTCCCTAGCTTTGTTTATATCCTTTTGGATATTCTTCCTTTTCTCTTTTATCATTTGCCACAATTAATTTACATCCTTTGTTATTATATCCAAAGGTTTCAAGAATGAGAAATCTTCATCCATTTCTGCAACAGGTTTTAGTTTCGCAGCTCGTTTGTTTAGTAAATTAATTTACAATAATGAAATCATCTAATATTGATCATGTTTGGATAGATTTGTGTTTTGGAAGGTCATGGGAGAATGTTCATGGTGTTTTACAATATATGCCTTTACCCATGAATCTTCAACTAAAACTGTCATTAAAAAAGTTAACTTATGAAACTCTAATGTTATGTGTTGCAAATAAATTGAATTTAGAGCCCCTAAGTGGATTTAGGCTATTTTATCAGAGAAATGGTAAAGTTTATTTGTTAACCGACAATGAAGATGTTGAACGATTCATTACATTAGTGTTTCAAGTGATGATGTTACATTGTATGTTGTTGAACCTAGAAGTAGTGAAGTTGGGTCAGTAGCGGGTAGTAATCAACTAAGTTTTTCAACCCCAGTTTATGGTGCTCAAAATTTAATGGTTCCACCACAATTTCATCACCAAGCAAATATTGTTTCACCACATTTCCAATACCAAACACAATCTCAAAACCCACAACATTTCCCTAATCCAAATCCCAATCAACTTTCAGCACCAAATTCCGGTTTTCGTATTGACCAGTTAGACGATGATGAGCCAACAGAAAAAATTGTGAGTACTAGTCAATATTCAAAATTTGATCTTGGTCAATACCCGGACTTTGATCTTGGTCAATACTCGGATTTTGATGATTTTTCAGAAGAAGAAACAGACCCTGCGTGTAATGATTTTGATATTGGTCAATACCCGAATTTTGATGATGAAACAACCATTGTCGAGGAAGATATTGTTGATGATAATGAGGAGGAAGTTACGACTGTAAATGAACATGTTGAACATCAATTTTGTAATTCATATAACACTGAAGAAGAAAAAGAAGAAGAAGAAATCCCCAAAGAAAAGTCCCCGAAGAAAATGCCACGAGAGTATAACTGGAATATGCCAGAATTACTTCAGATACCAGAAGAAGAGTTGGTAAAGATAGCAGTTGATTGTTACACAAAAATTATTCGTATCAAGAAAGATGATTGTTTTGATACAAAGGAAGACTTGAAGATAGCTTTGTATACGAAATGTGTGGAAGATGGCTATCAACTAAAAGTTAACAAATCAAGCAAAACAAGGTGTATGATTGACAAAAACTGTATGTGGCGTATAATTGCAAAAAGGATAAAAGATTTCGAAATGTTTCAAGTTAGGACTTTTATTGATAAACATACATGTTCAAGAACCCAAGTTTTTCCTCACCATAGACAGGCAAACAAAAAGGTGTTGGGTGGTTTTCTAGCTGAGTTAATATTTTTGAATGACATGGTATATCGGGGACATGAAATTACGACTGACATGAATGCTCGGTTCAAGATTAGTATCTCATATTCTCAAGCTTGGAGAGCCAAATGTTATGCCTTGGAATTGTTGAGGGGGTCGCCAGAAGCATCGTTTGCCCAACTGCCGGCTTATTGTCACAATTTAAAGCTGAAAAATCATGGGTCGGTAACTCATATCAAAACAGATAGAGATGGAAGCTTTGAGTTGTTGTTTATCGCCATTGGTGCTGCGGTTAGTAAATCAATATAATTTTGTTGACTCATTTTTGTTAGTTACATGCATTTCACATTTAAATGATTATATTTCTTGTGTATATGATTTTGTAGATTCATTCGTTTATTAATTGCATGCGCCCAGTTATTATAGTTGACGGAGCACATTTAAAAGGTCGATACCTTAGAGTAAACTTATTAGCAGTAGCCATGGATGCTAACAATGTGATACTGCCAATAGCTTACGGGGTTGGCAAATCTGGAACCTTTGATTCATGGACATGGTTTATGGGGCATCTTAGGGATTACATAGGTCCTATTAGCAATCTGACAATCATATCCGATAAGGCAAACTCAATTGACAACGCTGTTAGAAGGTGTTTCCCAGATGCTTTTCATGGACTTTGTGGTGTTCATTTGTATAGAAATCTAAAATCAAGGTCTGTTGGTATAAAATATCACAAATGGACATACTGGAAGGCTGTAAAAGCTTATCGGGAAGTGGATTTTAATAAGCATATAAACTGTTTAAGACGTGTTTTGCCTCAGTGTGCTCAAACACTAGAAGATGTCGGGTTTGAAAGATGGTCAAGAGTACATCAACTTGGAGCAAGATATGGTTTCATGACGTCTAATAGTGCAGAATCAATCAACGCTCTAAGTCGTCATTCCCGAAAATTACCCATTACTATGTTAATGGAGTTTTTTTGAGCCTCTATTCAACAGTGGTACTATAAGAAAAGAAACCATGCAGGTATTATTTCTTTAAATTCGTAACTTATCATATATTTTACTAAGTATTATTTATTTAAATTTACAGGAACATTGGAACATCGTGTTACGCCATGGACAGAAAAAAAGATAACGAAACGTGTTGTGAAGTCAACGTCATGGAGAGTTGAACCATGTTCAAACACTTTGTTTGAAGTACTGGATAATAACTTAAATGGTCTTGTCGATCTAAATGCAAAGACGTGTTGTATGAAATGACAAACATCTGGTTATCCGTGTGGCCATGTTATAAAAGTTTCTCTTCATCTAAACCAAGATGATTCAAGCGCATATGCTATGGATTGCTACACTACAGAAGTATATCGACAGACTTATGGTGAGATTGTCTACCCTATTCCACATCCTTCTGAGTGGGATATTCCAGATGACTTACAAACAGTTTTGCCACCAGCCATGGACAGAAGGCTACCTGGGTGACAAAAAAGTCACGATCGTATACCGTCTAAGGGTGAAGAGAAGAATAGATCGACATGTAGTCGGTGCAAGGAAAGTGGTCATACAAGGTTGACATGTGGATCACCAGTGCCATTACAATCATCTTTTCCTCTACCAAAATATGGATCCTCATCAAAATCCCAATCACAACCGTCTTCAACTTTTGGGACTGTTAACTTAGGTGATTTTTAAATGCAAACGTTGTATTATGTGTATATTATGTGTGAACTTTTAATATTTTCAGTTAGGCATGTATTAGTAACTTGAGTTTGAACATTGCTATGATATGTTCAGTTGTTATCACTTATTAGACATTCATTTGACTATCGCAACGCAGAAATCGCAACGCGAATATGACTATCGCAACACGGAAATGACTATCGCAATGCGGAATTGACTATCGCAACGCGGAAATGACTATCGCAACAAGAGAATCGCAATGCAAAATGAAAATCCCAATGCGAAATAAAAATCGCAACGAGAGAATCGCAATGCGAAATGAAAATCGCAACGAGAGAATCGCAATGCGAAATGAAAATCGCAACGAGTGAATCGCAATGCGAAAATGAAAATCGCAACGCGAAATCGTTGCGATAGTCATTTCCTCATTGCGATAGTCTGTTTCAACATAATGCAGATTGAAATCAACAAATCAACAATTACATTTCAATCAATTAAACAAGCACAAATATTATGTGCACATCAATTAAACAAATCAACATTTACAAATCATCTTTTACAAATCAATTAAACAATCAAAAAATAATAATGAAATCAACTTTTGCACCCATACATCCATTTCACGCAGCTCACTTCAAGATTAACCTGCAAAAACCAAACATTGAATCAACAACACTTTCTACACATCTAAAACCTACAAACAGCAAATTATTGAATTCTAGCTACTTAACCAAACATTTTCAAACCAAAAAGAGTAAATATGTTTAACAACACTTGCATTTGACTTACAAATTGTTTATGGACACTTTCATAATGCGGATGCAGGTAGGCAGCGCCTCGCATACTCTAGCCATAAAATGCCGAAACCACAAGCCTACTGCACCTCTATCTCTATCGGTGGGAGGTAGAAATTGTGTCATTCCTGTCGTCAAACGCTCCAAGCACATGCATACAAGAGGACCACAATCCCCTCTGGCTTCCTTCGTTTGTTGTGGCGCGGTCTCGTCTCTGATAACTGTAACATTGAACTTCTTTGGCTTCTTGTTTCCAGACTTATTCCAATAATCAATTGCATCCAAGAATTTAGCCAAATGAGAGCTCCATCCCTTAATCATATCTCTCAAATCAGATAATGATATGTAATTTATCATGCTGTCATATACTATTGTATTTAGGGATGGGAGCTGAAGCAGGACGAGAAGCCAATGAGTAAGGTCAAAAAATAGGGATAAACACCTGCATCGAAATGTAATAATTCAAATTGCGCACTTATTTATGAACACCCTAAAAATATTTAAACAAATATACTAACCTTATCGACCTCCCACCATGCAGGATAAAGTTTAGCTTGTCCATTAGCCAACACATATGATTCTTGTCGTTGATTCTTCAAGTGAACTACGTGAAAAGACGTCGGCATAATTGTATATCGCATTTTTTTAATATTTTTCTTCAATTTCCTTACAATTAGAAGACGTGTCACCCATGCATCAATATGCTGTTTTACAAAAAAAGACATATATTAGTGAATTACATAAATTTAAAAAAAATTTAATCAAACTGAAATATAAGAAATATAAGACTTACCCCCCCATCGAAATAGCCGTTGTCTTCAACCCCTAATAATACACCCCACCAAGACCGTTCAATCAACAAATGCATATCATCATTGAGTTTGTATATGTCAGCGTAACACCCTTGGATCCGCTCATGTAGATAAAAATCAACTGCGATCTTAGCCCAAAGGGTATTATCCAGAATTGTTTCCGGTAGTTGTTTCCTCTCCACTTCATCTGCCGGAATGGTACTGGCCGATAACTTATACGAAAGCCAACAGTCATCCATCATGTTCGGTACGTGAGGGGGCTTCTCAATAATTCGATATATTACGCTGTGTGAATCGGGCTCTAGAATGTTGGGATGGACCTCTTCAACGATGACAGTGGCCTCTTGAACGGTGGAAGGGGACTCTTGAGGGATGATAGGGGCCTCTTGAACGATAGGGGAGACCTCTTGAACGATGACAGGTGAGTCGGGCTTTTTCTTACGAATTCTTCGCACTATTGGGGTGAACAGAGACGTAATGGCACGTGCACCCCGTCTGATGCGTGAACTCCGTCTTGCAAGAGAAACCCGACGTAGAGCATCCACCTTAAAGGGCCGCTAAAAATAAATTAATACATAAATCAGTAAATAAACAGACATGATATTAAACAGTGAGAACAAAAACAAATATATTTCAAACTTGCATAGTATTCACCCAAGTCATTATTATATCATTGTTCACAAAATGCATCAGATAACATTTCAGAAGTAAGCACTTATATAAACATTTAAAAGGACAACATATAGGTTTAGTGCAGGTTCAATGACAACATAAAGAGTAGTAGTTTATTCTTGAAACTTAAATTTTCAACACTGTGAAGTTAGTATTTGTCTTTTGGTTGAAGTAATGCAATTCATTCAAGTTTCAATTTGCAGAAGAAGAATAGAATCTGAAACTTAAAATCGCAACGCGAAAATGACTATCGCAATGCGAAAATGACTATCGCAATGCAAAAATGACTATCGCAATGCGAATTTGACTATCGCAACGAGAGAATTGCAATGCGAAATGAAAATCGCAAAGCAATTATAGTTTCGCGTTGCGATTTTGGTTTTGCGTTGCGATTTTCATTTCGCGTTGCGATTCTCTAGTTGCGATTTTCATTTCTCGTTGCGATTCTCTCGTTGCGATTCATTTCGCGTTACGATAGTCATTTTTCACGTTGCAATTTTAAGTTTCGTGTTGCAAAAGTAAACTATTTCTTCTTCTGCAAATTGAAACTTGAATGGATTGCATTACTTCAACCAAAAGACAAATACTAACTTCAGAGTATTAAAGAATACACAGTTTAGCAGAATTGGCAGCAACCGAACAAATTTACTTTCAACCAAAAGACAAAACAAAGACAAATACTAACTTCACAGTGTTAAAGAATACACAGTTTAGTAGAATTGGCAGCAACCGAACAAATTTACTTTAAACCAAAAGATAAAACAAAGACAAATACTAACTTCACAGTGTTAAAGAATACACATTTTAGCAGAATTGGCAGCAACCGAATAAATTTACTTCAACCAAAAGACAAAACAAAAGACAAATACTAACTTCACAGTGTTAAAGAATAAATGGTTTAGCAGTATTGGCAGCAACCGAATAAATTTACTAAGCAATCTAAGTGAAATGGTTAATCTAAGTGAAATTACGAGTAAATTTATCATCAAGTTAAATATGGAAAATCTTAAACTTACCTCGTTGAGTAGAGTATGAACCTCATTCTGCAATGATACTACCATCTCACGTAGAGCGGTAACCTCACCACGTAAAGTAGACACCTCCACACGCCATGCACCATCGTTATCGCGTAGAGTACCGATCTCCTCACGCAAGGCATTGACCTCATCACGTAACTCCCTTGACTCATCCCGTGGAGGTGGAGGTGGAGAACAGGGAGATAGAAGTCGTGGCATCTTTGTCGGTCGCCTATCATGAGGTGATGGTGGAGAAGAGGCTCGATGATGTGACGGGATAGGTGATGGCTCTCGTTGTAGAGGTGTATAGTCGGGTCGATCAGGTGATGGCTCTGGGTGAGGTGATGGCTCTCGAAGTGGAGGAAGTGGAGGCTGCTCATCATTCGTTCCATCAAAAAAATGCTGACTAGCTTGCCACCAATCAGTGGCAAGCTCAGCCTCCGTGGGTGTCAGTCTCATTAATGGAATGTTGGCCTCCTAAAAATATAAAAACTCAAACAAAGTTAAACGTCTACTATTAATAACTTGTTTATAGTATTTGTGTTAACTTACATTATTTATTGTCGCATATGGTATTAAGTCTTCCCAATCCAACAGACGTTTCCTCTTCCAGGAAATAGCCCTGGGAATATCATTTGAAGTTTTTATTGCATATGTCTTCATGGCGGGAAAGGCCTCGGATATCCAAATCTACAAACAATATAATAACAAACATTAGTAATTGTTAAATAATTAATTATAATTTTGAAAACATTATATAGAAATTCTTACCTTAAAGGCCCAAACAAAGCCTGACAAAGTGTATTTCGACCCATCGCCCCGCAAACTTTTGCGGTCATCAAAGGCAGACGACAACTTATTCCAGGTAGCTTTCCATATATACGAACCCCACGGAAACAGATTCCATGCATTTATGTCCTCTACCAATAATATTAGCTCCTGAGGAATAGGTTGTCTGGCCTCTCTGCCTAAAAAGCCGGCATACAAAAGTAGTAGAAGGCATACTCGGACAACATCGACGTCATTCATCCGAGTAAAATCATCTTTCTTATTAAACAATTTCTTCATGTCGTCGATGTGTAAGTTCGGCTTCTCTATTGACTCATCAGGAAAAACCCGGGATAACCATGATGGGCGGGTGATATGACGAGTGTACCGGCCTACATCATCGTGTCCGAATCGTAGACCAGTGATTAAGCAGAACTCCTTCCGCCCAAAACAAGTATACGCCGGTGGAAAATAAAACCATACCTCTTCCTCACCACGTTGTATACTGTCGGGTAGACCGCTAGTCATGATCTGAAGCCACAAATGGGTCAAATTAGCATCTCCACCCGGATGCTGTACTCTCAGCCATGGCCCGAAGCAAGTTTCCTCAAACAATTTTCTTTGTGCAGGTGAAAGCTTCGAAGCAATTGTAGTGGCTAGGCTAACTTTATTCCTTAATGTCAATAAAGCCAAAAAAAATTTCTACAAAAACAATAAACATACCAAGTTAGATATACCAAAAACTACACTGTGAAGATATACCAAAAACAATAAACATAAAGAGTAGTAGTTTATTCTTGAAACTAAAATTTGCAACACTGTTTTGTCTTTTGGTTGAAATGAAAATCGCAACGCGAAATTAAAATCGCAACGCGAAATGAAAATCGCAATGCGATTTTGGTTTCGCGTTGCGATTATCTCGTTACGATTTTCATTTCGCGTTGCGATTCTCTCGTTGCGATTTTCATTTCTCTCGTTGCGATTTGCATTTCTCTCGTTGCAATAGTCATTTTCGTGTTGCGATTTTCATTTTCATGTTGCGATTTTAAGTTTAGAAACTATTCTTCTTCTACAAATTGAAACTTTAATGGATTGCATTACTTCAACCAAAAGACAAAACAAAGACAAATACTAACTTCACAGGGTTAAAGACTAAACAGTTTAGCAGTATTGGTAGCAATCGAATGAATTTAATAAGAAATCTAAGTGAAATGGTTAATCTATTATTGAAATTACCAGTAAACTTATCATCAATTTCAATATGAAAAACCTAAAATAATGCAAAAATTTCAAAATAAAAATAATTAAAAAAACTAACCCTCGGAGGTTGATTTTCCATTTCTAAATGATTGTGAGGGATTTCTGACCGTGAATGGTTGTGAGGGATTTCGCCGGAGATGGGGACGGAAATCTTCGGAGATGGGGACGGATTTCGCCGTAGAGAGTGAGAGATGGAGATGGGACTGAGTTGTGATTTTAGGTTTTAGGTTATGAGTTGCGATTACGGGATATACTGTGGACGGTTCAGTGTTCCGACAATTAATATTCGTGTTTGGAATTTGAAAATAAAATACGCGTAGCGATTCTAATGGCGCTTTAAAAACCGCGTTGCGATTTACGGATACGCGTTGCGATTTTACGTATTGTCGTTGCGATTTACGGATACGCATTGCGATTTACGTATTCTCGTTGCGATTTACAGATACGCGTTGCGATTTACGTATTCTCGTTGCGATTTACGGATACGCGTTGCGATTTTACGTATTGTCGTTGTGATTTACGGATACGCGTTGCGATTTTACGGATACTCGTTGCGATAGTCAGAATCGCGTTGCGATTTATATGTTCGCGTTGCAATTTTCATATTCGCGTTGCGATTCTTGAAAATCGCAATGCGAATTTGTACTATCGCATTGCGATTCTGGGAACTGATTTGCGATTCTGGAGATCACGTTGCGATTTTTATTTCGCATTGCGATTTTGTTGGTCATTTTGGCAAATCCAAAAAAAGTTGATTAAAATCGTATATTATAAAGCATTTTTGGTCACTGAGGCGATTTTCTCTACTTTTTTTCATAAGAAAAAAAAACTGCTTTATTGAAAGCTTTATTTTATTGGGCTGGCCCTGCTCCACTATTTAAATTATGCGTCTCGGATCTGGATGATCAACGTACATCTACTTAGGCCCGATATAATTAGGTTCAGTTTATTTCCCACAAGGCTCGTTCAACTTAATGAGTTGATAGGGTAAGATAAATTTAAATTGGGTAAATTTACGAATAGCCGCTATTTTTGGTCTAATTAATTTTGGTCATTGATTCAAAAATTAAGTGTGTTTGATCTCTTGCGTTTTCGATTTTAATCCCGCATCTGTTAACTTTTGTTAGTCATTTAACGAAGTATTATGTGGCAGTTAAACATTTTGAAGAAAAAAAATCCATATGATAACTTGGGATGTTGATTCCTACAATAAATTTAGGGTAATAAATTTGAAGGATAAGGTTTGAAATTTGATTTAGGATTTTGAGAGCTTTTAGATTGTAATTTAGGGACTTGGATTGACTGAAAAATAGTTTAGGCACCTAAATAAAAAAATGTATAATTTAGACACTTATTTTTATATTAAACCTTAAATTTAATTATAATTATTTTTAATAAACAATACTTTTATTATGATATGCCACATCATCACTTTTTTCACATATGAACATGACATATCAACATTGCAGTGCAATTGTATTTGTTAAGTCATCACCAATTGTTAATAATTTATTAACTAATAAATTTTAGGGTAAAGTATAGTAATGGTCACTGAATTTTTCTAAAGCTTTCATTTAGATCTCCAACTTTTAAAACTTACAATTCAGTCCCCCAACATTTAGTTCGTTTGTAATATGGTCCCCAACAGTTACGTCAGGGACCATATTGCAAACTGACTAAATGTTGAGGGACCATATTATAAATGGGCTAAATGTTGGGGGGTTATATTGCAAGTTTTAAAAGTTGGGGGACCTAAATGAAAGATTTAGAAAAGTTTAGTGATCATTACAATACTTTACTCTAAAATCTGTACATTTTATTGAATTAATTTTAATTTATTAAATTAAAATGGTGTGCAACGTGGCAATTGACATTAGAAAAATATAGAAAAGGGTCACCTCGCTTGCTTGGTAGAGAGTACATATCTTTCAACTTGTTTTTATTTTATTTTTCTAAATATTCAGTCTCTTCGACCTCAAGACTAAAACCCGTGCTTTGCTTAACAAGTGGGTTTAGAGATTCGGCAAGGATCAAAACTGTTTTTGGAGAAAAATCATTGGCAAAAAATATGGTTATAATGAATCTGCTTTGCTGCCTTCCGATCCAATTGGTAGGAAAAACTCTTGGGTCTGGAAAAACATAACACGTTCATTATTCTGTCCAGACAATCGTTTTGGTAAAAACATCAGACTAGTCCTCGGCGATGGTAAGTCCATAGACTTCTGGAACGACTATTGGACAGAAGTTGCCTCTTTTAAAAAATCGTTCCCTAGGATTTACGGCTTGGCCATTAAAAAATGGGGTTGTGTGAATGAGTTTGGTTCTAAATCCAATGGTGAATGGCATTGGAACATTGAGATTCGAAGGGCACTGTTCGTATGGGAATCGGATGTTTGGGACAGTTTCTTATCAGTGCTCAACAGAGCTGCTGCTTCCTCTATCTCCTCGGACGCTGCTGTTTGGTTGGGGTCCCCGGATCCTAAGCATTTTTGTGAGCTGGTTTCGTCGAATGGCTCTACCGAGGACCTTTGTTGGAGGCTAGTATGGTCCAACATCGCTCCACCAAAAGTGGAGGCTAGTATGGTCCAACATCCTTCCACCAAAAGTGGAGGCATTCATGTGGAAAGTAATACATGGCAGAATCCCAATGTTGGTTGAACTCTCTAAACGTGGTGCCTGCTCTGGGGAAAATACTAAATATGTATTTTGTAGTAGGGAGGAAGAAACAATCCCCCATCTCCTTCTTCACTGTGATATTTCTTGGCTTGTATGGTCAAATGGTTCAGGCTATGGGAGGTATCGTGTAATTCCTTTGGATCCTAGATCTTTTATATCGTTTTGGGACTGTTATCTGGGTAGTCGGGCATCCAAACCAGTGTGGCAACTAGCTTTTTTCGGACTTATATGGTCACTATGACTCTGCAGAAATGAAGTCATTTTTAAGGGTAAGAGCTTTTCTGCAGATCAAATATTCGATATTGCTCTGCTGCGAATCGGATTCTGGCCAGAAGTAAGTGGCCACTATCGGTACCTTCAGCCTTGGAGTTCACCCGCAACCCTCGTGCATTTAGCGTCTCTAAAGGCTCGAGGTAATCCCTGGTTTGGTCGATTTTCAGTGCGAACATATGGTTCGTTTATGGTCAGTTCTGCTGCTGTGTTGTTCACATTTTTTATTGCTGCTAATCGGGTATTTGGTAAAGCTTTGTTTGAATTTATTTCCCTGTATATGACTGTAGTTCCATTTATGCTTTTATAGCAGGGATTGGGGAAATAGGGTATGGTCATGTATTGTGTTTTGGCTGCACAGGTTATTCATATTGGTTGTAGTACAAACTCGATGTAATTGTGATTCTCCTATTAATATCATCCGGGTACTCTTTTCCCCTAATAGGCTTTAGAGTAGATTTTTAACGAGACCCATTTCCTTTCAAAAAAATATCTTTAAATAATTTAGTTAATTTAATTAATAATCGATTTCGAATAGAATTAACAATTAGACAAATTTTGAATTTTTTAACTATTAACAATTCAATATCTAATTATCTTATTGATTAACTGAACTAAATTTTAATCCGATCGGATAACTTAGATAAATCAAATCACAAACATCCTTAACGGATCAATTCATAATTCTATTGATATATATTAAGAGTTATAGGTTCAAATTCACTTTAAGCGTAATTATTTTAAAAGAATTAACTAATAAGAAGTATAAAGTACTCTCTTTATTTTTCTCTCATTGGTATTTAGTTGATATATATTTTTAAGTATAATCACTAATATACAATATATTATTTCATTAATTGTATCAGATATTATATATTATGAAGTGATTCTATTAATTTAATTTTAGAGTAAAGTATAGTAATGGTCACTGAACTTTTTTAAAGCTTTCATTTAGGTCTCCCAACTTTTAAAACTTGCAATATAGTCTCCCAACATTTAGTCCGTTTGCAATATGGTCCCCCAACAGTTACGTCGGGGATCATATTGCAAATGGACTAAATGTTGAGGGACCATATTGCAAATGGACTAAATGTTGGGGGATTATATTATAAGTTTTAAAAGTTGGGGGACCTAAATGAAAACTTTAGAAAAGTTTAGTGACCATTAGTATACTTTACCCTAATTTTTATCCACTAAAAGATCCTTATGCTCAAAATGAAATGTTAAATGTTAAAGTGCTAAAAAGATAATGGAAATCAAATCAGGTCAAATATTAGTAATATTTGTTGGCATTATACCAGTTTTAAATATTATGCACGTATTTTACAGATAGTTTGGATTAGATATATACACATATTTAAAATTTGATTCAAATATTATAATTTGCTATATATTATATATAAATTAATATTTTAAGACTTAAATATATCATTAAACTTATAAAAGATATAATTAAAATGATATTAATAATTCAAAATTTGGATTAAAATATTTTAAAAATTGGGACCAATTAAAACATGCATATAAATTGTGAATGTTTGGTGCAATTATTTGCAAAGAAATTAAGAGATTTAATTTTGGGGCTGTCTTTCCCTTTTTAACCCTTATTTTTGAATTGGAGGAGATCCCGCTCATTCTCTAATTTTTAAAACTCTTTCAAACGTCTCTTTCCATTACAACAGCCGCGTCCGGAAGAAAATACAAAATAAAAGGAAAGAAGGAAAAGAAATCCGAAACAGCAAAGCTGAAGTAGAAAGAAAGCAATGGCGACCAACATCGGTATGATGGATGGGGCTTACTTCGTCGGCAGATCTGAGATTCTTTCTTGGATCAACACCACTCTCCATCTCAGTCTCTCCAAAGTCGAAGAGGTTTCTTTCTTCTCCTTTTTGTGTCGTTATTCTTGCCGCTTTTTTATTATATAAATCAAGAAACTTTTTGATTTTATTGAAATGATTTGTGTTTTCAGGCATGTTCTGGCGCCGTTCATTGCCAGATGATGGATGCGGTTCATCCAGGGATGGTACCGATGCACAAAGTCAATTTTGATGCCAAGAACGAATACGAGATGATCCAAAACTACAAAGTCCTCCAAGATATCTTTAACAAACTCAAAATTACCAAGGTCTTTAAGTTTATTTTATTTTTTCAAGGATTTCTTCTGGTTTTGATTTTTTTAATAAATTCCTTTTTCATTGTTTTTAGCATATTGAGGTGAGCAAGTTGGTGAAAGGAAGGCCGCTTGATAATCTGGAGTTCATGCAATGGATGAAAAGATACTGTGATTCGGTTAATGGAGGCGGGATAAATAAGTAAATTTCTTTTAAACCTTAATTTTATTTGTAATTAGTTTGGTTCTCTTTTTATTATTTGAAAGGTTAATTAGTTTGATTCTAGTCTGATGATTATTCTCTCTAAGCCAAGTCACAGATGGTTTCTTTTCCCTATTTAATTCAGGTTAACTAAAGTATCAAATTTTAAGAATTTTGGCTAACATTAATTGTTTTATATGAATTTAAAACCAATTTCTTTATTAGAATCTGGCATTGTTTTTTTTATTAATCTTTCTTCCATCACTATTATCTCATGTTGCAATAGTTTGTTATATTTGAGAGTTTCAATCTGCTTCTAGTAAAGGTTTTGCCAGCATTTGATACTGACAATCCCGAGTCGTGGCATGTTCATTATTCATAGTTGAAAATTTGAAAGTCATGAAACTGGTTGTTTTATTGATGAGTGGTTTATCGCATTTGATACTGAAATTAATTTGGCCTGAGCTTAGTATATTCGTAATTAATTTTCATGAAACAGGTTGTTTTAATGGTTTGGCGCATTTGATACTGACATTTAGGCCTGAGCATTAGCATCTATACTAATAATTCATAATTGAATTTCATCAAACTAGTTACTTTATGAATTAAAAGAAATGAAAAGATCCATGAGTGGTTTTTGCCGTTGTCATATGTAGTTACAATCCACTAGAAAGGAGAGAGGCTTCTAAAGGAGGAAGAGAATCAGGCAAGAAATCAGCACCTCAACAATCCTCAACCAAGGGTTCAAATGCTGCTCCTAGACCTTCATCTTCCCATGCTCGAAGGAACAGCAATGATGTTACATCATCTGCACACCCTTCTAATCAATCAGCAAAGGCATCATCTAAACCATCTACGTCGATGGCAGCTTATGATGAACAGGTACTTCATATTCGTGGAGCAAATTGATAGTTCTATTTGTTTAAGAAATAAGAAAAATCTGATGTATTCTCCTGCACAATGTAGATCACTGAGTTGAAGCTATCTGTCGATAGTCTTGAGAAAGAGAGGGATTTTTACTTTGCAAAGTTGAGAGATATTGAGATTCTCTGCCAGACTCCTGAAATTGAAGATTCCCCGGTACTCTCTTTCAACATTCAGATTCATATTAGGAAAATTTTATTGGTGGTAAGAACAGTTGTTGAAGTTGAATGTTTAAATGTTTTACTCTATGTTATTGCAGATTGTTGCAGCTATCCACAAGATTTTATATGCTACAGACGGTGATGCATCAGTGGTGACTGAAGCTCAAGCCATGTTGGCACTTCAGTCCAAGGAAGCGGAGGCTTTGAGTCCAATTGCTGAGGCATCAGAAGAGAAATCCAGTTGTGAAATTCAGAAGAGGAAAAACATTTTAAACTCTGATGTAGATGCAGCTGGAATCATAACATTGTCTCCAAGGCAAAGGCTTTCCGATGCTTCTGATGTTCACTGCAGTGGGTCACCTCTTATGACTTATTGATCTACTTGACAATACAGTTTTGTCAAATTTCTTAGCCATATAATTACAGTTCTATCTGTTGTTTCTATAGTCCAACTAGGGACGTCATCCGACTTGTTAGCAAAGTGTGTTTGGATCATGTTGTGTATTTGGAAGGTGTAAGAATACCGTGCTATTATATTCATATCCATTCTGCTTCAGTAGCTAAGGTTCTGTAGCAAAAGAAAGAAAGAAAATCTGGAATGATTATCTACGCGCCTTGATTCAGCTTCTAAATGGTCACTTTGGTACATATTTTTTTTGAAGTATTTGTCTCCAATGTTTCAATTTTTGTTCAAAAAAATTCATGTAAGATAAAAATCGTTAGTTGAGTAACAGTCAACACGTGTTGTTAAGGTGATATTTTTACATGTACTTAATTGATGACATGTCATATATCATTTCATCACTTCGAGTGAAAAACACATATCACATCATCATTTAGATAGAACTATAATAACAGCTTTTACCACTCTATCTATGAAAATGGTGTGTGGTTTTCTTTTTCTTTCTAGTTTGTAGGTAAAATGAGCTGATTTTGGGTATGTTAGGTGAATCTATGTTAAAAGCAGCGAGTTATTTAACATTATAGTTTAATTGATAGAAGAACGTCAAGAGTAGAGAAATGATGCTACTGGCTACTGCCACCTCCGGGAATGGGTTTTTATGAAGGCCTTGATTGGCACTGATAAACTGGTAATTACTATAACCTAAAAAGTAAGAGTCCTAGCGGGGTTTTCTGTCATTTTTGGGTCAGTGATAGTAACATTTTTGCATATGAAAGAATCCAAATCCTGGAAAAGCGGCTCCTGATGTACTATGAGATAAGGTTGTAGGTAATCGGACAGGTTTCAGTTGTATCTTGACAGGTCGAGTAAAATCATGTACAGGTCAACTCAGGTTGATTTGATACCAGATCCAGATCGGGTTTAGGTCAGGTCAAATCAGTTCGGATTATTTTCAGGTTGATTTGACACCAGATCGGGTTCAGGTCATATCATTTTCATTTCGGATCGATGTCAGTTCAGGTCCGAAGCATATAAAGACCAGGTTAATTCAGCTTCGGGTGGACTTCAGTCAGATATCGTTCAGATCGGGTCACATCATTGACAGATAAAATTCAGGTATGATGTTTACCGGATACGGATTGAGTTCATGTCGGGTCGGTTTTATTTTTGGATTAATTATTTTGTCATCTTTCGTGATTGTTGAATTGCAAGTTGTAATTGTATATGATTTCGAGTAAATTAAGAGAAAAATAAATATACATGGATCAATTTTGTAAAAAAATATAAATTTAAGGACAAAATTAAAGAAATATAAAATTACAAATAAAATTTTAAAATATAAATTAAACAACACACATATGTAAGGGACTAAATTGAAATAATTTTAAAATGTGAGGTTCAAATTAATATAAAAAAGGACTAAATTAAACACATTTAAAAAGTTATGGCCAGTTACAAAAATATAAATAACAACTAACAATGGGTCAAATGAAGATGCAAATATAAATTTAAGGACTAAATTGAATACATATAAAAGTGAAAGATTTAAAATTGAAATAAATTAAAAAAATAAAAAGGATTAAATCGAAATAAATGTAAAATGTGAAGAAATAATGAAAAATATAATAAATTGCATTCATTAAAAAAATTAAAAAATAATAATATATATATATATATATATATATATAAATTATGTTTATATGAACTATATAATTAAGTTATATATATATATATATATATATTATTCAAAGTGAGTGGTGGGAGAAAACTTTTTAAAATAAAGATATTTTTGTGTAAAATCTTTTTTTTATTTGGGAATTTAGAGAGAAATTGAGAAATTTTGAGAATATAGATAAATTGAGAATTTAGAGAGAAATTGAGAAATTTAGAGGGAATAGAAAATTTTGGAGGGAAATTGAGAATTGAGATTTTATTTGGAAAGATATTTTGGGTTAATTAGGCTCATGCTCCTCCAACAATCATCATTTTTCCACTTGTATTTGATTTTTGATTTCTTTCATTTTAGTCATGGTTTAATTGTAAATATCTTCTTGAATTTTCAATTCGATGGAATTTAATCCTGTATACATTCTAATTGCATTTAATTTTATCATATGTATATAAACTATATATGTATAATATATATAAAATATATAGTTTATAATTATAATTTATATTAATATAGTATATATATGTATGTATAACTAATATAAGTTGTAACCCCCTCAGACCGATGCGGATAGCCCGATCCGATCTGATCCGGGAAGCCACATTAGGGCCACCGGAGCGACCCACCGTAAAAATAGCGGAAATTTTAAAACTTTTCTTAAAACATGTCAAATCATAAAATGATTTATTATTATTCAGAAATAAAACAAGTTTTCAAACTCAGATATACAACAAAATACAATCTAAATGCCCCCTAATCACATGTACCATACTCTGCAAGATACGCCGGAAAAACTCCCTTACTGATGTTGATAGTGATACTGGTACAATTCTTTTAACCTGCAATGGTGAGTAATAGAGTGAGCTTCGGAAAGCTCAGTAATACAGAACTACCAGATGATGCTACATGACATGCAGATAAATGGAAAGCCATATAATTTCCTTATTGAATCAGACGTATACCAGTTGCGAAAATAATCTGGGGTTCCATCAGTAGTTCATCAAGTTGAAGCCAAGAAGATCAAAGTTCATAGGAAGCATTCAAAGTATGACATTTTCAGGAGATCGAATAGGATGTTTAGTGTGTTCCAATCAAAACCAGTGAAAAGATATAAATATTTTAAAACCATAGTTGAACCCCTAACCAAACTCCATTATGCAGTTCCCGAGAACTGCATCCATAGGGCTTGCCCTCAGCACACAACAAAAATGGGAGCCACTCTAAGGATATACCTTGGATCTACCCAATGACATCCTTAGATCCGTAGGGTTACCTTAAGCACACAGCTAAGGGAACCAACCTAAGGATATACCTTGGGCCTACCCAAGATATCCTTAGGTCCGTAGGGTTACCTTATGCACACAGCAAAGGGAACCAACCTAAGGATATACCTTGGGACTTACCCAAGATATCCTTAGGTCCGTAGGGTTACCTTATGCACACAGCAAAAGGAACCAACCTAAGGATATACATTGGGACCTACCCAAGATATCCTTAGGTCTGTAGGGTTACCTTATGCACACAACAAATGGTACCAACCTAAGGATATACCTTGGGACCTACCCAAGAAATCCTTAGGTCCGTAGGGTTACCTTATGCACACAGCAAATGGAACCAACCTAAGGATATGCCTTGGGGCCTACCCAAGATATCCTTAGGTCCATAAGAACTTACAGTCGGATCAGGTTTGTGCCTCCATACTCCAGATTCCTATCCTTATAAAAAATCCAGTAGAAATCAGTTTTATCCGTAAATCGTAATACCTGGATCGTGATCCAGTAATATGTCATATTCATGATCATGAAATAAATCGTATATCAAATTTCCACCTGTACACCATAGTAGTCAAATGATTAACCCAAGGGAGTACCTTGGGCCTGAAAGCCTACCCAAAGATCCCCTTAGGTCCGTAAGAAATTTCCAGCTTGATCAGAGCTGTACCTCCAGTCTACCCATATAATATCCCAGTAAAATAGTTTGAGTATAACCAGTGAAACATAAAACCATAATTCATAAACCAGTAGTTTCCGTGATTCCATAAATCAAAAACAATTTATATTTTCGATAAAACCATAATCATAAATCACTTACCATGTTACCATGGTTCATAAACCAGTAAATCAATACTTGTACTAAACTCATTTTAAAACATATAAAATCATCATGTAATTCATTTGGAACACACTAGAGTATCAATGTATATTTTTCAGAGGCATTTATCGTTATCAGTAATGACAACATGAAACTCGAACAATTTGATCGGATTCCAGGAACAAGGTTCTATTGAGGAGAATCGATTACTAACCGATCTAGCCAGACATTTAAGGTTGATACTTTAGAATCCCACTATATTTTCGGGTGTATCAGGAAAGTGTTTCAGAATGCCTAGAGTGATTTGAGCTAATAAAGGAGAAACGAAGCTTCAAGACATTTACAATTCATGTTAATCGATCGGTTTTATTGAACAATTCGAACTGAACAATCTCTCATAACTAATGCATGTCGACCCGTCAATTTACTGCCTTTTCAGAGTATTTACTCTTTAATACCAACAATTCTTGTCCATTTATCATCTTCGTAATCATCGCTAAATAGATCTTCCAGTAGTCTTTATTTCATTTCCATATTTCAACGATATCAGGAAATACATCCGTACTTGATTCATGTTTTATGACCCTTAAGGATAATTCAACATGTAAGTTCAACGGTGTTTCCAAACTCATCCAATCACATATTTAATCCTCAGTCATTGAGGTTACTTAGTTCGTTTAGTAAGCAAGTCTATCCCGATTATTTTAGAGTTTTCCAGAATAATTCAGACGTTTCTGAATTTCAAATACATGTTGTACTTCCTTTCAGTTTAATTTATTCATATAATAAAGTTATTCTGGTATTCGTGGTTGATTTAACTCATAAATACCCACTTTTTAGTACTGTATGCGATCTAGAGTTGAGCTGAGCCAAGTACTTCCAGAATTATCATCGATCCAAATTTGAGAAGATGAACAAACATTCAAGTGGTACCTATATCATTCAGGTAATGATATAGCACTAGCATTGGTTGATCACTTAAGCTGTGTTCCATAACTTTTACAAGTAGCACAACATCCATGTTTATTTGTATTTCTTAATTAATCAAAGACACTTACTTATTCTAGGTCATACAGATATTTTGGTCATTTTGGTGCTCAACGTTTTTTCTATTCATTTCAAAGCTTGAGTATATTCATTCATTCCTGAGCTTGGTGACATTCTTAAGTCATTTCCATTCCAGGGTATTTTGGTCATTTTACATATCCAATGTATTTCCATAATTTTCTTACGTCCAATCTTATTATTTAATTTAACCTTATCGTTTACTTCAGTCTTTTCAAACAATTTTGACCAAAGAGCACATTCGATAACTCATTCTTCAGGTATTTACTCAATTCGGTAATTTCCAGGTTAATTGTTTTTTCAAATGTTACTAACGAATTTTCAAAAATTTTCCATACAAAGGTAGGATCCCAACAATCAAATCAGTAATTTATCAATTTAAAAAAACAAATTCTCAGGTTACTCTCTCATTCAAAGTAAACTTGGACTATTTTAAACTCTCAAGGGTATTTTCGTAATTTTGCACACAGATACTTTTGGTATTAACTCTTAACGAAAATAAATATAGTTCAGAGATTTTATGCTTAATTGCTTACCCGAACATTCTCGGATCTTGAAATGATTGATTAACAGACTTCTAGTATCTTGCATAAACCCTATTGGGTTAAAAACCGGTTATCCAAAATTTCTAAGCAAACTAGCATTTCTTATGCACATCTATAGTTTTATCAGATCAATATATCATTTCAGAGTTATTAATCAACTTCCAGGGACAATTCTTGTCATCTTACAACATAAGGGTATTTCTGTAAATTTACCCTACCAGAATATTCTCATAATTTCCCATCCAAGTACCTTTCTCATCCAAGTTGATTCATTTATCACTATATATAGAACTTGTAATTTTAATTCTAACAATCCATCAATTTCTTATAAAAGTCATCTAAACCATAATCAGTTATCGAATTTTTATCGTATTCGGATCGAGTGTAGAAATTAATTAACTATACATATGAGACCAATATTATCTTATTCATGCATTTACCAATATTCACATGTTCCATAAAGAATAAAGAGGTATTAAGTATTACCTCAATTTCCTTGACATACTGATCGACCATAAAAATTCCATTTAAATGCCCTCGATCTTGAAATCATCTTCCAATATTTCCTCATATGCATATCAACAGAAATTACATAAAAAATTGAACTTAATTTCGAAAAACAGATCGAATCAGGTGATAAATCAATCAAAAACAGCTTACCAGGTTCGAATTTAGCGAAACAGACTTCGGATTCGGATTCAGGACGTCGAAAGCATAAAATATAACTTTTCAAAAATTTGGAATTTTCGGTTAAAATCAAAGTCAACGGGTTTGACTGGAAATTTTAAGGTCTTCGGGTCCGAATTTTGAAAAATAGACTGCGAAATCGGTTTTGGAACGTCGAAAAACGTCAGGATAGGTATACTCGGTCAAAGTCAGAGGTCGTTTAATGCCTGGTCAACGTCGGTCAAAGTTATGGTCAACTGTGGTCAACGTCGGTCAACAGTCAACGGTCAACAGTCGACCATTTTACACAAATATCACCCTAACATAAATTAATTACAAAATTAGCCACCTTCTGTAAGTATTTACGAAACTAGCACCTGAATTTTACACAAATAGCACCCCAAACATATATTAATTACAAAATTAACACCCTGCGACCATCGTCACTCTCGAGGGTGGTGCGTGAACAGTGATACGGTGTCGGAAAATTCCCGGAAAAATTCTTAAAAATTATTTTAAGACATTTTGAGACACTTACCAAGCTTGGTTCACAATTTTGAACGACAGAGAGCTCGATTCCGAAACATCAGAAACTTTGACGATCTCACCCCTCCACGCGCCGGCGACGACGGAGAAAACCAGTGGACTCTAAACGATGCAAGGAACACGATGGTGCGGGATGTGTCGAAAACGGATTGTCGGATCGTCGTGAATCGACGAAAAACCAACTGAAATCAAGTTATTACCGACGATACTTCCGACTTAAATTAACGACGAACGGCGACGATTCACTACGAAAGGTTTGAGGGGTTTTGTTCATCGGTCAACAATGAACTCGATAGTGGTTTCGGCTCGTCGATTGGAGGTCGGACGGTGAATAGATCGGAGTTGAAAGGAGGGTTGTTAGAGAGGGAAAACTGGAAATTTTTTTCTGCTGAACCTGCGCACGATGAGTCTTATAATTCATCATATAAAAAAATGATTAAATCATGGGTTTAGTCATTGAATTTCTTGCACTTCTTAAAATGGTATGCGAACTTTGAAATTTTATAATTTAATCCACCGTTTCTTTCAAAATACCAATTAAATCCACCACTTTATAATTTCTTAATTTTAGCCCCTAAATTGGGGTGTTACAGTTCTCCCCTCCTTAAAAGAATTTCGTCCTCGAAATTCTTTCATGTCACATAAATGTAGAAATGAAACTTTCATCAACTCTCCCATATCTTCAAGTAGCTTTTATAGAAATACGGATCCTCCACTAATCCTTAACTAGTTGAGTATACATTTTTATCAGAACTTTTCCTTATTCCAATAAAAGAATCCGAACGAAAATGTCATTGAGTAATCAATTCAGTCTTGGTCATGAGAATAGGCTCATAGAGCAGTAGCATATCCCAATTTCATTTCCGGAGTCGAGTTAGAATTTTTCAGATAAATAACTCTCACATGGCATGGCTCGTGAGCTGCTTCACAGTGCTTAGACAGATGTTACTAGTATTCCTTTTTGTACAAGTATAGTCTTAACGGATAGAAATTTTTGTTTGCTCGTTACAGATAGGGACTCAACCCTGGAGTTCCAGCTCAGAGAGGTACGATTGTAGTCTAGGGGCATGTACTAATCAGACATCGTTTTAAAATCCGACTTACCGATCTATCTTGAAAATTTTAACTCAAACCATAGCTCTGATACCACTAAATGTAACCCCCTCAGACCGATGCGGATAGACCGATCTGATCCAGGAAGTCACATTAGGGCCACCGGAGTGACCCACCGTAAAAATAGTGGAAATTTTAAAAATTTTCTTAAAACATGTCAAATCATAAAATGATTTATTATTATTCAGAAATAAAATAGGTTTTTCAAACTCAGATATAAAACAAAATACAATCTACATGCCCCCTAATCACATGTACCATACTCTGCAAGCAACGCCTGAGAAACTCCCTTACTGATATTGATAGTGATACTGGTACAATTCTTTTAACCTGTAATGGTGAGCAATAGAGTGAGCTTCCGAAAGCTTAGTAATACAGAACTACCAGATGATGCTACATGACATGTAGATAAATGGAAAGCCATATAATTTCCTTATTGAATCAGACGTATACCCATTGCGAAAATAATCTGTTCCATCAGTAGTTCATCAAGTTGAAGCCAAGAAGATCACAGTTCATAGGAAGCATTCAAAGTATGACATTTTCAGGAGATCGAATAGGATGTTTAGTGTGTTCCAATCAAAACCAGTGAAAAGATATAAATCTTTTAAAAATATAGTTGAACCCTTAACCAAACTCCATTATGCAGTTCCCGAGAACTGCATCCATAGGGCTTGCCCTCAGCACACAACAAAAAGGATAGCCAACCTAAGGATATACCTTGGATCTACCCAAGGACATCCTTAGATCCGTAGGGTTACCTTAAGCACACAGCTAAGGGAACTAACCTAAGGATATACCTTGGGCCTACCCAAGATATCCTTAGGCCCGTAGGGTTACCTTATGCACACAACAAAGGGAACCAACCTAAGGATATACCTTGGGACCTACCCAAGATATCCTTAGGTCCGTAGGGTTACCTTATGCACACAACAAAAGGAACTAACCTAAGGATATACCTTGGGACCTACCCAAGATATCCTTAGGTCTGTAGGGTTACCTTATGCACACAACAAATGGTACCAACATAAGGATATACCTTGGGACCTACCCAAGAAATCCTTAGGTCCGTAGGGTTACCTTATGTACACAGCAAATGGAACCAACCTAAGGATATGCCTTGGGGCCTACCCAAGATATCCTTAGGTCCGTAAGAACTTATAGCCGGATCAGGGTTGTGCCTCCATACTTCAGATTCCTATCCTTATAAAAAATCCAGTAGAAATCATATTTATCCGTAAATCGTAATACCTGGATCGTGATCCAGTAATATGTCATATTCGTGATCATGAAATAAATCGTATATCAAATTTCCACCTGTACACCATAAGTAGTCAAATGATTAACCCAATGGAGTACCTTGGGCCTGAAAGCCTACCCAAAGATCTCCTTAGGTCCGTAAGAAATTTCCAGCTTGATCAGAGCTGTACCTCCAGTCTACCCATATAATATCCCAGTAAAATAGTTTGAGTATAACCAGTGAAACATAAAACCATAATTCATAAACCAGTAGTTTCCGTGATTCCATAAATCAAAAACAATTTATATTTTCGATAAAACCATAATCATAAATAACTTACCATGTTACCATGGTTCATAAACCAGTAAATCAATACTTGTACTAAACTCATTTTAAAACATATAAAACCGTCATGTAATTCATTTGGAACACACTAGAGTATCAATGTATATTTTTCAGAGGCATTTATCGTTATCAGTAATGACAACATGAAACTCGAGCAATTTGATCGGATTCCAGGAACAAGGTTCTATTGAGGAGAATCAATTACTAACCGACCTAGCCAGACATTTAAGGTTGATACTTTAGAATCCCACTATATTTTCGGGTGCATCAGGAAAGTGTTCTAGAATGCCTAGAGTGATTTTAGCTAATAAAGGAGAAACGAAGCTTCAAGACATTTACAATTCATGTTAATCGATCAGTTTATTGAACAATTCGAACTGAACAATCTCTCATAACTAATGCATCTCGACCCGTCAATTTACTACCTTTTCAGAGTATTTACTCTTTAATACCAACAATTTTTGTCCATATATTATCTTCGTAATCATCGCTGAATAGATCTTCCAGTAGTCTTTATTTCATTTCCATATTTCAACGATATCAGGAAATATATACGTACTTGATTCATGTTTTATGACCCATAAAGATAATTCAACATGTAATTTCAACAGTGTTTCCAAACTCATCCAATCACCTATTTAATCCTTAGTCATTGAGGTTACTTAGTTCGTTTAGTAAGCAAGTCTATCCCGTTTATTTTAGAGTTTTCCAGAATAATTCAGACGTTTCTGAATTTCAAATACATGTTGTACTTCCTTTCAATTCAATTTATTCATATAATAAAGTTATTCTGGTATTCGTGGTTGATTTGACTCACGAATACCAACTTATTAGTACTGTATGCGCTCTAGAGTTGAGCTGAGCCAAGTACTTCCAGAATTATCATTGATCCAAATTTGAGAAGATGAACAAACATTCAAGTGGTACCTATATCATTCAGGTAATGATATAGCACTAGCATTGGTTGATCACTTAAGCTGCGTTCCATAACTTTTACTAGTAGCACAAAATCCATGTTTATTTGTATTTCTTAATTAATCAAAGACACTTACTTATTCTAGGTCATACGGACATTTTGGTCATTTTGGTGCTCAACGTTTTTCTATTCATTTCAAAGCTTGAGTATATCCATTCATTCCTGAGCTTGGTGACATTCTTGAGTCATTTCCTTTCCAGGTTATTTTGGTCATTTTACAGATCTAATGTATTTCCATAATTTCCTTACGTCCAATCTTATTATTTAATTTAATCTTATCACTTACTTCAGTCTTTTCAAACAATTATGACCAAATAGCACCTTCGATAACTTATTCTTCAGGTATTTACTCAATTCGGTAATTTCCAGGTTAATTGTCTTTTCAAATATTACTAACGAATTTTCAGAAATTTTCCATACAAAGGTAGGATCCCAACAATCAAATCAGTAATTTATCGATTTAAAAAAAACAAATTCTCAGGTTACTCTCTCATTCAGAGTCAACTTGGACTATTTTCAACACTCAATGGTATTTTCGTATTTTTGTGCACAGATGCTTTTGGTATTAACTCTTAACGAAAATAAGTATAGTTCAGAGATTCTATGCTTAATTGCTTACCCGAACATTCTCGGATCTTGAAATGATTGATTAACAGACTTCTAGTATCTTGTATAAACCCTATTGGGTTAAAAACCGGTTATTCAAAATTTCTAAGCAAACTAGCATTTCGTATGCACATCTATAGTTTTATCAGATCAATATATCCTTTCAGAGTTATTAATCAACTTCCAGGGACAATTCTTGTCATCTTACAATATAAGGGTATTTCCGTAATTTTACCATACCATAATATTCTCATAATTTCTCATCCAAATACCTTTGATGAAATAAATTATATGATACGGATCCAAGTTGATTCCTTTATCACTATACGTAGAACTTGTAATTTTAATTCTAACAATCCATCAATTTCTTATAAAAGTCATCTGAACCATAATCAGTTACCGAATTTTTATCGTATTCGGATCGAGTGTAGAAATTAATTAACTACACATATGAGACCAATATTATCTTATTCATGCATTTACCAATATTCACATGTTCCATAAAGCATAAAGAGGTAGTAAAGTATTACCTCGATTTCCTTGACATACTGATCGACCATAAAAATCCATTCGAACGCCCTCGATCTTGAAATCATCTGCCAATATTTCCTCAGATTCATATCAACGGAAATTACATCAAAAACTGAGCTTAATTTCGAAAAACAGATCGAATCAGGTGTTAAATCAGTCAAAAATAGCATACCGGGTTCGAATTTGGCGAAACGGACTTCGGATTCGAATTCAGGACGTCGAAAGCATAAAATATGACTTTTCAAAAATTTTAAATTTTCGGTCAAAATCAAAGTCAACAGGTTTGACTTGAAATTTTGAAGTCTTCGGGTTCGGATTTTGAAAAATGGACTGCGGAATCGGATTTAGAACGTCGAAAAATGTCAGGATATGTATACTTGGTCAAAGTCAGAGGTCGTTTAATGCTCGGTCAACGCCGGTCAAAGTTTTGGTCACCTGTGGTCAACGCCGGTCAACAGTCAACCGTCGACCATTTTACACAAATATCACCCTAACATAAATTAATTACAAAATTATCCACCTTTTGCAAATATTTATGAAACTAACACCCGAATTTTACACAAATAATACCCAAACATATATTAATTACAAAATTAACACCCTGCATCCATCGTCACTCTCAGGGTTGGCGAGTGTGGCGTGTGAATAGTGATACGGTGTCGGAAAATTCCTGAAAAAATTCCTAAAAATTATTTTAAGACATTTCGAGACACTTACCAAGCTCGGTTCACAATTTTGAACGGCGGAGAGCTCGATTATGAAACATTGGAAACTTTGACGATCTCACCCCTCCACGCACCGACGACGACAGAGAAACAGAGAACACCAGTGGACTCGGAACGACGCAAGGAACACGATGTTTCAGGAGGTGTCAAAAATGGATTATCGGATCGTCGTGAATCGACGAAAAACCAACTGAAATCAAGTTATTACCGACGATACTTCTGACTGAAATTAACGACGAACGACGACGATTCACTACGAAAGGTTTGAGGGGTTTTGTTCCTCGGTCGACAACGAACACGATGGTGGTTTCAGCTCATCGATCAGAGGTCGGACGGCGAATAGATCAGAGTTGAAAGGAGGGTTGTTGGAGAGGGAAAACTGGAAAAAATTTTCTGTTGAACCTGCGCACGGGGAGTCTTATAATTCATAAAAAAAGTTAAATCATAGGTTTAGTGACTGAATTTCCTGCACTTCTTAAAACGGTCTACCAACTTTGAAATTTTATAATTTAATCCACCGTTTTTTTCAAAATACCAATTAAATCAACCACTTTATAATTTCTTAATTTTTAGCCCCTAAATTGGGGTGTTACATAAGTAATCTATAGATTATATATATATATATATATATATATATATAAACACTATGCATAAACTATATAAAGTAATAAAGTATATAGTTTATAAAAACCCTAAACCCTAAACTTTCACACCTTAACCCTAAACCCTGACCCTAAACTATATATATAACTTATAGTACATGTATGTATAAACCATGTATAGTATATATAAACTATATATATATATATAACCTATATATATATATATATATAACCTATATATATATAAAACTATGTAAAGTAAATTAATTATATAATTTATAGAAATACTATGCATAAACTATATAAAGTAATAAAATATATAGTTTTATAAAAACCCTAAACCCTAAACAAAAAATCTTAAACCCTAAACTTTAAACCCTAAAATACTAAACCCTAATCCATAAACCCTAATATAAATACACTTCCACTAATGCATATATATTTGTAATAAAATAGTGGGCTTATGTATTGGGCCTATGCAAACTAATGTAAATGGACTAACACTAATACAAATGGACTTATTTTTGGGTTTTATTATTACTTATTCATAACAATAAAATAAATGGGCTATTAATGTGAATTAACCTAACATACAACTAAAATACTAATTATGTAAATGAAATTAATATGACATGTACTACTATTTATGAATCATATAATATGCAATGTGACATACTAATTATTTAACACCTAATTAATCATGTTTTATATAATTTATATTTAAATAATTTTATATAATATGTATGTATGAACCATGTATAATATATATAAACTATATATATATATATAAATAAATAAATAAATAAATATATATATATATATAAACTATATAAAGTAAAGTATTTATGTAGTTTATAGAAATACTATGCATAAACTATATAAAGTAATAAAGTATATAGTTTATAGAAACTCTAAACCCTAAATAGAAAATACTAAACCATAAACTTTAAACCATAAACACTAAACCATAAACCATAATGTAAATAGACTAGTACTAATGCATATATATTTTTAATAAAAGAGTGAGCTTATGTATTGGGCTTATGTAAACTAATGTAAATGGACTAGTACTATTGCAAATGGACTTATTTTTTGGTTTTATTATTATTTATTCATAATAACAAAATAAATGGGCTATTAATGTGAATTAACCTAACATGCAACTAAAATACTAATTATGCAAATGAAATTAATATGGCATGTACAACTATTTATGAACCATATAATATGCAATGTGACATACTAATTATTTAACACCTAATTAATCATGTTTTATATAATTTACATTTAAATAATTTTATTAAATAATTTTATATAATATGTATGTATAAACCATGTACATATAACCTATATATATATATAAATTATATAAAGTAAATTATTTATATCGTTTATAGAAATACTATGCATAAATTATATAAAGTAATAAAGTATATAGTTTATAGAAACCCTAAATCATAAACCCTAAACTTTAAACCATAAATACTAAACCCTAATCTAAATGAACTTTCACTAATGCATATATATTTGTAATAAAGTAGTGGATTTATGTATTGGGCCTATACAAACTAATGTAAATGGACTAGCACTATTCCAAATGGACTTATTTTTGGTTTTATTATTACTTATTCAAAACAATAAAATAAATGGGCTATTATTGTGAATTAACCTAACATGCAACTAAAATACTAATTATGCAAATGAAATTAATATGCCATATGCAATGTGACATACTGATTATTTAACACCTAATTAATCATGTTTTATATAATTTACATTTAAATAATTTTATATAATATGTATGTATAAACCATGTATAGTATATATAAACTATATATATATATATATATATATATATATATATATATAACTATATAAAGTAAATTACTTATATAGTTTATAGAAACACTATGCATAAACTATATAAAGTAATAAAGTATATAGTTTATAGAAACCTTAAACACTAAATCATAAACATTAAACCCTAAAATTTAAACTCTAAACATTAAACTCTAAATCATAAACCCTAATATAATTGGACTAGCACTAATGCATATATATTTGTAATAAAAGAGTGGGCATATGTATTGGGCCTATGAAAACTAATGTAAATGGACTAACACTATTGCAGATGGACTTATTTTTTGGTTTTATTATTACTTATTCATAACAACAAAATAAATGGGCTATTAATATAATTAACCTAACATGCAACTAAAATACTAATTATGCAAATGAAATTAATATGACATATACTACTATTTATGAACCATATATTAAGCAATGTGACATACTAATTATTTAACACCTAATTAATCATGTTTTATATAATTTACTTTTAAATAATTTTATATAATATGTATGTATAAACCATGTATAGTATATATAAACTATATAAAGTAAATTAATTATATAGTTTATAGAAACACTATGCATAAACTATATAAAGTAATAAAGTATATAGTTTATAAAAACCCTAAACACTAAATCAAAAACCCTAAACTTTAAACCCTAAACATTAAACACTAAACCATAAACCCTAATATAAATGAACTAGTACTAATGCATATATATTTGTAATAACTTATATATTGGGCCTATGTAAACTAATGTATTGCCAAAATTATTTATATTAATAATGTAAAACGTTAATATATATTACATAATAAATACTTTCATTATTAATATTTTTTTCTTTATATAAATTAAACTATATAATTTATATAAATTAAACTATATTAATTTTCCTTTTAATTATTAATCATGTTTTATCTAATTTTCATTTAAATAATTTTATTATTTTATTAAATAATTTTATATAATAGGTTTATTTATTAATTTAATTATCATAATAAATATTTTATTATAACATTTAAAAAGTAATCATATAATTTTCTCATAATTTTATTAAAATCTTATAATTTCGTCCATGGTAATATATAAGTCAAGTAAATATTAGATCAGATCATTAACAAGTCGGATTATTTACAGGTCATGTTAAAAACAGGTCAGGTTGAAAACAGGTCAGGTAATACCAGTTATTTACCAGGCCAATCTCGAGTTCGGGTTCATATCAGTCGGATGCAGTTCGAGTTCGAGTATCATATTTTTGGTTTAATTCGGGTTTAGGTCATTCTCAGGTCGGATGCAGGTTGGTTCAAATCCACAATTTTCAGGTCCAACTCGGGTTCAGGTCAACTCCAATTCCGACTCGAGTCATTTTCGAATCGCAACAGCGCAAATCAAAAACAGTTTTAACTCGAGTCGGTTTTAGTCAGTTTTGCAGGTCGGGTCAACTTTTTACACCCTTACTATGAGAGTCATTATAGCAATCACAAAGGTCAAAAAGCCTATATACGACTGTTTCATATGATCTTATTAAAGAAAAAAAAAGCCCTGATTTAATGTGATCCAATAATTTTGTGGTCAGAGATGGATCGAGAAATATAAATAGATTAATTTATGTATTTTTTATAGGTAATTAGTTTTTAATCCTTAAAAAATGTTTAAATTCATTCTCTGATATAAAATTATGTATCGATTCTGGGCATTTTTCTCGAAAAATCACCGGTAACCGGTATATTTACCGATCTAACACCGATCAGAATATATTTCCCGATCTAACACCCTTAGCAGTAAAGCGCCCCCTGCACCGCGCTATATGTTGATTTGGCGCTACGTGGGGTAAGGCGCGCCCCCTGAAGGTTGCCTTATGTTGACATGGATACACGTGTATAAAGCGCGGGGTAGGTGTGTAATTACACATAAGGCGCGGGGCAGGGGTCGCGCCTTACCTGTGAACCTGACACGCGTCAGGAAGGCGAGCCCCCTGCCCCGCGCTATACCTATAATTACCCCCATACCCCGATGCTTCACACCCCAATCCTCCCTATAAATACCCCCATCCTCAATCACTTTCATCACACCAAATTCTCTCAATTTCTCTCAACTTCTCTCAAATACTCTTATAATCTATTCTAAGGTATATTTTATTATATTTTTAATATTTTGTATTTAATTTATTTAAGTATTTAATTTATTTAATATTTTACTTATATAATTTTTTTTCAGATATAAAATGGCAGACGGTCTACTTCGCTTGGATGCAAATCATATATCTAGACACTTTGCTGATACGGTAACATTTTAACATTTTAACATTTTAATTTAATTTAAATTATTAGTAATAATTTGTTGATTTATTTAATGCATGATTATTAGATTAAGAATTAATTTTTGTAATTATTTAATTTTAGGAGAATGATCGTGTATTAGATCCTTTTATTAGGAATATTAAGTTAGTGATATCTAGTTGTGTCTTGCCGTATTTAGTAGATGCTGGATGCAGTTATATAGGTAGATATCAGGGTCACTGTAAGATAGAGTCAGACCTGATTTCTGCCTTAGTAGATCGGTGGAGGCCGGGGACCCACACATTTCATCTTCTGTGCGGAGAGTGCACGATTACACTTGAGGATGTTTCTATGCACTTGGGGCTTTCGGTGGATGGAGATGTGATATCATGGATCGCGTAGGGTTCCTAGACTGCTTTGTGTCGGGATAATCTAGGACGTGTCCCAGAAAATTTTAACGGTGCTCGAATACCGTTAAATTGGTTAGATGCCAATTTTCGTGATTTGAGCGAGGACGCGTCTGAGGATGAAGTTAAAATATATGCACGAGCATGCATACTGCAGCTAATAGGATGGTTGTTGATGCCGGACAAATCACGCAACCAAGTTCACTGCATGTGGTTGCGACACCTTGGCGACTTTTATCTGGCCGGATCACTCAGTTGGGGCTCGACAGTTTTGGCTTTCCTGTACAGATAGATATATCGAGCTTTTAACTATAGGTGTAATGCTATTGGCTGATGTCTCCTGCTGCTGCAGTCTTGCCATGGTATTGATTCCCCTTTTTATGTCCCGTTGTCAAGAACCTATTCGTATTTCCACTACTATTGAGGTAATTGTAAAACTGATTTCGTATATTAATCATTTTATACAACGTATAATAATTTTTTTCCTCGAATAGGTGGTCTACTGATAGGAAAAATCATCAGGAGCTACATGATGATTTAGAAAAAAATTAGGGTGTTCATCGATTAGAAGGCTGGCACACAAGTATGAATTTTAATGTAAATCGATTTTTAGATTATAGTTATATAATTAGATTATTATTTTGATAAAAATTATATATATTTGTTTTAGTTTGAATGAGTGTCATATTCTACTGATGATGTGAGGGTGGTGATCCCACCTGATTTGAGGCGACCATCAGATGTTTGGATGGCGATGATCCCCTTGATCTGTAATGCGACCGTCGAGTGGCACTCCAATGGTCGCGTGCTCTGGAAATTTGGTTATTTTCAACCAATTCCGGAAGCACCTTGCAATATGGACGAGTTGCATAGCACAGATAGACGCTGTAAGACAGATACAGATTGACTGATGAGGCATTATGAGTGGGTCGTGTTGTGGTAGGATCGACATCGAAGCCTTCCCCATAGAGAGCCCATTTTACTTGACCTCTTGATGGTTGTTGACGGTTATTATGAGTGGTTCAACAGTAACGAGAAACCGTTTCTGATTCCCAAGAATGCACGAGGAAAGACCTTTCCGCGATGTCGACAGAGACGTTCATCGACACAGCACCATCGTCCCCCGACTCATAGACGGGGAGCAGGTGCTTCGGGTTCATCCTCTGCTGCACCAGCAAGACCTTCACTGCAGCTACCGTAGCCATATATGATGTCGCCACCTTCTTTCTATTACCAGATGTCGTCGCCTTCACCTGGTTTTATGACCCCGCCGCCGCCACCGTCACAGATGACCCCTTCTGGAGGCTATTATGGGTCTATGTTTGTAGATTCGACTTGGGGTTCATATACTGGATATTTGGCAGGTTCAACCTCATCACCCATGGCCGCAACACAGACACCTCCTGTACAGTTTTCACACTCAGCGATGTCTGAGTTTTATGAGTTTTCCTAGTTTTCGCAGGCCGATGGGATAGTCAGTCATATACCTCCAGAGTCCTTATTCTATGGAGGTGCTTTATCATCATCAGCTCCTCATCAACCTAATGTACCTAATCAGGACGTCGAAGACGACGATGATGATGATGGTGATGGTGATGACAGTGAGGAGTCACAACCAGTGATACGAAGAAATCCTCCTCGAGACCGACAGTCACCGCCCTGCGGAACACATTCGCGTCGCAGACATCGATAGATTTTGTTTTTTTATTATATTTGTATTTAGTTTATTGGACTTTTTAATTGTAATTTTTTATTATTTCTCATTTAATACTTACTTTATTTTGTTAAATTTGTTGGACTTTTTTTTAATGTATTTCAGTTAATTTTATTTATTATCATTTAATATCAGTTATTGTAATTTGGTTATCATTTACCATTTAATACTTATTGTAAGTTTATTGTATTTAAAATTATTTTGTAATACCAAATTGTTATCAGTTTGATAAAATTTAATGATTGTGTTCGATAACTTTCTTAAGTTTGTCACTTATTATCTCTTTTATTATAATCACATATAACGCAAACGTCCAATATCGTATTATTGTATCATTTTCTTAATCTTCGTCAGCGATTATCGAATGACATTAACTTGAAGTAAATGCAAATTAAAGTATAAGAATTATTATTTTATAAACAAATACATCATTTCCTCATCAATTGTTACTTGATGGCAACAGAAGTGGACAAGTTTTTCTAGTGTGTCCTAGGTTTTTACAATGCCCACATCTTCTGTCTTGTCTAGATCTTTCTCGAATATCCATATCGCAATGAATTCTATTAGATTTTGGACGACCACGCTCCCTCAATAAACTCGGATTTGGTACAAGCAGAAGCTAATCTTAAACCTCATCAGGGTCTTTGTCATTACCTATGGGAGGAAACTCAAATTAGTATACCTTAAAAACTTCAGATAGTAGGTATACGGGATCCACAAAATGATTATAGTCTTAACGTGTATGCGAGCAAGCTGCTATCACATGGGAGCATAGATACTTTAGAGCTTGAAAAAACTCGTAGTCGCACGTTCTGTCACTTAGGTTTACTCTTAACGACTAAGCTTCAATCCCTTGAAGAGGTCACGACAACTCTGTGACATGAAACATTTCATGTCTTCTAGAGAAGCTTGTTACAGATATTCTATTTGATGAAGAAATTTTTCTGTAGATTTGTAACTAATTTAGGGTGATAGACATGTTTGAGCTTCACCCCCGAGCTTCGCAAAAAGCACCCCCAAACAAAAATATATAGTCTTTACTAAAGCCGCTTCTGGTAACTGACATGCACCCTTTAAGGTTGAATTGATTGCCTCTGCCAAGTTGGTCATCATGTGTCCATATCGATATCCACCATCATATGCGTTCGTACATATTTATTTATCGATAAGGCTGATGTAATCGTATCATTCCTCGTTCTTCGCCCGTAAATCTTGAAGTGTTAGGAATTTCGGAAGCTCGAATCGATAACCGGAATGGTTTGCAAAGAGGGGTCGGAATGATTTTGTGTTTAGGGAGTAAGGATATTGAAAGATAGAGAATTACACAGCGATTTATTGTGGTTCGACTTTCTCAACCAAAGTCTACATCCACTACCTTAGCTCCTCACCAAGGATTTTCCAACAAATTCACTAATTTTTTCTTTCTTTTAAGGATAAAGAGTAACCTTACAAACTCCCTAGTTTTTCCGAGCTAAACTAGAACCTTTCCCTAGCTTTTACACGGGATAAGCTAGAACCTTTCCCCTTTAAAAAAGGATAAAATAAGTAAACAAGAAAACCTCTCAAGATTGAGCTCACAAGAACAAAATATTTACAAGAGAAAGATGAAATAAGATTGAAAAACTCTTCTCTTGTGTTTGATTGCTTGGATAGTTGTTCTCTTGCTTATTCAAGTGTCCTTAGCTTGTATTTATAGCTTGGAATGTGTTTGAAGTCGTATATAGCCGTTGGGGATGTTTTGGAGCCGTTTGGAGACGAGAATCCATTAATAAAACAGCTTGGAGCGTGGGGGGAATCGGTACCCCCCTCATAGGAAATCAGTTCCCTAAGTACAATCTGATTTCGACCGTTAAACAAGGGGAATCGGTACCCCCTGGGGGGAATCGGTACCCCCTGGATATTCTGTTTTCTCGGAGCCAAAAACCTGCAGGGGGAATTTGTACCCCCTGGACAATCTGATTTTTCTTGGCTTTGAAACGGTTCGAAATACTTTGTAAAATTGTTTTAAAAATAGTTTAAGTATAAAACACAATTTTACACTTTAGTAAGGATTAAAATGAACTTTGAAAGACTTGGAGTAATATTTTGATATTCAAATAATTACTTCAAATATACTTAGAAAATCTTTTGTAAAATCTTAAAATTCATTTAACTTAATTTGTTATATCGAAACATCAAAATGTTTTCAACAATCTCCCCCTTTTTGATATAACAAAACATTTGAGTAATTTTAAGATTTTGAAATCAAGTTTGAAATTACTCCCCTTTTCTTTAACACTTCTCCCCTTTAACACCTTAACACTTCTCCCCCTTTTTGTTAAATAAAAAAGACTCTAATCTTTGAAGTTCAAAATAACTTTTAAGAGTAAGTAATAAATTTGAGATTTTAAAAATCATTTGAAAAAAATCAAAGCTCCCCCTCAATAAATGCATTCCAAATAAAATTATGCTTTTAGGATCTTGACACTTAAACAAAATTGAATTTCAAAAAAGAATAACAAACATGTTAATAGCACATGAAATTCAATACATCTAAGTCTAAAATACTTTATGCAATATCAATTATTGAAATTAAGTGCATATGCATAAAGTTTTCCAAAAATGATATGATTTTGAAATTTTTTGTAACATCCTAAAATAGGTCTAGTGACTAAAACGTGAATTTTGAAAGTTTTATATTTAATTTTGAAATAAGTTAAAAGTTTAGGGACTTTATTGGAAACATTTTGTGATGGATGGTTTAGTAAAGAATGAAAGAAAGAAGGGTAAAATGGTCATTTGACAAGAAAGATTTTATCTTTCTCTTTGTAGGCTATATAAACGTGGGACATGAGGGCAAGTTTCCAGAGAACTCTCCATTCTTCTTCTTCTTTGTCTTCACCGTGAGAGCCAAAGTAAAGGTAAGTTTATTTCATCTTGTTAATTCCTTTAATTTATAGGTTGAGTTGGAATAATTGGGTGTTATATAAGCTTAAGGAAAGCTTATATAAACTTAAAACAATAAGATGAGTGAATTATGATGGGATTTGTAAAATGAGTTTTAAAGATGAATTTTGATATGGTTTGGTTTTAAGGGTTTTGATGAGATTTTTGACTTGACATAAGAAGAATTAAGAAGTCTAAAGCATTAGAATTGAATTTGGATCATGTTGATATTTTGGTATGATTCTTAGCTTTAAGAATTTGGATGAAATATGAGAGATTATAAGGTGTTGGAATGCTAGAAATTAGTTATAATGGTTATAGATGAGTTTGATAACATAATAAAGGGTTTATACATGAAAATTTGGGTAAATATTGAGGAATTTTGGGTGAAAATAACCTATTCTGGGCAGGTGCAACGGTACACTATGAATATGCACCGATGCACTAAGACCAATTTTGAAGGTGCATCGATACATTAAGGGGTGCATCGATGCATGGATATTTCGAACCTAATTTGTGTACCGATGCATCCATAGTGCATCGGTATACCCCTAAAGGAAAAAGTGAATATTGATCTATTAAATTCATTTAAGTTATTAGCATCAAATTACAAGGTGTAAATATCTGATAATTACCTTAAAATGTATATTTATGTAGATATCGAGCACGAACAAGTACCAGAACGATCATCAAATTAAGATTAGATTGAAAGAAAGGAAATCATAAAAGTGGATTAGAACTTAGTGAGGCCAATGTGAGTGCATATTAGTTAGTTTATGGTGTTAAATGGAAACAAGACTTGTGACAAGTCTATTTCCTATGTTAGAATGCATGAATATATGATTATGCATATATGAATGACATGAATTGTATGTATGCATGATTATATGTGTTAACATGCTTTTAAATGTAATAATATGAAAAGTATGTGATATGTGATGTATATATATGAACATATGTGAAACTGAACTATATGACTGCATGAGAAAGATATGAGCCATATGACATGATATATGTGAACATGAGAAAACAAAGTATAAGATATGAGCTATGTGATCCTATGAGAATATGAAAAGAAGCTATGTGACTATATGTATATGTGAAAGAAGCTATGAGCTTATATGACATGTGATGTGAAAGTGTACATGTGAAATGATAAAGTGAAAATGCCCATGTTATATGATACGAGAGCTATAGGTATAGTTGGCATGCCAAGAGTCGAGGGTCTACGCGGTCCTTCGGGACATACAAAGATCCTTCAAGATATTTTATAGTGGTCCTTCAGGACAAATCTCATAGCCCCTAATAGGACCCCTTACGAGCTATGGTGATAGCGTAGTGCACAACCTCAATAGACTCACATATCTACAGTTCTCACAGGTGTACATGGGCTAATAATAGATAATATTGAATACAATGTATGTGATATATATATGTGTTTTATGATATGAATTATATGATAAGATATATGTGTGTTAATGATTATTGTATATGTTATAAGATATATGATATGAACATAATAGATCATATAAACAAGAGAATAGAAATATGAATAGTAATAATATGATAATGATAGATAAGAACATAATTAAATGCATGTGTGGATTTGATATATGAATGGATATATTTTTGGGTATGATGTGATAGTTGTAATTGTTCATGCATGATTACAAGTTATAGTTTACATTATATGTTTATTACCTCACTAAGTCATAGACTTAGCGTGTAAGTGATTTACACGTAGGTTTCAAGAAGAGTAAAGAGCAATGTGGAACAAGACATGTCAGTTCTCCTTACTGAAGGTCAGATCAGAAAAGAGGTGAATAATATGTATTTTAATATATAAAGTTCTAGTTGGCATGTATTCAAAAGAATATATTGTATAAGCTCTGAATAGTTTTGTAAACATTTTAAATAAGTTTTCTATGTTATAAAAGTTTTAAATTACTCACTATTTTATACAAGTAAATGTTTTGAAAAGTCAATGTGACACCTCAAACTCGTATTTGAGTTGGGGTGTTACATTTAATAGTATCAGAGCTACGGTTTAGCCGATTCTAGGCTTAAAACGAAGTCAAAAGTGTTTTAAAAAGTATACATGCCAACACAAAGTGGGAAAAAAAATTCTGATCTGATAGTGTAAGGAGTGTACTGTCTTGTTAATAGAGTTAAATTGTTATATTATACTAGATGTTTGATCATGAGAATTTCCAAAGTGAAACAGAAGGCGATACACCTGAAGGTAATAACAATTCACTTGCCCTGGTCAGGCGGGGAGAAGAGAAAACACCTTAGGGAATGCCGATATAAGATTAGAGAATGATTCATGATGTTGAATGAATGTATCGAAATAGTTAAAAGAGTTATGAGCACCCGAGCTCAAGGGTAAATTTGATGAAGGTTTTGTTGTTACATACATTTAGATAAATGATATGAAGATAATGCTAGAAGGTATTCATTTTTCCAAAGTGGAGAAATTAAATTGAGAAGTTTGTTATTACGTGGATAAGATAGAATATGGTGAACAAATGTCACCATAAGAACGTTAAAAGATCAAATGGTGTGGTTAGAATTGTAGAAGAGTTCAACAATAAGTGCATCAGTGATACATTTATAAGATGAATGAAATCAGAGTTATAAATTTGAAACAAAGGGATAGTACCGTGTATAAGCAAGAGTGTGGATATGATAAGGGTTTGTGCTATAGAAAGAAATAATTAGCGCTGACTAACAAGATTTGGTGATGAGAATGTATTGGATAATGTATTGGATACAGTTGTATATTTTGATCATAGTAATGTGATATAGTGAAGGAAATGAAGATTTGTATGGTTAAGTAAAGCTGAGGATTGATAAGAAGAGTTTAAGAATGAGTATATCGATGATCAGTTTATAAGATAGAGAAAGTTGGAATGTTGAGTTGAGCAAAGGAAATTGCATAGTGCATAAGGAAAGAAGTGAATTTGATAAGTTAAGTAAATTATTGATGTGTTATTTCTGAATGGAAAGGATCAAGGTTAATGGTTGTTGTTTATATGATAAGAGACAGTAAATAAAGGTATAAAGGAAAAAGGTAGTTGAAGAAATAAAGGAAGGAAAGATTAAGTAAGGGAGGTAACATGAGAACATTAGAATATATGTTCTTATTGATATGTTCAGTGAAAATTCGAGGACAAATTTTCTTAAAATGAGGGGAGATTTGTAACATCCTAAAACAGGGCTAGTAACTAAAACGTGAATTTTGAAAGTTTTGTGTTTAATTTTGAAATAAGTTAAAAGTTCAGAGACTTTATTGGATATATTTTGTGATGGATGGTTTAGTAAAGAATGAAAGAAAGAAGGGTAAAATGATTATTTGACAAGAAAGATTTTTATCTTTCTCTTTGTAGGCTATATAAACGTGGGACATGAGGGCAAGTTTCCAGAGAACTCTCCATTCTTCTTCTTCTTTGTCTTCACCGTGAGAGCCAAAGTAAAGGTAAGTTTATTTCATCTTGTTAATTCCTTTAATTTATAGGTTGAGTTGGAATAATTGGGTGTTATATAAGCTTAAGGAAAGCTTATATAAACTTAAAACAATAAGATGAGTGAATTATGATGGGATTTGTAAAATGAGTTTTAAAGATGAATTTTGATATGGTTTGGTTTTTAGGGTTTTGATGAGATTTTTGACTTGACATAAGAAAAATTAAGAAGTCTAAAGCATTAGAATTGAATTTGGATCATGTTGATATTTTGGTATGATTCTTAGCTTTAAGAATTTGGATGAAATATGAGAGATTATAAGGTGTTGAAATGCTAGAAATTAGTTATAATGGTTATAGATGAGTTTGATAGTATAATAAAGGGTTTATACATGAAAATTTGGGTAAGTATTGAGGAATTTCGGGTGAAAATAGCCTATTTTGGGCAGGTGCATCGGTACACTATGAATATGCACTGATGCACTAAGACCAATTTTGAAGGTGCATCGATACATTAAGGGGTGCATCGATGCATGGGTATTTCGAACCTATTTTGTGTACCGATGCATCTATAGTGCATCGGTACACCCCTAAAGGAAAAAGTGAATATTGATATATTAAATTCGTTTAAGTTATTAACATCAAATTACAAGGTGCAGATATCTGATAATTACCTTAAAATGTATATTTATGTAGATATCGAGCGCGAACAAGTTCCGGAATGATCATCAAATTAAGATTCGATCGAAAGAAAGGAAATCATAAAAGTGGATTGGAACTTATTGAGGCAAAGGTGAGTGCATATCAGTTAGTTTATGGTGCTAAATGGAAACAAAACTTGTGACAAGTCTATTTCCTATGTTAGAATGCATGAATATATGATTATGCGTATATGAATGACATGAATTGTATGTATGCATGATTATATATGTTAATATGCTTTTGAATGTAATGATATGAGAAGCATGTGATATGTGATGTATATATATGAACATATGTGAAACTGAACTATATGACTGCATGAGAAAGATATGAGCCATATGACATGATATATGTGAACATGAGAAAACAAAGTATAAGATATGAGCTATGTGATCCTATGAGAATATGAAAAGAAGCTATGTGACTACATGTATATGTGAAAGAAGCTATGAGCTTATATGACATGTGATATGAAAGTGTACATGTTAAATGATAAAGTGAAAATGCCCATGTTATATGATACGAGAGCTATAGGTATAGTTGGCATGCCAAGAGTCGACGGTCTACGCGATCCTTCGGGACATACAGAGATCCTTCGGGATATTTCATAGTGGTCCTTCAGGATAAATCTCATAGCCCCTAGTGGGACCCCTTACGAGCTATGGTGATAGCGTAGTGCACAACCTCAATAGACTCACATATCTACAGTTCTCACAGGTGTACATGGGCTAATAATAGATAACATTGAATACAATGTATGTGATATATATATGTGTTTTGTGATATGAATTATATGATAAGATATATGTGTGTTAATGATTATTGTATATGTTATAAGATATATGATATGAACATAATAGATAATATAAACAAGAGAATATAAATATGAATGGTAAAAATATGATAATGATAGATTAGAAGATAATTATATGCATGCGTGGATTTGATATATGAATGGATATATGTTTGGGTATGATGTGATAGCAGTAATTGTTCATGCATGATTACAAGTTATAGTTTACATTATATGTTTATTACCTCATTAAGTCATAGACTTAGCGTGTAAGTGATTTACACGTAGGTTTCAAGAAGAGTAAAGAGCAATGTGGAATAAGACAGGTCAGTTCTCCTTACTGAAGGTCAGATCAAAAAAGAGGTGAATAATATGTATTTTAATAAATAAAGTTCTAGTTGGCATGTATTCAAAAGAATATATTGTATAAGCTCTGAATAGTTTTGTAAACGTTTTGAATAAATTTTTTATGTTATAAAAGTTTTAAATTACTCACTATTTTATACAAGTAAATGTTTTGAAAAGTCAATGTGACACCTCAGACTCGTATTCGGGTCGAATACGGGTTGGGGTGTTACAATTTTGATATCAATTGTTAGAGAGATATCATTTTCATTTAAACCGCATGCATAAACATTTAAATTTAGGTCAAAAATTTTAAAATTTATAAAATCAAAACATTTGAAAAGTTGATATCAATTGTTAGAGAAATATCATTTGCATTAAAACCAATTTTGACCAAAATTCCTTATGATGAACTAAAAATTCTAAAAACTCATTAAAACTTTAAAATGTTCATTATAAAACCTTTTTAACATACATGAGATTAAAAAAATAATTTATAATTATTTAAAAACAAAACTCATGCATGCTTAAAATCAAATGAGCAACCAAATAACTAAAATTAAAAACATTAAGCTTAGAGGTTACCCATTCCTTTTTATGTGTGTCTAGAGCATCTTGAATATCATCATTTTCATCACAATTGCTTCTACACACCTACAAGAGACATTTAAGTAGATTTTGGTATCTAAATTACTTTGGATCCTTGAACGTTAGTTACAATGCCCCTTGTTCCTTTCGGAACCCATACTTGCCTAATTTTAAAACGTTTTCCTTTCTTCAAAGGACAAGTATGCTCCAAATGACCATGATAATGGCAATGTGAGCATTTTGCCATTTTTAAACATAATAGGTTGTTTTTATGAATTTATTCTTTTTCTTTTGTTAAGCTTTCAAGCTTAACTTCTAACTCATCTTTTCTAAATCATTTATTTTGATTTTTGAAAGCTCTAAATCATTTTTCAAAATTTCATTTTGATTATCAAAATCAACTCTAGCTTTCAAAATCGATTTATTTTCAATTTTGAGTTTTGAAATTAATTTTATATATTTGGAATTCATGGTCTCAAATCCCAAATACAACCTATTATAAGCATCTTGTAACTCATCAAAAGTAAATGAATTAAATTCATTTGAGTTAGAAGATACCTAGAATTCTTCTTGAGTGGCCATGAGGCATAGGTTGACTACTTCATCTTCATCATTGGAATCATCTTCATCTCTCCAAAATGCAACAAATGCCTTCTTCCCCTTTTTCTTTAGAAGATGACATTCATACTTGACATGCCCCTTTCTTTGACAATCGAAACATACTGGGGGACTTTTTTTCTTGGTTGATTCATGTTTCACTTCCTTGGAAATCATGAATCTCTTGAGTTCCTTCAAGAGCTTGACCATCTCTTCTTCTTGTTCATCATCGTCTTCATCCACCTCATCACTTGAATCTTGATAGCTTTCATTGGTGGATTCGAAGGCAATGCCTACCTCCTCCTCCTTCTTCTTGTTTTTCTTCTCTTCCCTTTCTTCATCTTCCTTCACCATCATCTCATGAGTGAGAAAGGAAGCAATTAGCTCATCGAGAGTGAGAGACTTTAGGTTTCTTACTTCGAATATGGTTGTCTTCTTTGATTGCCACTCCTTTGGAAGAGAGTAGATCAGCTTCCTCACAATCTTCTCATTTGGGATTACTTCTCCATATCCCTTGAGACCGTTGACAATCACGGAAAATCTATCCGTCATAGCTTTGATGTCTTCATCGGGTTTTATCTTGAAGTTCTCATAGTTATGGTTGAGAAGAGTTTTCTTTGATTCCCTCACTTCGTCGGTTCCTTCATGAGTGACTTGGAGCTTATCCCAAATCTCTTTGGCACTGGAACAAGATGAGATTCTTCCATATTCATTTGGGCCTAAAGCACATAATTGAATATGTATAGCCTTAGAATTAAGCAGGAAATATTTTTGCTCTTCTTTACTCTAGTCGTTGTACTTGCTGGATGGAGAGGAGTAACCGTCCATGATTGAGTTCCAAGCTCCTAGATTGTAGGATTGAATAAAGTACATCATCTTATTCTTCCAATGTGTATATTTTTCTCCATTGAAGAAAGGTGGCTTGTTGACCGGTTGTGAATCCATAATATGATATTCTTTAAGATAATAAGCACCTGAGGAAAAAGTCATTTCTTTGTCGGTTGCGTCGGGAATTGGTAGAGCTTCTTCGAGGACCGTCTCAAGGTGGTTAAACCTTTTTAACGAGTTAGGCTCTGATGCCAATTGTTGGGATTTTTGGAAGCTCGAATCAATAACTGGAACAGTTTGCAAAGAGGGATCGGAATGGTTTTGTGTTTAGGGAGTAAGGAGATTGAAAGATAGAGAATTGCACAGCGATTTATAGTGGTTCAACTTTATCAACCAAAGTCTACGTCCACTACCTTAGCTCCTCACCAAGGATTTTCCAACAAATTCACTAATTTGTTCTTTCTTTTGAGGATAAAGAGTAACCTTACAAACTCCCTAGTTTTTCTGGGCTAAACTAGAACCTTTCCCTAGCTTTTACACGGGATAAGCTAGAACATTTCCCCTTTATAAAAGGATAAAATAAGTAAACAAGAAAACTCTCAAAGGTAGGTGTTTACAAGATTGAGCTCACAAAAACAAAATATTTACAAGAGAAAGATGAAATAAGATTGAAAACAATCTTCTCTTGTGTTTGATTGCTTGTATAGTTGTTCTCTTGCTTCTTCAAGTGTCCTTAGCTTGTATTTATAGCTTGGAATATGTTTGAAGTCGTATATAGCCGTTGGGGATGTTTTGAAGCCGTTTGGAGATGAGAATCCATTAATAAAACAGCTTGGAGCGTGGGGGAATCGGTACCCCCTCATAGGGAATCGGTTCCCTAAGTACAATATGATTTCGACCGTTAAACAGGTGGAATCGGTACCCCCTGGGGGAGAATCTATACCCCCGGAACATTCTGTTTTCTTAGAGCCAAAAACCTGCAGGGGGAATCTGTACCCCCTGGACAATCTGTTTTTTCTTGGCTTTGAAACAGTTCAAAATACTTTGTAAAATTGTTTTAAAAATATTTTAAGTATAAAACACAATTTTACACTTTAGTAAGGATTAAAATGAACTTTGAAAGACTTGGAGCAATATTTTTGATATTCGAATAATTACATCAAATATACTTAGAAAATCTTTTGTAAAATCTTAAAATTCATTTAACTTAATTTTTTATATCGAAACATCAAAATGTTTTCAACATGAATCATTGATTCAAACGTTTGAGGAAGTAGTTCGTAATCTGATCAAAAAATGTATAACTTACTAAATTGCTTTCTTTGCAAAATTAAAACGATTGAAAGAAAACAAACTACATCAGTTTCACTTACCCATGCGCATAATTAATTGACGCTCATCATTCTTCTTGTACCTTCCATGGTAGTTCGCAGCAATGTCGGAGACAATACCTATGTTAGACAAAGGGTGGTTGCCACATTGGACCCAAAGACTCCATTGTTGCTTTGATCCCAGCTCCGCGATCTGAAATGACACAGATGTTTTCCCTCGTGATAACATGTGCACGTAAATTTCAGAGGAAAAAAGCCCAAGAATCTGTATCTTCTCCTTCGACAAGAGCAAAAGCAACTGGAAGAATGTTGTGATTGCCATCTTGGACAACTGCCAATAATAAAACTTGCTTGTATTTTCCATACAAGAAAGTCCCGTCGATCTGGACCATAGGTTTGCAGTATTTGACAACATTAACGTACTGTGGGTAACTCCAAAAAACCCGGTAGAATTGGCATCGATCGCGAAGAACTCGATCATTATGGTATGCATAGGAGGTTTCGAAGTCCACAATTGTCCCAGGATTCAACATCCACACCAGCCTAAACCAACTTGGAAGTTCATTGTAAGATACATCCCATTCGCCATGAAGTTTGACAATGGCATTTTGTTTTGCCAACCAAGCTTTTTTATAGGAGACAGTGTACACATACTGTGATTTTATAGCTGAAATTAACATTGCAACAACTATATGAGAGCTTGTTTTTTACCATGGGCATGATGGCTTGGCATATCATTTCAGAGTCCAAGTTGGGATGATCTTGGTTGACCCCTCCAGCACAACATGTGTGAGGACCGTTGTATACTGTTAGTTCCCATATGTTGTTTTTCCTCTTCATTTTTGATACACGAACCATCCATTTGCATCCGTTTTCGCGTTGGGCACAGTAGTATACATATTTTTCGGTCGTGGATCGGTTGACTCTAGACTGAACAGAATTAAGGATATTGTAATTTTTTATAGCTATCACCGCTTCTTCATTGCTTGAAAACTTCATGCCTAAAGATAACTCACCATTATTTATTGATGAGTAATATCCATAGTCACCGAGATGAGGCATATCCGCAAATTCTATCCCGTACATTGCACCATAATCAGCTTCATACATGTGTGCAGGAGGGTCAGTTTGTGCCATATTTCCTGGAACTTCATCATCATCCGAGTTGAATTGCGGTGATTCTGGGTGAATGAATAGTCCAGTCTCAGCACCATCCGCACCAGGCTCACGAAGCAGTTCTTCTGGTAGAGATGATGGTTCCTCCATGCGCTCCACATTTAGGTCGAAGAACCTACTACTTGCACGCCTTCCCCTTGAACTAGAAGACATATCGACATTGAGATCGAAAAAGCTCGTAGTCGAATGCTTCCCCTGGAGCTTGAAGCCATCGTGTCAAATGGAAATTGCACAGATGGTTGCATCGATGGCATCTCCATATGGTCAAAGAAATTTGCAGATGAATGCCTTCCCCCTGAACTGGATGCGGTGTTGTCATACGGATTGTTCGTGGACCCACTTCGGTACATATCGTAAGGAGTTGCGGATGAATGTCTCCCCATTATAGCATTAAAATCATTACACATTACTGTAGTCGGGCTGTCAACTTGATCAACTTGTTCAGCCAACCCATAGTGGGAGCTTAATGATTGACCCCGAACAATACGCACTTGAACAAAATGTGCATACATCTCAATATCGGCGTCTAAATAATTACTTTGAGCTTCAACCATCATTTCAACATCATCATTGTTTGAAAGTTCGAACGATGTATAAGTTAATGGCAACAATGATGTTGGAAATCTGTACGGCAACAATAACATTCTTCTACTACTTCCAACATGAATCTTCCTCGAAATCTTCGTTATTAGCTCCTCAAGAGTTATGTTTCTCTTGAATGATATTTTAACACGTCATTTGATACGAAAACAATGTCGGTTTCATCTTCTCGAATTTCACCATCATAATAAACAATAGCTGAAAGTCGCGTCATTCTTTGAGTTTAAAAGTGCGACAATATTATATCTGCAAAAAAAATAACTAAAACAAACATAATTAAATAAATAATATATGAACAAAATATAACACAATAAATTTTTTACACATTAACATAAATAATTTAAATAATATAATTTTATATTATTACCTGCACCGCAAAACTATTTCGACGTATGCTTCCGCTTTTCAATTTTACAAACACAAAAATTAATTAAAAATAATTAGTATAATATTTTTTTTCAAATAATCATAATAAACAATAAGTATAATAAAAAAATTTATAACAAAATTACCTTATAACGAAAAATCACACGTACTTCTAAATCAAATATGAGAAGATTGTCAAAATTATTGACTCGTTGACGGAATTATTGTATTAATTTATAAGTTGAGAGGAGAGATATGAGGAGATGTGAGGAACTTAACGGGGGAGAGGGGTATTTATAGCCGAAGTCGCTATACAAGGCGTGGTACCTGCACCGCGCCTTATATAATTATATAAAGGTATGGCGCGACCCCTGCCCCGTGCTATATATAATTCAAAATTAAAGGTAATGAGCGGTCCCTGCCCCTCGCTATACCTACGTGTATTCATATTAGCATAAGGCGCGCTTCAGGGGGCGCGCCTTACCCCACGTGACGCCAAATCAACATATAGCGCGGTGCAGGAGGCACGCTTTACTACTAAAAGTGTTACATCATGAAATATAATCTAAACAGTATTAGATCGATAAATATACCGATCACCGATAATTTTTCAGATCAATAATTTTTCGGGAAAAATACCTCGATTCCGACATTGACCCTAAAATAATCTGTAAAATATTATAAAGTTGCATTCAATCATTATTGTTGTGGTGAAAAGACGGGGAATAGTTAGATTTGTTTTGATATGGCGACAAATCTCTTTGGTTTTCTTATGGCGTAGAGAGGTTAGAGCACTGTTTGGATGGCTACCAACCTGAAGGAAAACACACAGAATTCAGTCTTCATACATGTTTCCCTGGAATGAATCCAATTGGGCAAAATTAACACCGATTATACTGTTTTTGGCGTTAGGTAGATGTGGGGGAAATCTGTGTTGATGACTTGCTGCAAGTCTGGAAGTCATAGTGCCATCAATTCCATTGTTTTTTGCCGGTAGGTGTATACAATCACTGTTGACAAAAAAAATCATATGAGAAAACGATACAGAGCTCTGCAATGTCACTTCTGAGCCAAACACGCCCTTCTCTGAAAATATAATATTATAACCATAACAAAAACCACGAAGAATGAGAGCTCTGGATCTTCTCATGGTGGTCGGTATTGAAAAAATAAAATAAAATTTAGAAACCTATTAAATTAGAACCTAAACATGTTTCATCACAGTAAATGCGACCAATTATTGACTCCACATCAACACCCCATGAATTCCTACCAAACTATACCACTATACAAGATATATGTATTGTTTACAATTCACTAAGAAAAATCGAATTATTTGAGTTAAGTTTGAAGGGTCAAATTGTGCTGGAAGTGAAACCTCTAGTGTTAGTGGGTAAAAGATGGGGTCATATCTAGGGATGGCAATGGGTCGGGTCGGGTTTTTGGGCCACCCGACCCGACCCGAGAAGAAAGGGTTTTTCACCCGTGACCCGACTCGATCCGACGAAATTAAGGTTCATCCGACCCGACCCGACCCGAATATATGACTTAGAAACCCGACCCGACCCGACCCGAAATAATAATAAAAAAAAATTTATTCAATGAAAACAGTGACTTAATTGAAAAAAATTATATATGGATGGAGGGACATTATTGTAATTATCCCTAAATATATAGGATAAAATTATATATTTTTCGGGTCGAGTCAGGTCGGATTTTTTTCACCCTAAACCCGACCCGACCCGACCCGAACAGTACATTTAAAAAAACCCGACCCGAACCCAAATTTTTTTTAAAAAAATCCGACCCGATTAGGTCGGGTCGGGTCGGATTCGGGTTGAGTTGCCATCCCTATCATATCAACCAATTGCTAGTCTACAAGATTTAATTTTCAACAGGTTTTGTTGACTTTTATTTGGACTTATTCAAACCCTTCATAACATTTTTTTGTTGTGTCACATAATTTTAATTTAAATACGTTTTATAAAAGTTTTAATTTTATTAAAAAAGAGAAAATATTTAAAATTATAATGAAGATTTCTAATTATAATTATAAATTAAACATATAATTAAGATTTTTTTATATAATCGTTGACACAAAAAAATTAGTCACTTTTATATCATATAATGACCATACAAGAGAAATATTAACAGATATAAAAAAAACTCAAACAAAAAATAAATACTAATATAATTGTTGCATTGACAAAAGAATTACAAAAAGAGATCAAACTCTTGAAAGATTACTGAAAAATCGTAAATCAGAGTCGAGCGACGTGAGAAAGCTATTAACGAACGTAAATCGCGTATTAAAATTTAATCAAAGTGTCCAAAACAGAAAAAATCAATAAGATAACAAATAAACAATACCTTAATAATCGATATAATATTGAATTCGACATAAAAAAAAGTAAACAAATTATAACTTTTTCCTTTTCAGATTTTACCCACAAATGCTCACACTTTTACCCTTTTTTTCTAAAAAAATTACAAAAGTTTTCTTAATAGGTGAATGAAATTTATCAGTATCATTAAGTGGTACGATAGGTATAAATATCATTAAATTATATTAAAATGATTTTTTAGGCTAAACTTATTTGTTGCACTCAAATCTGAGTAAATTGGAAATACCAATGTCTTTGCCTGTAAATATAACCATGATATGATTCATGCATGAAATAGTGCATACTCGGTCCTTGAAAATCCATAGGGTGTCAAAACGGCCAGAATTGTACATCCTCGACCGCAGTTATTGGCAATATTTATACTATACATTAATGTTCAATTTATTCACATACATAACTTTTTTACAAGTCTAGCGCCTAAACTTGAATATTACTGTCGGAATCGTCTTTCGGTTGGGCTCCGAATTAGACTTCGACTTGGATTAAATGAATTTGAGCCGCCACCGACCATTTAAAACGAATTTAAGTGGGTCGGACACCATCTTACCTGATCTGCGTTGTACCAGAAACGTGTCGGGTTCGGGAGTCGGTTACGGTCAAGGAAGGATTAGCACCCTTGAACCGCCCTTTTATGTACCAATTAATTTTCCGGTTGTCTTTATTTGCGAAAATTTAAATTTAAATTGAAATTCAAAAATTCAATCCGAATTAATTACCTTTGATCGATTGAAAGTATCCGTAAAAAGTCAAAAGTGTTGGATTGTAAAAATGAAAATAAACATGAGAAAAGAATAATAAAAAATATTAATAAATATATATATATATATATATATAATGTAAAAAGAAATAAAAATATTAAAATTATGAGAAAATGAAAAATATATATAAAGTAAATAAATAAAAAATGAAATAAAAAGAATAAGACGAAAGTTGTTACATCTCCCATGTTTTGCGTGTAGAGAAACTAGATTTGCAATGAAAATGCTATGCCACTCCTCGTGCTTTTAGATACTGGCTTTGGTTCCTCCACACTTATTTTTGTCATTTTCTTCCCTCGGTTTTTCCAAATCGTTGCCCATTCCTCTGATTTTGATTTCACGTTTTTCCCTGTCTTTTCCTCTTGATGCTTAAGTCTATTTATAGTCTAAAGAAACCTATTTTTAGCTCAGATTTAGAGTCCTACTTGGACTCAAATGCTTCAGTTTTAGTGTTTCAATAGGACTCAAATACGTTGGTTTTAGTGTTTCAATAGTACTCAAATACGTTGATTTATTTTTTGAATCTTACTAAATCAGGGTTGTTGAGTGTGGGGCCTGCAAAAATAAAATAATAATAATAATAATAATAATAAATATAATATAATAAAATGTTTTTGTAGACCCGGACAAAAACGAGTGTCTACAGCTGTCCCTCTTTGCACATTTTTGTGTTAACAAGAATAGGGCAAATATGAAAAAGACAACCAGTTTTTGTCCGGTTCTCTTTTATTTGAGATTTGATAGTGTTTGTTGTGACACTAAGTCGATTCATTGGGCACGATATCCTTCTTCTTGAAGTTAAAATTGTGGGTAAATCGAAAAGTGACTTTTTGTTGCCAATCTTGGTCGATAACCCTTATTGCCTTGAGCTATGCTGCAAATGATGGTGCCTTTAAGCTGAGTGGAGTCGAACTCGGAGGTCCTTGTTGACAGATAACCCTTCTAGCCTTGATTTATGTTGTAAATGATGTGCCTTGGAGCTAAGCGTAGTCGAACTATAAGGTCTTTATTGGCAGATAACCCTTCTAGCCTTGAGTTATGTTGTAAATTATGTGCCTTGAAGCTGAGCGTAGTCGAACTCGAAGGTTTGATGTTTCAAGAGAAACATTTTCAAAGGTTTTTTTTTCAAGAGAAATAATTTCGAGGGTTTTTTTGTGTTTCAAGAGAAACTATCTCAAGAGGGACAAAATTTGTTTCAAAAGAAATTGTCTCAAGAAAAACTTAGTTCTAAAAGAAGCTGTCTCAAGGGAGACGAAATTTGTTTCAAGGAAAAGATATTCAAGGATTTTGTTTCAAGGGAAACTGTCTCAAGAGAGACAAAATTTGTTTCAAGGGAAACTGTCTCAAGAGAGACAAGATTTTGTTTCAAGGGAAACTGTCTCAAGAGAGACAAAACTTGGAAACTGTCTCAAGATAGACAATGGTGAGCACGATTCCCTTCGTCGTGAATTTGAAACCGTGGATAACCCCTTCATTGTGAAGTTGAGCCTTGGAATTGGATATCCTTCGTTGTGCAGTTGAAATCCAGTATGATATTTCGATGCCAATATCCTTCGTTGTGAAGTTGAAATTGACTTCGAAACTGGAAAGTTTGTTGACAGACACTCCTTCTCTGAGTTGGATATCCTCTACCGTGAAGTTGAAATCCAATATGGAGATGGATGCTGCTTGTCTGTACGATTCCCTTCACCTTGAAGTTGAAACCATGGGTGGCCCCTTCGTCGTGAAGTTGAGTCAGGAATTGGATATTCTTCGTTGTGAAGTTGAAATCCAAGTAAGTTGTATTGTTCTGAGTCCAATATCCTCCACCGTGAAATTGAAATTGGCTCTGGAATTGGGAAATTGTTTGTTGACAACCAGTCGTCCCTTCGCTGTGAAGTTGAACTTGTGTTGTCTCGAGTCCAATATCTTTCGCTGTGAAGTTGAAATTGACTCTGAAACTGGGAAGCCCCTTCGTCGTGAAGTTGAGCCTCAAAATGGCACGATATCCTCCATCGTGGAGTTAAAATTGTGGATGTGTGGGTACGATATCCTCCATCGTGGAGTTGAAATCGTGGATGGCCCCTTCGTCGTGAAGTTAAGCCTTGACTTGAATATCTTTCGTCGTGAAGTTGAAATCCAAGTATTGTATGTTGCGGGTGGACACGATTCCCTTCGCCATGAAGTTGAAATCGTGGATGACCCCTTTATTGTGAAGTTTGACTTCGAGCTAGATATCCTTCGTCGTGAAGTTAAAATCTACTATCGAGCAAATTGTGTCGCTTTGAGTCTAATATCCTTCGCTGTGAAGTTGAAATTGACTCTGAATGAAATTGGAAAGTTATTTGTCGACAGACAGTTGCCCCTTCGATGTGAAGTTGAGCAACCACCATCAATTTCTGAATGTGCTTTGAATCGAGTATCTTTCGTCTTGAAGTTGAAACTTGACTCTAAAGCTACAAAAATTATATATGTGAAAAATGATAAATGTGATGCTCTTAAGTATGTCTAAGATGCATGCAACATGAATTAATTCTGTATTCTCTAGGATGGAGCCTCAGTTTTGTTTGACGGTCTTGTCCTTGGATTAACCATGCCCCATTTTCTTCTCGGGTTATTGGTAATGTCACAAGTTTTATCTGATCTCTCGGACTGATTGTCTTGTGAAATGCTCGCTCTTTCTTCATTAGAGGCAAAATAAGCCTTAGCACCTTCCAGGACCTTTCACATTTGAGACTGTCCTGTTTGAAAATGTTTTTTCTTTCTCTTATTCAGAAGGGAAAAAAGGATATGAAAATAGAGCAATTCTGCAAAACATTGCCTCTTAATTCAAGCTCGTAATCGAATTAAATTATAAATATGCGTTCAAAGAATATCAAAGGAATCAATAGCTCTTTATCGCTTTCAAAGTTATAGCTCTTTGACAAATGTTCAAAATTGATGAGTTGATTTTAGGTTCGCTTCCTATTTTCTAAGGTTTCGGTAACCCAAAATGTCATTTTTTGAAATATCGCAACATGCTTTGGCATTTTAATTGGATGCAGGCAAAATGACGCAACTAGCATTATCGATTACTAGACCTTCTATTTCGGTTCTCTAAAATCTTTCATTTGTTCAAGTTTTGTAAGTTCTTCTAACAAAGGTAGTGTAGAAATATCGGTCTAAAAACGAAATCCTTGAGTGCTCGTGTGAATTTGACTATAACAGGTGTTCCTTAACTCCCTTAGTCCATCATTACCAAAAATTTATTGTTTAGATAAATTTGATTTAATTTGCCATTATCTGGCTAGACAAATCCATAAAGCCAGGGAGTTTAACCAATTGCTTTAGAGGGAAAGCTTAATATTATAATCACTTTTATCAGGTTAACTGAAGGGTTTCATCTCATCACAAAGTCTTCAGCCTGACAACAGCAGTGGAGCAAATACCGAGTTGCCAAGTGTCCAAGTAATGTCATGGTTTGAACGCAATCTATTCATAAAGCTAGGGCTTTCGAGTTTCCTCTATAACCAATTGCCTTAGCGGAATAGCTCAGTTTTTACGGATTTAATTTCTTAAGATTGTCAAGAACAAGCTATTATAGCCTAAGTGTTGTTAAAAGTCAAGGAATCTCATCTTTAGAGTTCAATTTTCAAGCAACTAGGCTAAACTAGATTTGCTTACTCGACTATTTCATCTGTGAAGATTATTATCATCACTGAACGTCTTAAACGAAAAGTATAGTAATTGTCATATGCAAATGATGCCCCATGTTGTCCGCACCTTATGAAAGGAAAAAGGTTACATTAGTTAATTGCAAGAGAAGGGTACAATGTTTGAGTGTATATTCTGGGTAAGGTCAAAGTCCTTGTTTTAAATGAAGTTATTTCGTCAAAGATCTGTAACTTTGAACCATTTAAAGAGTTTCTTAATTCAGATGGCATTCAAAGAATTGCAAGTTTGCAAATTTGATTCATTGCTCGGCATCTTTAAAGTAACATAAATTTATTTAAAAGTCCTTACAAAAACTTGAGAAAAGATAAAAAACAAACTCAAACAGAATGCCTCAAATGATGAAATGATCTTCCTCACTTGGCTGCCCCCAAGTTATTGAAGTCGATCCAGATATGGTTACGCATCTTCTGCACGACTCTCTTGAATGCGTAACGATTCTCAATTGTGTGCCTTGGGATACCGCCGTGATATTCACAATGAGCATTCTCGTTATACCACTTGGGGTATGGGGGCTTCATGGATTCCACCGGATATGGTGACATTACTTAGGTGTTAAGAAGTTGCAGGTAAAGTTTTTTGTAGGTCATGAGAATAGGGTCGAAATGTTCCTTTTCTCTCTTTGGTTCTCTGGAATCTATTTTCTTCTTTTTCAGGCGGGTGTTATGTGGATGGGGTGTGTCCAACTCTTGTTAGTTAATGTGAATAAAAATAAAAAATGCAAAATATGCAAGAATGCACGATGCATGAAATATTTGAGACATTGATCCAAAAAATGTGTGTTATTAGAAATAATCCTTATTGGGTACAAAAGTGTTTTACCTTTTAAGAGACAAAAATATCTTGACAGCTTCTGACATGTTGACTAGTCTTATGCCTTCGTCTGTCACTAGTTGAATAACATGTCGAACCACTCTGGCTTCTCTTGGATGAACCGTGCAAATGTTGAGTTACTTTTTTGTACTGGACCAAGAAGTCTTGAATGACTGTATCTCTGGCATTTATCTTTTGTTGAACCTGTTCCCAAACGTCATTGGAGCCCTCAATTGATAGGAACTATATGAAGTTCATTTGTATATTTCTTGAATTCGTCAGTAATGGTCTTCAATTTCAGCTATCGTTTTGCCATTGTTGTCTTTGAAGGGACTCCCAAGGTCAGTAACCTTCATCTTTCCCCTGCAACCTCTGCCATTCAGTTCTTCAAAGATAGACTTTCATTGTGCTTGATGTAGACCCGATTCATTCCGAGTCCTTTATAATGCAGCAGAGTGATACACTCTTCAATTGTGTGCACCACGTCTTCTGGATTGAATGCGACATATAGTCGCCTTGTAGACTGTCCTTTGTATTTTCATATCTTGTATTACAACCCTTTTGTCCATTAATGCAGATTATTCATGTTTAACAAACACATTTTTTGTGGATTAACACCTCTTTTAAATGATGCAAGTGATGAAAATAAAAGAAAATAAAATAAAAATGAAAAGAGTTAGTGAGGTGAAAATAATAAAAAATAATCATGAAAAATAAAAGTCCTACCCCACATAATGTTTACCCTACATGCTTTAATTCCTACCCGGACATGATCTCTATCCCGTATGCTAATTTCAAACAAATCCTAACCACATATTTGTCTAGCTCACATGTTTTGAACAGAAAGTAAGGCAGGAAACAAAGCAACCTAGGGTTTGGAATGAGGTTTTGGGATGGGCTCTAATTCCCTGTACTCTCCCGGATTAGGTCTAAAAAAGGTACTCGAGTTCTCCTTGCTGGTGCCCCCTTGGGCTTACCAGACCCTTAGTTCTAAGCCTATCACAAGCTTATGTGAATTAAGTTAAACTCGAGAGGATACATTCTCTTATGCCCATACGGAGAATAAATTCACACGAAGACATAAGATATATGAATCCCGAAGGTTACTTGCTAGGTCCATACGGAAAATAAATTCCCACGAAGGCATCGCTTTTGCCCCCACTTAAAAGGGTTCGAAGCTCGGCTATAGAGCTAGAGATGACAATTTTAAAAATATGAAATCATTAAAAACGTTAGTACAACTATTTATTTGAAAAAAATAATCAAAGATAAATAATAAGAATCGAATAAATAAATTAAAATTTAAACTTGTAATTTTCGCTAAAAAAAACAATCGGAAATTAATTTCGGTTTGACTCACTTACCTATCCCCAGCGAAGTCACCAAACTGTCGGAACCGTCTTTCGGTTGGGCCCCAAATTGAGCTTCGACTTAGATTAAATGAATTGGAGTTGCCACCGACCATTTAAAACGAATTTAGGTGGGTCGGACACCATCTTACCTGATCTGCGTTGTACCAGAAACGTGTCGGGTTCGGGAGTCAGTTACGGTCAAGGAAGGATTAGCACCCTTGAACCGCCCTTTCGGTACCAATTAATTTTCCGATTATCTTTATTTGCGAAAATTAAAATTTAAATTGAAATTCGAAAATTCAATCCGAATTAATTACCTTTGATCGATTGAAAGTATCCGTAAAAAGTCAAAAGTGTTGGATTGTAAAAATGAAAATAAACATGAGAGAAGAATAATAAAAAATATTAATATAAAAATATTAATATAATAATATTAATAAATATATATATATAACAATGTAAAAAGAAATAAAAATATTAAAATTAGGAGAAAATGAAAAATTTATATAAAGTAAATAAATAAAAAATGAAATAAAAAGAATAAGGCGAAAGTTGTTACATCTCTCATGTTTTGCGTGTAGAGAAATTGGATTTGCAATGAAAATGCTCTGTCACTCTTCTTGCTTTTAGATACTGGCTTTGGTTCCTCCACGCTTATTTTTGTCTTTTTCTTCCCTCGGTTTTTCCAAATCGTTGTCCCTTCCTCTGATTTCGATTCTACGTTTTTCTATGTATTTTCCTCTTAATGCTTGAGTCTATTTATAGTCTAAAGAAACCTATTTTTAGCTCAGATTTAGAGTCCTACTTGGACTCAAATGCTTTAGTTTTAGTGTTTCAATAAAACTCAAATACGTTGGTTTTAGTGTTTCAATAGGACTCAAATACGTTGATTTATTTTTTGAATCTTATTAAATCAGGGTTGTTGAGTGTGGGGCCTACAAAAATAATAATAATAATAATAATAATAATAATAATAATAATAAAAAATATATATATATATATAATATAATGAAATGTTTTGTAGACCCGAATAAAAACGAGTGTCTACAATTACACACACCCTCTAACCCCTTTTACCTTGAGGCTTAAGGTTCAAACTAAAAACTTCTGATCCAAGTGCTATGTTAAAGCAAATACTACGATGTCCCCAAAGATATACATCAGCAGTTGGAGTTGAAGACTTCGTTCGAATGATATCGAGTTCAAATTTTGTGATATACAGGAGATGTTACGAAACAGAAGAAGATTACCTCGGATCATGTAGCAAATGAAGTAGTTTTCAAAGTGATTATAACATATTACAAAGTTTTACCAACTGGACAAGGAATATATGACCAGAAATTGAAGGCAATGATAAATGCAGGAATGTGAAAAACTAGAACAAGTTTTTGGCCAAGTATATGTACTATTTCATGGATTCGGATCCCTGCCATTGAAAGTACTCTCTCATTTTTACATAGTAAAACAAGGGGGATCCGAATCCCTGATTGATTATTATTTCTTTCTATCTAACGACAAACGAGCGCAAGCATTCATCCGTCTGCAAGAAGCACGAAGCCGAAACTTGGTTCTACTTTCACCTAAATTCTAATACGAATGACAAAAAATGATAGAGATACATGCAGACGCAGAGATGTCATGGATATATGCTTGTTCACAATCATACATTAGAAGAATCAGACAAACATCCATATCTTCTCATTGGCAAACAGAAAAACTGACTACCCAAGTCCAATCAAGGGGAAATTTAGCAGATGTCGATCCTCCTCCGATCCATGTTAGCCAATTTTAGCCTCAAAGGCAATAACAAGTTATGAAACATATACTGATTTTACATTAAGAACATTCGACAATACTCGAAAGAGGAATTGTACAATAATATGTTTGATAGTACTAGTTATCATTACAAGAAAAGATTAACGGGGACTACTAAGCACATCAACGACAAACATACGATTCATTGAAGGTAGCCTCATTTGCTGGTCCGGTGCTCTACTCCTTTTGAACCATGGATGTGGAAATGATGAGACCGAAGACGTCACAGCCCATAAATCAACCAAGTTATCACAGCTGTAAGATGCATCAATGACACCATTAGGACTACCTGGAATAGATCTATGCTTGTGTTTATGGCCTCGGTTTCCTTTGCTATGGCTTTCCAATAACTCTAAGATGAGCTTGTAGCAAGCATTTACTTTATCCTGTTGGAAAAGAAACTACAATCAAGATCCAATGTAAGGATTCAAAAATCGGCCCCCAACCCCAGGTAATGGTGCATACAAACCTCACATGTCTTGAGTACACCAATAAGCTGTTTCTGATATTCTAGGTAATGACATGGTTCGATCTCTTTAATAACATGAAGCATTGTTGCAGAAGCTAAGATCGAAGGTATATAAAGCATGAACCTTGAATCTGGGTCAAAATTGAATTGGAAAAACTCAAGGTATATATGATAAAGCATTCTTTGTACAATTAGGATGAAAACAAAAGCTATTTTTGACTGATTACCAGCAATGAGAAACAGAAGCAAACGCTCACATCTTCGAATGAACTCCAAATGCAAATGGATCTTCAATCCAAGCCTACTTGTAATGTGATTGAAGAAGGAAATTGGTGTCACAGGGTTCATCCTCCATTGCAGAATTGACAACACCAAAAGCTCCATTCTTTGTATGGTATTTGAATCAAACACACTTTGATTCCTCCACCTAAAAGAAAGGGGAAAAAGAATATCAAAATCCCATCTTTAATAACCCAAGAACAAATTTAAGAAAGCAACAAACAATATTGGACACATACTTGAAGGTCTAAAAGGAGTGACACTTGGGTTTCCTCGACCTTGGCAGCTAAAGAAACACAAGCCACAGCAGCTAATTGTCTCATCCATGGCTTGTCTTTTTGAAACTTTAAGCTTGAAATGAACCTATCAAAGTAATTCACAGCAAGAACCATGGTCAAAGCATTGAACCCATAGTGTTCCTTGACCTTGAAAATCCACTCCAAAGCTTCTTTGCGAGCCACAACTAATGACTCATCCGAGTTAACATCAATATATCCATTGTGAGTTTCTTTCTCCTTAGACATTAAAGAGACATTAAAGAGAGCAACTCATCATCTTCCCAGAACAAGTCGTGGTCAATAAAAAACAAAAGTGAAAAGGTCTCTTTTTTCACTGTTCTCTTTAAATTTTCACTTGCGTTGTCTTCAAAACTACACTCTCCTAAATATTCATCTTCTTCGCAATACAACCCATCAATGATCAATGGTGGGTTTTGAATCTACCGAGTCTCTTCCTCTTGCAGAGCCATAGCTTTCAAAGATGAAAAATAAATTCTTCTCTCATTATAATACCATAAGAAACAAAGCGAACCTCAAGCTCATTTTTCACTCTTTCTTCAATTCCTCAATCTGGGTACATATGGTATTACAATAGGAACAGAACAGGAAATAAATAATATATATAAAGAGAAACAGAAGCAATAATTTACGGTCTAATATTAAATTTTCATAATAAATGTTATTTAACAAAATATGCAAAAATATACGTATAAGTAGATATCATTCATTTTTCTCCTTACTGTTCTTTACTATTTCAATTTTTCAAAATCTAATCCTCTCATTCCTCGCAAGTTATTGAGGTATTATTTATCTTTAATTAGTTTTATTAGCCGGTTCTAACGTTATTGTCTATATGCAGAGATTTTTTCGCAGAGTTTTATTTGCAGTGATTACTTCCCATTAAAGACGCGCATAGAATATTAATGACTACATATGAATATTGTTCAACTATGTATTTATGTATTTATTTATACATGCATTGCATTTTTATCTATATTTTTGATTTTCTGACTGTCAGAGGTCTTTCACGGAAGTTACTCTCTACCTGACGTTGGGGACAGCTTACTACCCTACCTCCTCCTTACCCTATTGTATATGTGAATTAAATTTTATTGTTGTTGTTGTACACCTATGATCACTAAACTTTTGTAGTCATCGATGTTAATGGAAAATTTTATTTCAATCATCCGATCATGAAATCCTAACGACGTCTTAGTCAACACATCCACATGTAATTTCCTTTTTTCCCTTGCTTATAGGGTAAAGTACAACCACAATCCAGGATGGCGAAAAAAATCTGAAACTGACATGTGCTAATCTGATCCTACCTTATAAAGTCAAATTTTTGTGAAATTTGGATCCAAAATAAGTTAGGATGAGTTCTTTTGAAGAAGAGATTGAAGTTGTAACTAGAGATGGGCATGAGACCGAACTCGACGGGTTTTAATTTGATTTGACTCGATCGGGTTTTTAAAAAAAATCGATTTTGGTTTCAGGTTGGGTCGATTTTTTTAGTATGATGTTCGGGTCGGGGTCGGATTTAGGGTGAAAAATACCCGACCCAACCCGAAAAAATATATAATTTTACCTTATATATTTAAGAATAATTATAATAATATCTCTCTATATATTATTTTTTTCCAATTAAGTCATTATTTTTATTAAATAATAATAATATTTTTTTATTATTTTAGGTCCGGATCAGATTTTTAAATTATATATCGGGTCGGGTTCGGGTCAGGTAGAATCTTATTTTAGTTGGGTCAGATCAAATTTCGAATGAAGGATTCATTCTTCTCGAATCGAGTCAAGTGGACAAAAAATATGAGCTAACCCTATCTATGCACTTCCCTAGTTATAAAGAAATTGAATTTAGGGTGTATAGGTACAAGCTAAACTCAATATAATTACCATAATATCCCTATATGTATTTAGGATTTTTATATATAATTTTATTTTCATCCAATCAATCGCACATTTATTTGTTCTTCTTCTTCAATTCTTCTCTTTTTTTTTCATTTCTCCCCCACCCCTTTTCAGCAATGTAAATTATGTGTTTTTCTTTTTTTTTTCCTTTTCAATTCTTCATTTACTTATTAATATATTATAGCTGATATATTTTTCAAAAAAAAAATCAGGATATTGCGTTATTTTACGGTTATAAAACTCTGAAATTTAAGAAATATAACTTAAATTAAAAATTAAAGAGTTGTTGAAAATGTTTGAGTAAAGTTTGTGATGATTCATGATGATTTGATCCATGTCGAATGAGGTTTAAGTAAGAGGATCTTTTATATGATTTAACTATATGTACCATTGTGTTTTTCTAGCAGTACATAGAGCATTCATTAAGTTTCTGAACTCATACTTATTTTTAAATCATATTTTTTAAATAATAACTCACGAAAGGAGTGAAAGTAGAGCTTGTGGTTCGATTCTCGATAAGACATTGTTTTAAGATGTACTTTGTGTTTGGAGATAAACTATAGTAATGTGGGACTCTTTCACTTTAAAGATTAGATTTTATTTTTAACACATTTGAGCTTTAGAACTTATATTTCTTGATGAATTTTAGGTTAATTGTTTGATGGCATGATGTTGAATGTTGCATGATGTTTGCTAATATGTTCTTTGTTGCAAACATGCTAATTAGGTAATGTTATATTTTGAGATTATACCTTGCCATGTTTCCCTCTATTATGAGGACGGAAACTGCTCGGTGAGACATAGAGGACATAAATAACAACTCTTGAAATAGTTCTATGTCGTTTTGTGGCCAAACATACACACTTTGTTATTCACTCACATATTTATTGAAGTTATAACAGCTCTACGACAGTTTAATAAACTAATCACATATATTATCATGTTATTTTTAAACATATTATGTGGATAAAACTATTATCTTCCTAGCGTCACATTTTAATCTAATTAAGTTGACTTCATAAAATTAATATTTCTTTATTATTGAAAAATTAAAATTATACTTTTATGAACTTTAAACTTATAAGAGTCAAAATAAAACAATAGTAAAGTGCAAGAATGTATGTAATAATTTCACCTTTGTTTTTGTTTCCAAGGGATGGAAGTAGTTGGTTAATTCATGTCCAAGAAAGAAATTAGGTTAAAAAAGAAAACGCAGGTTTCCCCCTTTTTGAGGGGTCCAGTCCAAAATTAGTTTATCTAAATTTCAACCTCTTCTTTACGCCTTATAATGTCAATGCCCAACGACGGGACCTTTCCCTCATACCTGATTGAACCTTGCAGATAACCGAACACAATCCCACAAAAAAAAAAACAGAGAGGCTATTCTCAGTTACTTTCCTCCGGTCGCGCGTACTTTCCACCCGTCGCAAATGGGCCAATCCCCTTCCGCCGCTTTTCACCGCGAAGCCTCCCTCACCCTCTTATCTTCTTCTGTTTTCCTTTCGGGCGAGGAATTTCTCGGTGAAATCGTGGCGAACCGGGATTACACCGCTGAGATTCCTGACGAGTGTTTGGCTTATATTTTCCAGTTCATCGGCCCTGGCGATCGGAACCGGTGTTCCCTTGTCTGCAAGCGGTGGTTTCGCGTCGACGGTTGGAGCCGCCACCGTTTGTCTCTCAACGCCCAATCCGAGATTGTTTCTTCTTTACCTTCTATATTAACGCGCTTCAACTCCGTGACCAGACTCGCCCTACGGTGTAGCCGTAAATCAATCAGCATAACAGACGATAATTTGCTTACGGTCTCAACCTATTGCAAAAATCTCACACGGCTGAAGCTCCGTGGTTGCCGCGAAATCACTGACGAAGGAATGTCCGCATTTGCTCAGAATTCTAAGAATTTAAGAAAACTTTCTTGTGGTTCTTGCATGTTCGGCGCTAAAGCTTTAAACGCCGTGCTCGATCATTGCAATAATTTAGAAGAGTTATCGGTGAAAAGGCTCAGAGGAATCCATGACGGAGCTGAGCCGATCAGGCCAGGAGCCGCGGCTTCTTCACTGAAGACGATTGGCTTGAAAGAACTTGTTAATGGTCAGTCTTTTGCACCACTTGTGGTTGGATCAAAAAACCTTAAAGCTTTGAGAATTATTCATTGTTTGGGTGATTGGGATAGTGTCCTTCAGTTAATTGGGAATCGAAATAGAAACAGTAATCCTTTGATGGAAATTCACCTTGAGAGGCTTCAAGTGAGTGATATAGGCCTATTTGCGATTGCAAACTGTGCCAAAATTGAGAATTTGCATATTGTGAAAACCCCAGAGTGTTCGAATTATGGGCTTGTTTGTGTGGCTGAGAATTGTAAGTTGCTGAGGAAGCTTCATATTGATGGATGGAGGACTAATAGGATTGGAGATGAGGGTTTGATTGCTGTTGCTAAACATTGTCCCAATTTACAAGAACTTGTTTTGATTGGTGTTAATGCTACCCATTTGAGCTTGTCAGCCATCGCATGTAATTGTTCAAAACTTGAAAGATTAGCTCTTTGTGGAAGTAGCACTATTGGTGATACGGAGATTGCATGCATTGCTGCAAAATGTATGGCATTGAAGAAACTTTGCATCAAGGGATGCCCGATCTCAGATATCGCCATTGAAGCACTTGGTTCCGGTTGTCCCAATTTGATCAAAATTAAGGTGAGGAAATGTAGAGGAGTGAGTAGTGACGCTGGTGAATGGTTGCGAGAACAAAGGGGATTGATTCTGGTTAATGTGGATGCTTTTGACATAGATTGTGGTTTTGAGGCTAGTGTAAGTGATGGTGGAGCTCATGAAATTGGTGTGGAGTTACCGCAGGCTGTTGGCCAAGTAACTGGCACAGATGCTTCCACGAGCAGCAATGGTAGGTTAGCATTGTTGAGAACAAAGTTGGGGCTTTTTTTCTGGTAGGAATTTAGTTGCACGCACATTAAGATGGTGGCAAAATAGTGACGATAGTTTCAGTAGCAACTTGTGAATGATCTTTACAGGAGTTGGAAAATTACTCTTGCTCTGATCTCATTGCAGCCTTGCAAGTTTATATGTCGAGTCATTTCTTTAACGCATACTTGTATTGATTGATTTAGATTTTTCTTTTGGAAACTTGTAAACCTTGAAGGACCGGCAATGGGAAATGAGAATGCCCTAGGATTTTCTCATTATTGCTCGTAGGCATCTTCTTCAGCTCCCCCCCCCCCTTCCCTTTAATGTGCTGAATATGCAGTTTATTTCGGTTATGTGCATATGTTTTCTTCATATATCGTTTTGATGATTGTGTATATGTGTTGCATAATATGGTAAGTTATCGTTTCCTGGAGCAATTCAGATTTTTATTTTCTTTTAATATTCTTGGTTTCAACTGGCATATATCCGCTTGGATCTTTGAATCCTGGCCCACTCTTAGCAGTTTTTCTTTCTTTTCCTAGGTGAGTCAGAGCTGCATTAAACCAAACTTCAGAGAAAGTTGGTGGATTACTTAACTTGGCTGCTGGTACTGGTAAGCTTCAGTTCTGAAGTCGATACTATTGTATCGAATTCATCAGTTCCCTTTCTGGAAAAAAAAAAGCAAAAGCGATTCTACTTGTATCTTCTGTGAATGAATGATCCATATTTTGCATCAGGCGTTTCCTTGCTTTTATTTATATACTATTGAACTCTTAATACAGATATAGTTCACTCTTTCGCAATCTTCTTCATCTCCGAAACTGAAGACCCAGGCATCAGCACTCAGCAGCAACAGTTATGATATCTCTTGTTCACATCGAGCTTCTTCTGGTGATCTCAAATCCGAAGGAAGGTTTGCTAACGCCATTAATAATGATAATGTCTTTGATAGCATTGTCTGACGAAGGCTCTTGATTTTTTATAGACCATCGATAGTTCCATGCTTTTGACATCCCTATTTGCTTGGCTGCAGGGTTAGATTGATAACTGCAAATCATAATCGGTTTCCAGCTTCAGTCTGCTGACTACTTTTCCGACCCCTTGAATCAACTTCGGTGCATTCAGAGAAGACAGCATCTTTGTATTCGTTTCCAGAAGCTCTAGGTTTGGTTTGAATTGGCGTTGACTTCATAGTTGGCAGAATTTGTAGTAATAATTTACCAGTTGGATCTTGAATCCAAAGATACCTCACCCAAAAAAAAAAAAAGTAAACAGTTGAATTACTTTCAAAGTTTTTTTTTTTAATTTCACACTGCATTTTGAATTGAAAATGGAAAAAGAAAGCATTACGACATTCGGATCCTTAACCGTAAAATTCCTCGTCGTTGAAGCACATGCTTATGTCGGAAAAAAATCCGCAAATTTAGTTCTTTTTACTCTAATAATCTGTGTATTAGTCGATTAACGATTATTAACCACCAAAATTTGTTAAAAGTTTTTTTTATAACTATTGAATCAAAAACCGGCTTAACAATAATGATAAATTACTTTAAAGATTTTATGTATATTCATCTAATATCAACTCTCTCCAATCCAATTACATTAAAACAAAGGAGGTTAAACTTGTTCATTATGATCAAGTCTCAATAACCATTCGAGCAAGCCTCACCTACTCGAGATTAAGTCTCGATAATCCTTGGATCAATTCTTAAATAAATATTATGATATCAATGATTAACTCAAATTCTAGTTAATTTGAATTCTGTTATAATTCTACCAACTAGAGATTACTTGATCGTCATATTTAATTTATTTAATATAGTAAGATATTAATTTATAGGTAGTAAATCTTAGTTATCAAGATTTCTTAATGATTACGAATTTTTGGTATAAAGTAATTAGTTTTATAAATAGATAATGAACGTTAGCCTTGAGAATTAAAAAGTGGAGAAACGATGTACGGGTTTCGATATGAGATGATTTGTATCTTTATCAGTTCAAAAGTTATAGATTGTTGTGAGATAATTTTGTTTCTTCTTGAAATTAAGAAGTTTGTGAACTGATGTTTTATCATTTTAGGATTACGAAGGTAGGTTAAAGGGATTAAACCACATTAAATATTTTTAATGGGTGTTTTACTCTTTTTTATCTTGACTTGATTATATTTTTACCTATACATTTTCAATAGTGAGTATAAAAGCAATGATTTAAGACTTAATGTGTTGTAACTATGTGTTATTGTTCGATTTCAGGGGAATTTTTCGCTGCAAATTAAGCTGATATACAAGAAAAGATATGCTGTGACAAAATGTTAGTTGTTGATAGAGAATTTCAATTAAATTAATGCTCATTCAATTTTTTTTTATTTAATCCACCGAATATGACAAAAATGCTTATTGTTTGTAAGTTTACTTGAAATTTGTTTACACATAATGATGTCAAATTCTTTTTTAATTCAATTATATACTTTTTAAAAAATAAATGTATATTTTTTAGGTTCATATTTTTTTTGATTAAATTATATTAGATGAATATAATTATATATGTATATATATAATATGTGAATATAGAATGATATTATATTATTGATAATATCAATAATTTATAAAAACGTAAATAAGAATTTATATATTACACTATACACTTGACCAAAATTAATTTACATATTTAAGACGTATCCCAATTAAATTATAAATGTGGATCCGGTTTAAAAGAACCGGAATATGACGAAGACCCAACCAAAAAAACGAGTCTCGAAGAAGCTTTGTATTAGTTTGTTATTATGAAGAATACAAATACTAAATATTATTTGAGGAAAGGGAGAAAATAAATAAATAAAACAGAGACGAAAAGGAAGGAACAAAAAAGAACTTTTTTTTCAGAAGACGGTCCCCGATGGAGACCGGACCAATAGGCGGTGACGATCTATCGTCGTTTCCCGCGGCAGCCGTATCGCGGTGGACTTTCGAGGTGTCGCGGCGGTACCAGCATCTCCTGGACAAGACGGTTCCTCACGTTCTCTACCGTTGGATCGGATGTCTGATGGTGGTTTTGATCTACGCCGTACGCGTATACTTCGTGCAGGGATTCTACATCATCACCTACGGCCTCGGCATCTACTTGCTGAATCTGTTGATGGGATTCCTTTCTCCTCAGGTGGACCCCGAGATGCAGGATGGCCCCTCGCTCCCCACCCGCGGATCCGATGAGTTTCGCCCTTTCGTTCGCCGACTACCCGAATTCAAATTCTGGTCTGTTTTAATGACTTTGATTTCGTAAAATGATTCTTATTAATGCTAAATTACATTGATTTGAATAATTAGAGATGCTTTTTGTGATTAAAACTTGCTAGATGAAAGATTGTCTCCTTTTCTCGCAGTATTCCAAATTTATTCTGATTTGAAATCGGCAAAGGGTTTTAGAAAGATCAATAAAGAAGCCTCTATTGCATGATGATAAATGAAGAGATCATGAATTCTTATCATAAAATTAAAAATATAGAGATTCAGAATCAAGTGTTTCCAATTATAAGCCACATTCTGAAATCTAAGCTGACCGAATTAGTAATTTTTTTTCTTGCTCCTGAATTATGGTACCCAACTACATATGCGTAGTATTTAGAGGATTGCACTTTACTTCCTATGTCAAACATAAGCGTCCGAATGATATAGCTCGTGAACGTCCAATGCTTATATATTCAATGTACATGAGAATGATTAGAAATTTCAATCTTTTCCAATATAAATGTCAATTGGAGCTTGTTATTGTCATATAGGCTTTATCACACATTCACACTTGTCTGCTCGATGGTGTCTGTGTGTAGAAGCTTGTGTTGTAAAGTGTTCACTTTCAAGGGAAGCCATGTTATAGAACTAACAAAAAAAAATCAGGTTAATGATTCCAATTTGATTCTTTGACTCTGAGTTTTCCTAATACAATAGAGCGCTATGCTCTTGATGAATCCTTTTTGAACTTGATGTGAAACAAAGATCAGGAGAAACAAGCAGCTTCCTTTTCTGGCATCTTTTTTTCTTCTCGATTCTCTTGTTCTTTGTCTATAGCTTTTTTCGTAATTTAAGGTGCAGGGTGCCATGAAACTTTGTTCTTTATTTTCCGAAATGTTTTGCTGAATGCTAAGATTTTTGTCTATTATGTGGCCCTTTCTGTGTGAAGGTACTCGATTACAAAGGCCTTCTGCATTGCTTTTGTGATGACATTCTTCAGTGTGTTTGATGTGCCTGTCTTTTGGCCAATACTCCTTTTCTATTGGTTAATGTTATTCATCCTAACCATGAGGAGACAGATACTACACATGATCAAATACAAATATGTTCCTTTCTCATTCGGGAAACAGGTATTTCTGAATCCATCTTCCTTTGCTACTGAGAGGCAGGGTATTCAGTGTCCTATTTTTCCTTTGTATATTCAATTGCATGATAGATTGTATTGTTATTTGTTTCTTTTGTTAGCGATACGATGGCAAGAAGGTGTCTTCAACAGAAAGCACAAACCTTCCCAGGGATTAAATTCCTCAGGTGTGTATGTGTCTATATTTATCTCTGTAGAATTTGCTTGTAATACAAGTCCGCTTTTAGGAGCATAGTTGCAGATTGAATGTTTTTTAATTTTCACCTACTTTTTACTGGATTTAACTTTCAGGTGTAGTGGTGAAGTTTAGCATTAGATAAACCAAAGTTATCGACAAAGAAAACTTTGTGTGGAAGGGACTTGCAACATTTACCGACGCCTGTAACTTCATCTGATGACATGTATTTTTAATATTGATAATTACCCAGTCAAGCAGTGCAGTTGGTTTATATGAAATTCAAGTTTTGATTTGTACTTTCACGTTTATTTAGATTAAAGGATTTGTGAGATCGGTGATGGTTGTGGTGTATTTGTTGTTGTTTAATACCCTGTTTCTTAATTTATTTAGCTGTTTACTTGGAATGAAAGACAACCCAACCTTGCAACTTGCAAACTGACTTTCCCAACAGCGTGTACTTGATACTCCCTAGTTCAAGATTTATGTATAAATGTGTAAAATCAAAGAAAGAAAGAAAACCAACGACTCAGCTTACATACTTCCTCAATGAAGCAGATAATCAAGCACCCCAAGAAACTATAGATAGAAAGAGAAAAAGGAAAAAGGTAGTCGAAATTCAAGAGGAACATAAGATAGATGTATGTATAAAATCGCCTGTAGTGAGAGGTGCTTATCCATATGTACCCAACACCCCGAAAGACCATCTGCATTCTCCCCTTGTTACTCTAATTTCTCGGTGCAGCAGTTCCAACTTGGGCATAGTATAGATTCCCAGCTGATGATTTTAGTTTTGTTCAAAACGCCTCTGTGCGTCTGTCCGCTCTTGCTTCATCATCCTTTCTTTTACTTAGACGTTTTGATCTGAATGTTTGTATCTTTGTAGTATGCTTGACGGTTGGCTCTTGGAGGCTTGTCACTGGCTTTCCATTAGAAGGGAGTTCGGGGAGAGTATCTGGCCATGGAGTGCGTTTCGACGGAACTGTTATCTCCAAGGGTGGGTCTATTATCCATCTGCATGGCATACAAAATAATGAGCGGATGGGATGGAGAGGAGACCAAGCCAGAGGAACCGATTTGAATCATCAAAGTTGAGAACAAAAAAAAAAAAAAAAACCATAACCCATGAATCGTGTCGTGAGTGAATACAAGTAAAAAGTACAGAGACTGCTATTGATGAACCAACATATCAGATAAGTGTTCAACAGTATGATAAAAGTATGAAATATTGATCATTCTGAATGTTTTGTGTAGGTATGATAATTGACTACCACAAAAACCATTAGCGGCACAATACTAATATAAGGAGAAGAGTACGAGGTATTCACCTAGAAGGGAACTTGCTATCAGCACGAGCTTCAACTCGAAGCCACCAGAGCAAAACTTGACGTCCACAGCTTCCAAGTGGTTCCACCACCGAAGGGTCTTTAACCAAACCTAATGGATTCTCAATATCAGCATCCAATGGATCGATGCCATTAATCCAGTCCAGCTTATCTCCATCTTTCCAAAGCAATCTAGAATTCAACACAAACCCCGACCACTCCAACATCCTCGGCAGCATGGTTGCTCCGCCGTCAATATAAACTGAACTTTTTGCAGCGAATGGTGACGCATTAAACGTATGCCACCCTGCCAACATATTGGACGTGTTACAAGCCGGACCCTGAACCAGCATTGGAGGATTCTCCTCTTCCTCTTTCTTCTGATCAGCCATCTCATCGGAATTAGCCGAGTTTGCAAGTATTCCAACCGAAACTGCCCCGATCCATTTCACATTTTGGATCTCATCAAAAAGTTCCATACTGTGCATGTTACTATCATCCGCAAACATAACAATTCCATCCAATTTCTTCTCTCTTACAATCCTGTCCCCAAATTAAACACAACAAAATTGAATAAACCCTGAATTTCTTACAAATTAATTCCAAAAACGAATAAAAAATTAAATAGATTATGGTTACCTTAAAGCACGAAGACGCATTTTGGACTCCAGTTTATGTCGTTCGTCCCAGGAATTTGGCATCCGTTGATTGAACCCAATGTGAATGGTTTTCAAACCGGATTTGGCAATAAGCGACGCCGTTTCGTTGCTGATGCCAGCAGCTTCCACAACGATCCAAACTAGATCGTAAGGGACCAGCATTAGCGCGTGCATGACACTGGTCATATACAGCGCTTGGAAAGTCCGTACATACGTCGGTGTGACCACGATGATTTTCCTGGGATCCTTCATACCGAATTGCAACCTCTGCTCCTTTTGAACTCTTTCTATAATCCGGTGCGCCTTCATGACCTCGACCGGGTTCGGGTGCGGCCACGGCCGAATCCGGATCCCGTGCCGCCCGACAACCACATGCGAATTAGTTGCCGTATTGTTAAGCGGAGGTAAGGGGAAGTTACCGACGGGGTTGGTGAGCAGAACGGAGTGAAAATCTAGCGTTTTGGCGAGCTCGGAAGAGGATTGAAATGGCGACGTGTAGAAGTTGGTGGAGGAAGTGGAGAACAAAAGGAAGACCAAGCGAGAGAAACGGAAGCCGAGGACCAAGCTAATTAAGCAAGAGAGACCATGAAGGACGAGCCAGAAAATACCGGCGGGTGATTTTATGGCGCAGTCGGAAGAAAAATTCAACGGCATTGATGATCTGAAGCTGTTGCTTCGACGGTTGAGATAGTTGTGTTGTAAAGCCGAGAGCTTCATTTTTTATCTCGACCCCGAAGCTCCGGCGACAGAGAGGAGGAGGATGAAATGAAAAACTAATGAAATTATTTGTTGGAATTTGTGTGGGTTGAGTTTGGTGTGAAGGGTGGGATTAACCAGTTGATAAAAGAAAGGTTTTTTTCTTCTTATGATTACTTTGAAATTACGGGATGAATTGATTTTGGGGTTGCTTTCAGCTTCCTGCTTTCGGTTTGGTGTTTATGTATCTTTATTCTCTGTGTCTATTAAGCATTTATTTATTAGGGTAAAGCACACAAATGGTATCTAGACTATAAATACTACTTGGTTAAGTCTATTGAGTATTAAAAGTTATAAAATAATCTTTCAATTATAAGATATTACAAGTATTCGCTTATTAAAAGTTATAAAATAATCACATGAGTATTCATATATTTCAAACTCATCATTTTCTATTAAAAATTAGCGATTGTCTGAGTTGTACGTTAATTTTTTAACTGGGATATGATAAAAATATGATCCCAAAATTATTTGAATTGTATTTTGTAGATCATATTTATTTTATATTATGTCGTTGAGTCAGTGCTCGGATTTCTTTAGGTTATAAATTTTTAGACCAACATTTTCCTTCCTTTCTTTAGTATTTCCCCTTTTCCGCCTAATTAGGTAGAATTTAGGATTTGTCAAAAAAAAAAGTTATCAGTATATTTTTCCTTCTAGATATAATGAAAAAATTGAAAAAATATTTTTTTTATAATTTTAATAATTTCTCAAATGATATTCGACGTGATTCTACTCTTTATGGAGGAAAAAGTCACTGGTAGTGTGTAAAATAACAAGTTTGTTAATTATAATTAATTAATCATTGTATACAAATAATACATTATAATAGTTACAGAAGTATTTTGCGAATTATATACTTCTATGTTTTACTAGAATATGTCCCTTATTACATTAAAAGAAATAAAATTAATTCTGAATGACATTTATGTTGATATAAGTCCCCTTATTAATCTTATTCTTAAAATTTTATTTTAAACTTTTTTTTAAAGAAATGAACCCGGTTAAAATCCATACTCGGACAAAGAAATATATATTCAAATATTAAAAAGATAAATTATAATATAAAATAAATAGTAAATTGAGATATTGTATAAATATAACATGAGAAAATACTTAATACATGACATAATATAAATGTCAATGAGTAAATGAATTTACAAATATATATATATACACACACGAAAATTATTGAAGTATTAATTTTATATAAATTCATAACTCTGAAAGAATATTATAAAGAGAAAAGTGTAGGTTTTTTAAAATAAATGATTATATCTTATTATGTAAAATATCTAATGAATCACACACAAAATTTTCTCTAAATTAAAATGCAATTATAAACTAAGTCAAATACAAAAGAAATTAATACATTATATAAATACAACATAAATTAATCAAAACAAAACATGAAAAATAACACCATAATACCAATACATGCATGAAAAATATACAAATGGAATATTTATGTATAAAAAAGTTATTAAAACATTTACTAAATGAAAAAAATATGTAAGCGAAAACACAAATTTTATCTTGTAGCTAAATATCCAAACTAACTTTAAATATATTGAAATTCATTTATTATAATTTTATTCCATAATTACCGTTGAAATTAGTTTTACTGGAATTGATTATGTGTCTTCAATAGCAAACTCTTCCCTCTTAAATTAAGCAATCCAATTTGCAATTGCTTTTATATTAGTTATAATTAAATAAGTTTTATCAGTGTTATACCAAAAATAATCTACTTATTATTTATAGTAATTTAATAAATTTACATAAATATCCTTGAAACTCATTAAAGAAATTATGAGGATCTTTAGGGTTTTTTTAATTATCAAACCGTGTACCAAATTTGGCATTTTCACATTATTTTATCTTCCTCGTTCCAAACAAAAATAAAGTAACAATGGCACTCAACTTGAAAAAGGAAGACATTGTATTTTATTTATTTATTTATTTATTTATTTATTTATTTATTGTTGTTGAACTCCATTAAACTTAAAAAAAAAACTATAAACCACAAGCATATGATATAATCATTGTGCCGTTAAAACAACCGCTTAATTTTATTATAATTAATCAAAGCACTCCAATTATTGTATTTATTTTGACATTAAACAAACTTGTTTAGTATATGTCATTAGGTGAATACTAAATTATTCGTTTTATTTTTGTTAAATCATCAGAAAATCTTAAATTTATTTATTTTTAAAAATAAGGGATTATTGGGTGGTTGATTAGAAAAGGTGGGTTGAAAAAAATGAAGAGAAGGGGTTTGGTGGGATGGATCTATTGATTAGCAGAATGAAAGGGATGAGTTAGGCCAAATACGTGTAAGCTTTGACGTATTATTCATTAATTAATTATTGCTACCGAGTGAGGAGTTAAGATGAAGAATATGTTACACATGTTTTCATCTATTTTCTAATAATTCATTTCATGAAAAATGATAAAAGCTACGATTTTATACTTTTTAAAATTTATATATAAAATCACGAATCAAACGACCTCGGTGATTAAATAAATGATTATTATTCCTAAAAATCTCGAATTCGAGCATTAGTGCTTGCAAGGTATTTAAGTGTTCATTGCTAAATAGTTGAGTCTTTATAACAAATACTATCACTTATAATCATTGTAAATTAATAAAAAATAGTACATATAAGAATCTTTGACATTAGAGTGTTTGTTAATATTTTATAAAGCAAGTGTATTGAATAAAACATATTTTTTATTAACATATATATTCTCTTTAAATTAAACAAAAACTAAGGGTGCAATTCTTAAAGTTTAAATTTTTTTCTGATTCGAATTTGAATAATATTATTTACACGTGTGCGTGAATTTAAATTGAATTTAAAAAAAAAGACCAAGGGAAATATATCCCCTTATTAAGACCTATTTGGTCCAACGATGATGTTTTCAAATAAAAGGCCGAAATAAGGAATAACATATTGCAAACCTAATCCAAACCCAAACTTAGCCCAATTATTAATAATTATTAAGAAAGGATTCTTTTATAAAATTATTAATAAATAATTTTTTAATAATCTGAGGTGATTATAACTATCTATTCATAATCTTTCTTAATTATCGACAACACACATGTTCTACAAACACAACTACTTGAATTCAAGACCTCTAAGAAAAACAATACTCCCTTTAATCACTAATATCACTAGATGAGTTCAATTATTAAGAAAGGTTGGTTATACTGTATTTGCATTTGGAACATAAATTTAAAGGGTGTATCATATACCGTTGATGAAAAAAAAAAGCAGGGTAGAATCATGGCCATGTTTGGTTACATGATGTGATTAAGACAAGTAAAAACTTATTTCTCACATACAAAATAAGTAACACAAGTAATACTTAATACAATGTTTGGTAGATGAATTTAACTTATGTAATACGTATTTTTTATTTTGTTTGGTATAGGTGTTGAACAATTAATAATATATTATTTTACAAATGTTATATTTTACTCTTAAAAGTTAGTAAAGCAAAACCACTTTTGGAATTATACCATTTTCATATATATATATATATATATATATATATATATATATATATCATAATAACATTTCTATTTAAAAATAGAAGTATTCTAAAAATATAAGATATAAAATAAGATAACATTAAGGCATAGTCAAATATGATAATTTTATAGCCCAATAACTCTTATTAAACTGAGAATCAATAAGCTCAATTTGTTAGGGAGTAAAAGGCTTGGGTTATGATTACAACAATAAATGGACTACAATTATTAGGGGGTGAGCAAACCTCGACTCGACTTGAAAAATCAATTTTTTTTAATTTCTAGTTATTCGAGTCGAGTTATTCGAATTAACTCGAATTATAAATTCGATTTTCGAGTTTGAGTCAAGTTGAAATTTTAAAATTTCAAGAAACTCGAAAAACCGAAAATTTGGATGAGAATTTTGATAGATTTACAATTTGGTCCCTGATTTCCTATTCCTTCAATTACTCTTTTTTTAAGTCAAATTTTCACCAAATTTGAACCACATGCTCCTAAACCATCATAAAATATATATGAACTTTCAATTCCACTTTTGATAATAATTTTTTTATTCTTCAATTTAGTCCTCAATTTTACATGATTTATGTATTTCTTCAATTCACCATTCATTTTAAGTATGATTTTGACCAAATTTAAAGCACACACTCCCCTACCACTATACATTACCTATGTAACTTCAATTTTTTTTTTACTAAAAATATACTTTTTTAATTTAGTCCTTTAACTTTGCATTTTACTTATTTTAGTCTTTTGAGTACAATTGTTTACAAATTCTTTCTTCACATAAATTCTTTGACTTCTTTATACTCTCATTAATCTTTTATCCTCAAAACACCTTCTTGAAAATATAATATTGTAAATATATTTTTATAATTTCAGATTATATGTGATATATTAAATAACATTGTAATGTGCAAAGAATATGAAGAAATATATATATCTTATATGGTTAGAGAAAGTTGAAAAATTGGAATAATTTCGTATTATAATACTATAAATAATTACAATTAAATTTGTATAGAAATTCGAACAACTTGACTCAAATTTCTTAAACTCGACTCGACTCAAAAAAATTTAAAGTCAACTTCGAGTTGTAAAATATGACTCGCCAACTCGAATAACTCGAAATTTTTTACTTGACTCGATCGAATACTCACCCCTAACAATTACAACGAATAACAGAAAAGCATAACAACACAATGGACCATTCAACTAACAAAAAAACCCCAAGCATAACAGAATGGGGAATGCTAAGCATAAAATAATAACAAGTGCCCAATTTTTTTTATGTAATTATTACTTTGGTGGCGTAATATGACATGCTAACGTTATTGTACAATGGATCAGATTTAAGATGTTACAATAGGTGAGGATTGCGTCAAGGCGAGAAAGAATAATTAGAAATGTGATAAGAGAGTGTAGACACCTAATTTTGTCCAGCTCGATTTGATTAATAGTCCAATGTTCCAAATAAGTCCAAACCCCAAGGCCTAGATACAAGCAAGCCCATTACAAATGGTTGACCCAGTAATGATCCAACCCAATAGCAGACCTGGATCTGAAGCCCGACCCGAACCTACCCAAGACCCGGTTCAAGATCCGAACCGGCCAATCCTTTACCCGATGCAAATTAGGGTTTTTCAACCCTAATCATTTCCCACTTCAGCGCCGCCAAGGAGAGTCCTCACCCCACTCGGTTGTTTTTCTCGCATAGCAACAAATCTGACAGCATGATTTCGTGGACACCAACAAACAACAACAACCAACAAGTCATTTAGTCCCATTAGAATTCTAAAATCGCACGAAAATAAGTTTTTTTCACTATAAATTGATGTAAAGATATACAAAATGGGGGAGAAAAAATCCAAGAGATTTGGAAGAAATACACAAGGGGATTCAAGAAAAATCATTCCAAAAAAATAGAGAAAAGAGAGAAGTCTTACCTTTCATCGTCAGTGGTGGTCGTAGATATCATCGGAAAAGAGGAATAGCCTTATCGAATGTAAAAAAGGGGCTATCTATTTTTCTAGATCTACGGGTTTGGGGTAAGATTTAGGTGGTGGAGGGTCGGTTTTCGGGTTGAGAAAGCCGAGAGGAGTCATTTAGGATAACTTGCTCTCTCTTTGGCTGTCGACGCCGCCAGGCGCCATTGCTTGCCACTGCAAGCTCCGCCGTAGCCTTTCTTCCCCGCCGAGGTAAGTTGAGAGAGTTCTATGAACTTTCTCTCTCCTCGATTTTTTTTTGAAATGCATCAAATGAGCAATAAGGTGAGGAAGCCTTTAGGTTAGGCTTATATATCCTCAACGAAATGACGTAGTTTCGATGAGGACCAGTGGGCATTTTTTGCGTGTGGGTAAATACCAATTTAGGTCCCTCTATCATTTGTAATGTTTCATTTTAGCCATTGAAGGAAACTTTGTTTTCTTTTATTTCGAGCATTGATGTTTTAATATTTTCAATTTAATCCTTTGTATATATACATATTGTTTTTCTTTTTTTTGTTGCAATTAATTTCTTTTTTCCTTTATTTATTTTATTTAATCTAATATATATATATATATATATTATCTTTTTTTTCTGTTTTTTCTTTATTTTGTTTCCGTCTTTATTATTGTTATATAAATATATATATTTTTCTTTTATTTATTCAATTTAACATTAATATTTATTTATATATGTTTTTTATACTTTTTTCTTTTGGTTTATTTCTTTTGATTATTACCTTTTAAACATTATATATATATATATATATATATATATATATATATATATATATATATATATATATATATATATGTAGTATTAAATATATTTTCATTGGCCATGTGCTAGCTTTTGCCTTTACTTCATGGTCATGGTGCTACTTTTCCTTTTCAAAAAGCATTATAATTATTTTTGTAGAATATGCTCCGTAAAAGTTACATTGTTTATGTAAATAATCATTTTGTCTAGGTTAATATTGATTATTATTATTATTATTTTATATTAATTTTTTAGTATTTCGTAATTTAACCTTTTAAAATTCTTTCTTTTTGTTTAGAATTCAATATTTTATTTTACCATTTAACATTCTTTTTTACTTTTCAGTAGTAATTTCAATCGGTCAAAGGTGAGCAATTCAAATTGAATTTTTAATTTTCACGATTAAGAAAACCGATAAATTAATTGGTACCGAAAAGGCAGTACAAGGGTTCTCATCCTTCTTTGACTGTAACCGACTCCCGAACTTTACATATCTCTGGTAAAACAAATATTAGATAAGATGGTGTCCGACCAGCCTAAACATTTTTTTTAATGACTCTAACTTTTTTATTCAAGTCAAAGCCCAATTTTGGACCTACCCGAAAGGCGGCCGCGACAGCTTGGTGACTCTACTGGGGACATGTAAGCGAGTCAGGCCAAAATTAATTTTGGTTTTTTTTAGGCAAAAATAGTAAATTTGAATTTATTTATTTATTCGATTCCAATTATTTATCTTTGATTATTTTTCTAATAAATAGTTGTACTAACGTTTTTTTTCAATGATTTCATATTTTTGAAAAAGTTTTCGTCTCAGGCTCTATACCTGAGCTCTGAACCCTTTTAAGTGGGGGCAAAAGTAACACATTCGTGAGAATTTATTCTCTGCATAGGCCTAGAAAGTAACCTTCGTGATTCATATACCTTATGTCTTCGTGTGAATTTATTCGCCGTGCGGGCATAAGGGATTGCATCCTCTCGAGTTTAACTTAGTCCACATGAGCTTGTAATGGGCTTAGGACTAAGGGTCCGACAATCCCAAGGGGGAACTATCAAGGAGAACTCGTATACCTTCTTTATAACCTAAACCGGGAGAATATAGAGAATTAGAGCCCACCCAAAACCTCATTTCAAACCCTAGGCTGTTATGAGATTATTTCCTGCTTTATTTTCTGTTCAAGAGCATGTGAACTAGAAATTTATGTGGTTAGGACTTGTTCAAAATTAACTTGCGGGATAGAGATCATGTTCGGGAAGGAATTAAAGCTTGTTGAGTAGATATCATGTGGGGTATGACTTTTTTCATTATTTTTTTTATTATCCTTACCTCATTAACTCTTTTTCATTTTTTGTCTTTCATTTTGTTTTTATCATTTACATCATTCAAAAGAGGTTTTGATCCACAAAAACGTGTTTGTTAAACATAAATAATTTGTATTAATGGACAAAGTGGTTATAATACAAGAGATAAAAAACACAGAGGTCCGACTATGGTTAGAAAGGGCTCAAGATTTATACCAATCATATCAAAAGGCACATTTTCAAAAATAAGTTGGTAAATATTACAGGGGCAAGATGAGAAAAAGGTTACCGACCTGGAGAGTCCCTTCAAAGACAACAAGAACAAGATGGCAAATCGATAGCTGAAATTGGAGACCATTGTTGACAAATTCAAGAAACAAGCAAATGAATTTCGGATAACTCCTATCGATAGAAGGCTCCAATGGCGTTTCTGTTAGGGAAGAAGTTCAACAAAGGTGCAGTCATTCGATACTTTTAGGAAAAAGTACAAAAAGTAGCTCGTCACTTGCATGGTTTAGCCAGAGAAGCCGGAGCAGTTTGACAGGGTACAGACGAAAGCAGAAGATGAGTCAACCCGTCAGAAGCTGTTCGGGGTTTAAAAGACTTAGTGGTTTTTTTATCTTAAAGAAATAACACTTTTGTCCCCAATAAAGATTATTATAATAACAGACGTGGTTTTGGAGCAGTACCTCGAAACCTCATGCATCATGCATTCTTGCATATTTCGCATTATTTTCTCTTTTCTTTTTTCATTATATTCACATTAATTAACAAGAGATGTTTCATAAAAGAAGAACAAACACTAGATACACCGCTCAAAGAAAAGGCAATTATAAGAGAAGCTTTGAAAGCAAATTGAAGATTACCTGAAGCTTGTCTATAAAAAGTTCCAAAACAATGAATGTGATATTAGTAAATGATCGATCAATTGGTAAAAGCCCAACAGGAAATGATCAATCAAGCAATAAGATTTCAGGATGAATCAAGAGAACAAATGTCCAAGTTAATGGACATGGTAAATATTGTGATCCATAGAGAGAAGCCACTAGTGGATTCCAATTTGGATGGAACTATGAATGCTGGTGCTGAAACTGAAAGGACAGTGGCAAGAGAACCTGTTAAAGAGCCGAATATTTCAGGTTAGCTCTAAAAATCAAATGTGGTTGTAGAAGGTTCCACTAGGCCAACAATGAAGGAAGATCTAATGAGGGATAAATTTTCCCTTGTGAGAGATAAACTTCACTCAAAGAAGAGGCTCATAGAAGAGGACCAAATGTTGACCAAGAAAGCTAAGAAGGATCAACCTCTCATGATTAGAGGTTCTAACCCTTTACAATCATCAAGTTAGGATACTCAAGTTCTATCTATAAAGTCATTGCCAAGTAGTCTCTTGTCATTGGGACTAGATGAGAAGAAAAAGAAAGTGCAAGGTTTTCAGTTCCATCCCTTCTACTTTTCACTTGAAAAACTACATTAAAAAATGCTCACAGTCGAATTGGTTACACTGGGATATGTTCAGCCATAGTGGCTCCCGAATGAGAAGTGGACCTATAAGGAGATTCCTTGAATAAACCAGGATAAAACCCCAATTTGTCCAGTTAAGGTTCTTAGCAACCCTGAGGATCCTTTAGAACAAGCAATTCAGGGGTACAAGGTAGAAGAGAAAGGGATCAAGGTCCAAAACTCAGGATTCGTCGTTTCAACAGAGAATTCATGTGAAGAACATAAGAGGCAAAATGATGAAAAAAAATTAAGCAGAAGGGTCTCCATGAATGTAATCTGAGACCGGCCCGTAGGTTTGAGAATGGATCAAATTTCTTCAGCAGAGGATTCATGCGAAAAACATAAGGCGCAAGAGGATCAGAAAGGAAATCCAAGCAAAAGGGCTTCCATGAATGTAGTCCGAGATTGGCCCGTGGGTTTAAGAATCAGTGGGATAGACGCAGCTTTGAAGACACCTCAAACACCTATATCTGATTTCCTGAATACAAGAGGGGTTATGGGTAGCTTAGAAGGCCTGACGAATATTACACCAACCACAACTGCAATATGCGTTCGAGATCTAACCAAAACTATCACCACTAAGGAAAATTGTTTTGGATCTAAATTTGGTCCCAATTTTCACCCAGGAAAGGAAAAGCTGATAAATCATAAGGAAATGGGATCTTCCCAAGAAGATGCTCAAGAGGAAGCAGAAATTTATGCGTCTAAGGGTATATCAAAAGGAGCCCCAACAAGTGAAACAATTAAGAAATGGGAAGCAAGTGCAGATGAAAGCCCTAATCCAACTAGTGGGGCATTCTAATGAGGCCTTATTCCATTTTTGCAGCATCCTGTTTGATTTTGTTTTTGAACTTTCTCATATTTTTTGTAACTTGTTTTTGAACTTTCTTTTTATATGGATGTTTAAATGAATTTATGCTAAGCATTGAACAAATTTTACAACTTGAAATTCTTTGAACATCAACTGAGTTAAATAACTCTATAAATGGTCAGAGTTATAGATCTTTTACAACGTGACCTGATAAAAAATTGGTAAAACAACGACCATTAACTTTACCCCAGGAGATACGCTCAAACACCATACCCTTTTCTTGCAAGAACCGATACATCATTCTCCTATCATAAGGGAATGAACAAAATGCTTGGTATTAGGTATGCATAGGAGCGAACAACATATGGCATCCCTTACGTATGACATTATTATACTTTTGTTGAGGACATTCAGTGATGATAATGATCCTCACAGATGGAATTGTAACCCCCCAGACCGATGCGGATAACCCGATCCGATATGGGTTGTCACATTAGGGCCACCGGAGCGACCCACCGAAAAAAAATATAGCAGAAAATTTAAAACTTTTCTTAAAACACATGTAAACTCATAAAATCATTTATGAGTACAAAATAAAATTTATCTATAAGCAGAAATAAAACAGATTTTCAGACTCATATATAAACCAAAATACAATTACATGCCCCCTAATCATATGTATCATACTCTAAAAACAACGCCGGAAGAACTCCCTTACTGATGTCGATAGCTGCACTGGTACAATTCTTTTAACCTGCAATGTTGAGTAATAGAGTGAGCTTTGGAAAGCTCAGTAATACAGAACTACCAGATGATGCTACATGACATGCAGATAAATGGGAAGCCATAATTTCCTTATTGAATCATACGTATACCAGTGGGCGGAATAATCTGGGGTTCCCTTAGAAGTTCATCGAGTAGAAGCCATGAATCTCAGTTCATAAGAAACCTTTCATACTATCACATTTTCATGAGGTCGAATAGGATATCTAGTGTGTTCCATATGTATGATAAAACCATAATAGGTACACTAATCAAATTATAGTTCAGTAAAATCTCATAAACCATACTGTAGTTGAGCTTTTTAAACTCGTATTTTAAAATCATCTTACAAAGAGTTAACCTAAGGGAACATCTTAGGTCCTGAGAGCCTACCCAAGATAGATTTTGGGGTCGTGGGGACTAGCTAAGAACACATCTTAGGGCCGCAGAGCCTACCCGAGAATGATCTCAGGGCCTCAGAGCCTACCTAAGAGTCACATTAGGTCCATAAAAAATTTTCAGCTTGATCAGAGCTGTACTTTACAAATTTGTATCTCCAAGATACAATTTATACAATGATACAAATCCATAAGCCATCACCGTTAAGTCAGTGCATTCATAAAACAGTAACCATATATTTCAGTGTACCACATGTTAAAACAATAAAACAATTTTTCAAAATATAAGGAACACACTAGAGAATCCAATTATTTTTCATATACATTTTGTAGTTATCAATATGGATAACATGAACTTGTGCAATTTGATCGGATTCCAATAATAAGATCTTATTGAAGAGAATCGATTTTTGACCGATCTAATCAGACATTTCAGATTGATACTTTTAGAATTCCACTAAGTTTCTATATGCATCAGGAAAACGTTCAGGAACCTTTATACATAATAATTCTAAATTCAGATTTACTGCGAGTGATTCCATTACCCAAACAATCAGGGGTATTCAGGAATATACTTTGAATTCATAAGATTTCAGCCCAATTGAACCAAATGAGGTATTCATAATCTTTTCCTTCTGCGTTACTTGCGTTTTCCAACATGACCGAAGTGATTTTAGATGAAAATATAGAATCGAAGATTCAAGTCATTTACAATCTATGACTATCGATCATATTATCAAACAACTCAAGTTACACAACTCCCAAACTGATGCATGTCAACAAGTCAATTCATTATCCTTCCAGTGTATTCACTCTTTAATACCATAATACAGATCCATAGATCATCCCCATAATCATCATTGAATAAATCTTCCAACGGTCTTTAATTCATTTCCACGTTTCAACAATATCAGGAAATACGGACGTGCTTGATCCATAGCTCATATCCCATAAGGACAATTCATCATGTAAGTTTAACAGTGTTTCAAAACTCATCCAATCACCTATTTAATCCTCAATCATTGATGTTACTTAATTCGTTTAGTAAGCAAGTCTATCCCGATTACTTTAAAGTTTTCCAGAATAATTCATACGTTTCTGAATTTCAAATACTCGTTGTACTTCATTTCAGTTCAATTTATTCATATAATAAAGTTATTCTGGTATTCATGGTTGATTTAACTCGCGAATACCCACTTATTAGTATTGTATGCGCTCTAGAGTTGAGTTGAGCCAAGTACTTCCAGAATTATCATCGATCCAAATTTGAGAAGATGAACAAACATTCAAGTGGTACTTATATCATTCATGTAATGATATAGTAATAACGTTGGTTGATCACTTAAGCTGCGTTCCATAACTTTTACTGGTAGCACAACATCAATGTTTATTTGGATTTCTTAATTAATCCAAGACATTTACTTATTCTAGGTCATAAGGGCATTTTGGTCATTTTGGTGCTCAACGTTTTTCTATTCATTTCAAAGCTTGAGTATATCCATTCATTCCCGAGCTTGGTGACATTCTTGAGTCATTTCTACTCCAGGGGTATTTTGGTCATTTTACAAATCTAGAATATTTCAATCATTTCCTTCCGTTCGGTCTTATTATTTAATTCAAACTTATCATTTATGTCAGTCCCTTTGAACTATTCTGACAAAATATCACCATCGATAAATTATTATTCTTCACGTACTTACTCAAGTCGAAGATTTCCAAGTTAAATGCCTTCTCAGATGTTACTAACAGATTATCAGAATTTTCCATACAAAAATATGATCTCAATAATCAAATCAGTAATTTATCGGTTTAAAACAAATTCTCATGTTACTTTCTCATTCAGAGTCAACTTGGACTATTTTTACCTCTCAAGGGCATTTTCGTAATTTCTTAATCAGATAATTTCGGTATTAACTCTTAACGAAAATAATTATACTTTAGAGATCCAATGGTTAATTACTTTCCCGAACATTCTTTGATCTCAAAATGATTCCTTAACAGACTTATAGTATCTTATACAAACCCTTTTAGGGTTAAAAACCAATTATCCAAATTTTCTAAGCAAAACTAGCATTTCTTATGCACATCTGTAATTATATCAGATCAATATGTCTTTTCAGAGTTATTAACCAACTTCCAGGGACAATTCTTGTCATCCTCAAACATAAGGGTATTTTCATAATTTTACCCTATCAGAGTATTCTCATATTTTGTCATCCAAGTACCTTTAACATTTAACCTTTAAAATATAAGTTACAAATCCATGGCTGATTTCTTTATCACAAATCACACAACTTGTAATTTAATTCTAACATTCCCTCAATCTCTTATATTAATCATTCGATCCGAATTCAGTTATCGAATGCCTTTGAATTGCGATATCAACATAAATTATATAAAAATGGAGCTTAATTGCGATAAACGAATCGAATCGGGTGATAAATCAGTCAAAAATAGCTTACCGGGTTTGAATTTGACGAAACGGACTTCGGATTTGGATTCAGGACGTTGAAAGCATAAAATATGACTTTTCGAAAATTTGGAATTTTCGGTCAAAATCAAAGTCAACGGGTTTGACTGGCAATTTCGAGGCTTTCGGGTCTGAATTTTGAAAAACGGACTGCGGAATCGGATTCGAAATGTCGAAAAATGTCAGGATAGGTATACTCGGTCAACCTCAAAGGTCGTTTAATGCCCGGTCAAAGCCAATCAAAGTTCTGGTCAACTGTGGTCAACGGTCAACAGTCGACCATTTTACACAAATATCACCCTAACAGAAATTAATTACCAAATTAGCCACATTCTGCAAATAATTACCAATCTAACACCGGGATTTTAAACAAATAGCACCCAAACATAAATTAATTACTAAATTATCACCCAGATGATGCCCACTCTCGGGGGGTGGCACATGTGGCGCGTGAACAGTGCTACAGTGTCGGAAAATTCCCGGAAAAATTATTTTAAGCAATTTTGAGTCACTTACAAAGCTCGGTTTACAATTTTGAACGGCGGAGAGCTCGATTCCAAAACGTCAGAAACTTTGACGGTCTCACCCCTCCACGCGCTGGCGACGACGGAGAAACGAAAAACACCGGTGGACTCGGAATGATACAAGGAACACGATGCTGTGGGAGGTGTCGTAAACGGATGACCGGATCATCGTGAATCGATGGAAAACCAATTGAAATCGAGTTATTACCGACGATACTTCCGACTGAAATTAACGACGAACGGAGACGATTCACGACGAAAGGTTTGAGGGGTTTTGTTCCTCGGTTGACAACGAACACGATGGTGGTTTCGGCTCGTCGATCGGAGGTCGGACGACGAGTAGATCAGAGTTGAAAAAAGGGTTATTGGAGAGGGAAAACTGGAAAATCTCTGCTGAACCTGCGCACGGGGGATTTATAATTCAACATATTAAAAAATGGTTAAATCATGGGTTTAGCCACTGAATTTCATGTACTTCTTAAAACGATCTGCCAACTTTGAAATCTTACAATTTAATCCACCATTTCTTTCAAAAAACCAATTAAATCCACCAATTTATAATTTCTTAAATTTAGCCCCTAAATTGGGGTGTTACAATTCTCCCATCCTTAAAAGAATTTCGTCCTCGAAATTCATTCATGTCACATAATTGCAGAAATAAAACTTCCATCAGTTCTTTCATATATTTCATGTAGCTCTTTTAGAAATACGGATCCTCCACTAATCCTTAACCAGTTGAGCATACATTCTTATCAAAACTTTTCCTTATTCCAATGAAAGAATCAGAACAAAAATTTCCTTGAGTAATCAATTCAGTCTTGGTCACGAGAATAGGCTCATAAAGCAGTAGCATATCTCAATTTCATTTCTGAAGTCGAGTCAAAATTTCTCAGATGAATAACTCTCATATGGTTCGTGAGGTACTTCATAGCGTTTAAATAGATGTTACTGGTATTCCTTTTTGTACAAGTATAGCCTTAACGGATAGAAACTTTGGTTTACTCGTTACAGATAGGGACTCAGCCCTGGAGTTCCGGCTCAGAGAGGTATGATTGTAGTCTAGGGGCATGTACTGATCAGACATATTTTGACATTCGACCGGTCGGTCTACCTTGAAAAATTTTGACTCAAACCTGGCTCTGATACCACTAAATATAACCCGCTAGACCGATGCGTATAACACGATCCGATCTGGATTGTCACATTAGGGCCACCGGAGCGACCCACCAAAAAAAAATATATAGCAGAAAATTGAAAACTTTTCTTAAAACACATGTAAACTCATAAAATCATTTATGAGTACAAAATAAAATTTATCAGTAAGTAGAAATAAAACAGATTTTCAGACTCATATATAAACCAAAATACAATTACATGCCCCCTAGTCACATGTATTATACTCTAAAAACAACGCCGGGAGAACTCCCTTACTGATGTCTATAGCTGCACTGGTACAATTCTTTTAACCTGCAATGTTGAGTAATAGATTGAGCTTCGGAAATGTAACATCCTCCATGTCGGGTAAGTGATTAATTTGCAAAGTTTCAACATTTGGTGATCAAAGTAGAATAATTATATATAGTTTAAAAAAAAAAAAATAAGGTTAGTAAATATGAAATTAAGGTGGGGACCAAATGGTCATTTGTAAGGAATTTTAATTAAAATAAAATATTATGAGGTATATGAGAACCCACGTGTGACATTGGTTCCAGAACTCTCCCATTTCTTCTTCCTTCTTCCTCATTTTCTTCTCTTCAACGTGTGGCTTGCAATTAAGGTAAGAATCTGAACTTGGTAGTTTCTTTGATGTTTTAAGATTGGAAATGGAAGCTTAGATGTTATATAAGCTAAAGGAAAACTTATATGACATTAAAACAACAAGAGAAGTGTTTTAGAGAATGATTTGGAAAATGAGTTTTAGAGGAAATTTTGATATGGATGAGTTTTTGATGTTTGAATCAGATTTTTGACTTGTCAAGAAGCTAACTAAGAAGTAGGAGGTGTTAGAATTCAAATTAGAACATATTGGAATTTGGGTTGGATTCTTAAATGCTATATGGAGAATTAGATTTCTAAGTTTTAGAGGTATTTAATGGATAATAATTAGTTTAAGTAAGTGTATGAGAGCTAAGAGTAGTAAAGGGATTGAAATATGTATGTTTGAGCTGAAATGGGATGATTTCCGAGCTCAAATTAGGAATTCTGGGTTAGGGGAATCGGTACCCATTCAAGGGGAACCGATACCCCTTCAACGAATATGATTTCCAGAATGCTAGAGGGGAATCGGTACCCCCAGGGGGGGGAACCGATACCCCCTCATCGTATATGAAATTCCAGATTGCTTGAGGGGAATCGATACCCATAGGGGGGGAACCGATTCCCCCATGAGAAAAAGAAGAAGAAAGAAAAGAAAGCAAGACTAAACTATTAATTCTTTAAATTAGTAAGCTATTAAAGCTTAATTGCAAGACATAGACATCTGATGATCATATTAAAAATTATGTTTATGTAGATACCGAGCCTACTCGAGTTCGGGAACAATCTACAAGTAGAATCGATCGAGGAAAAGGCAAAGAAGTATAGGTGAGTGCATATGCATAGCATGAATATAGTAGTATGTTCAGTTCTAGACTTGTGATAAGTCTAGATTCCATATTTTGACATATGATTACATTCCATATTATGATACATGACATGAATTTGTATTAAATGTATTACATGACATGAATTCATATTATACGTATTACATGACATGAATATGCAGAAAAAGTTATATGCACTATGTGATAAAGGTATGTAAATGATATGCCTATGTGTTAAAGTTATGGAAATACTATGTCTACGTGATATGAACTACGGGAAATGTATAAGCCCATGTTATGTAGATGAGAACTATAGGTATAGTTGGCATGCCAAGGGTAGAGGGTATACTCGGTTCTTTAGGACACATATATATCATTTGGAACCTGTGTGAAGTCTTGAAAGACACATACTTGATCCATAGTATATGTATATGATTCTTAAGGAATTCTACGTGGTCCTTATGGACATAATTCTACGGGCACTTCGGTGCAATTCTACGGGCACATCGGTGCAATTCTACGGGCACTTCGGTGCATTTATACGAGCTGTGGTGACAGCATAGTGCACAACCTCACATTACTCAAATACCTTAGGTTCTCAATATGCTATCATGGGCCAATAAACTTATTAATACTGAATAATGAATGTTACAGTCATACGCTTACAGGTATGGATATTGATGAAGTATACTATATTGATTAAGTACATGTTTGCATCGCATCTCATATGATCCTGACATTTTCATTACATTACATTGCCTTATTATTATTGCCTCACTAAGTCGATGACTTAGCGTGTGAGTGTTTCACACGTAGGATCCGGGAAATTAGAAGTGACAGGTGAAGCAGCTTGACAGTATTACTCCTGCAACCATCAGATCAGAAGCAACTTATCAGTAGGTTATTTTGTTATGTAAATAGCAGTTGGCATGTAATTAAAGAGTTAAGTTGTGTATGCTCTGAATATTTTTTGTAAACTTATATTACAGTATGTATATTATTGTATTTTCTTAATACAAGTCCCAATATTTTACTATTATTTATTAAGAGTTGTGTTTTAAAGTCAATGTAGTATCTCTGACTCATATCCGGGTCGGGTATGGGTTGGGGGTGTTACAGGAAAGCTCAGTAATACAGAACTACCAGATGATGCTACATGACATGCAGATAAATGGGAAGCCATAATTTCCTTATTGAATCATACGTATAGCAGTGGGCAGAATAATCTGGGGTTCCCTTAGAAGTTCATCGAGTAGAAGCCATGAATCTCAGTTCATAAGAAACCTTTCATACTATCACGTTTTCATGAGGTCGAATAGGATGTCTAGTGTGTTCCATATGTATGATAAAACCATAATAGGTACACTAATCAAATTATAGTTCAGTAAAATCTCATAAACCATACTGTAGTGGAGCTTTTTAAACTCGTATTTTAAAATCATCTTACAAAGAGTTAACCTAAGGGAACATCTTAGAGCCTGAGAGCCTACCCAAGATAGATTTTAGGGCTGTGGGGCCTACCTAAGAACATATCTTAGGGCCGCAGAGCCTACCCGAGAATGATCTCAGGGCCTCAGAGCCTACCTAAGAGTCACATTAGGTCCATAAAAATTTTCCAGCTTGATCAGAGTTGTACTTTACAAATCTGTATCTCCAAGATACAATTTATACAATGATACAAATCCATAAGCCATCACCGTTAAGTCGGTGCATCCATAAAACAGTAACCATATATTTCAGTGTACCACATGTTAAAACAATAAAACAATTTTTCAAAATATAAGGAACACACTAGAGAATCCAATTTTTTTCAGATACATTTTGTAGTTATCAATATGGATAACATGAACTTGTGCAATTTGATCAGATTCCAATAATAAGATCTTATTGAAGAGAATCGATTTCTGACCGATCTAATCAGACATTTCAGATTGATACTTTTAGAATTCCACTAACTTTCTATATGCATCAGGAAAACGTTCAGGAACCTTTATACATAATAATTCTAAATTCAGATTTCTGACCGAACATTCTTTGATCTCGAAATGATTCCTTAACAGACTTGTAGTATCTTATACAAACCCTTTTAGGGTTAAAAACCAATTATCCAAATTTTCTAAGCAAAACTAGCATTTCTTATGCACATCTTAATTATATCGGATCAATATGTCTTTTCAGAGTTATTAGCCAACTTCCAGGGACAATTCTTGTCATCCTCAAACATAAGGGTATTTTCATAATTTTACCTTACCAGAGTATTTTCATAAATTCTCATCCAAGTACCTTTAACATTTAACCTTTAAAATATAAGTTACAAATCCATGGTTGATTTCTTTATCACAAATCACACAACTTCTAATTTAATTCTAACATTCCCTTAATCTCTTATATTAATCATTCGATCCGAATTCAGTTATCGAATTTCTACCACATTCATATCGAGTGTATAAATTAATCAACTCCACAAAAGTGATCAAAATTATCTTATTTATGCATTTACCAATATCAACATGTTCGATAAAGCATAAAGAGGTAGTAAAATATTACCTCGATTTTTGTGCAATACTGATCGACCATAAAAATTCCATTCGAACGCCTTTGATCTTCAATTCAACTTCCAATAATTCCTCAGATACATATCAACATAAATTATATCAAAAACGGAGCTTAATTGCGATAAACGAATCGAATCGGGTGTTAAATCAGTCAAAAATAGCTTACCGGGTTCGAATTTGACGAAACGGACTTCAGATTCAGATTCAGGACGTCAAATGCATAAAATATGACTTTTCGAAAATTTGGAATTTTCGGTCAAAATCAAATTCAACGGGTTTGACTGGCAATTTAGAGGCCTTCGGGTCCGAATTTTGAAAAACGAATTGCGAAATCGAATTCGGAATGTCAAAAAATATCAGGATAGGTATACTCGGTCAACGTCAAAGGTCGTTTAATACCCGGTCAAAGCCAATCAAAGTTTTGGTCAACTGTGGTCAATGCCGGTCAACGGTCAACGGTCAACAGTCGACCATTTTACACAAATATCACCCTAACATAAATTAATTACCAAATTAGCCACATTCTACAAATATTTACCAATCTAACACCCGAATTTTACACAAATAGCACCCAAACATAAATTAATTACTAAATTATCACCCAGACGATGGCCACTCTCGGGGGTGGCACGTGTGGCGCGTGAACAGTGATACGGTGTCGAAAAATTCCCGAAAAAATTCCTAAAAATTATTTTAAGTGATTTTGAGCCACTTACAAAGCTCGGTTCACAATTTTGAATGGCGGAGAGCTTGATTCCAAAACGTCGAAAACTTTGACGATCTCACCCCTCCACGCGTCGGTGACGACGGAGAAACGAAAAACATCGGTGGACTCAGAACGATGCAAGGAACACGATGGTGCGGGAGGTGTCGTAAACGGATGACCGGATCGTCGTGAATCAACGGAAAACCAATTGAAATCGAGTTATTACCGACGATACTTCCGACTGAAATTAACGACGAACGGAGACGATTCACGACGAAAGGTTTGAGGGGTTTTGTTCCTCGGTTGACAACGAACACGATGGTGGTTTCTGCTCGTCGATCGAAGGTCGGACGGCGAGTAGATCAGAGTTTAAAAAAGGGTTGTTGGGGAGGGAAAACTGGAAAATCTCTGCTGAACCTGCGCACAAGGGGGATTTATAATTAACATATAAAAAAATGGTTAAATCATGGGTTTAGCCACTGAATTTCATGTACTTCTTAAAACGGTCTGCCAACTTTGAAATCTTACAATTTAATCCACCATTTCTTTCAAAATACCAATTAAATCCACCAATTTATAATTTCTTAAATTTAGCCCCTAAATTGGGGTGTTACAAGAATAGTCGAGTATGTGAATCTAGTTTAAGTCAGTTGCTTGGAAATTAAACTCTAAAGATGAGATTTCTTGACTTTCAACAACACTTAGACTATAACAGGTTCTTCTTGACAAACTTAAGAAATTGGATCCGTATACCCAGATTATAATATTATATATATACAATAAAGCTTGAGTTGTCCCTCTAAAGTAATTGGTTAAACGACCCGGATTTATGGATAAGATTCAGCTAGCCTGATAAAGGTGATTATAATATACAATAAAGCTTGAATTGTCATTCTAAAGGAATTGGTTAAATGCCCCGGCTTTATGGATAAGATTAAGCTAGCCTGATAAAGGTGATTATAATATTGAGCTGTCCCTCTAGAGCAATTGGTTAAACGCCCCGACTTTATGGATTCAGCTAGCCAGACAATGGCAAATCAAATCAAATTTATCTAAATAAAGAGTTTCAGTAAAGATGGACTAAGGGAGTTAAGGAACACCTATTATAGTTAATTTCACACGAGCACTCAGGAATTTCATCTTTAGACTGATATTTCTGCACTGCCTTTGTTAGAGAAGCCTACGAAGCTAGGACAAATGGAAGATTTCAAAGAATCAAAATAGAAGGTTTAATAATTGATTATGCTAGTTGCGTCATTTTGTCTGCATCCGATTAAAATACTAAGCCAAGGAAAAGAGGTATGTTGCGATGTTCAAAAAAAGAAATGACATTTTTTGGTGACCGAAACCTTAGAAAATAGGAAGCCAACCTAAAGCCAACCCATTAATTTGAATATTTGTCAAAGAGCTATAACTCTGAAAACATGAAAGCGCTATTGATTCTTTTGATTTTCTATGAACTCATGTTTATGATTTCATTCGATTGTGAGCCTGAATTAAGAGGTAATGTTTTACAAAATTCTTATATCCTTATATTTTTTTCCTAAAATAAGAGAAAGGAGAAAAACATTTTCAAACATGACAGTCTCAAATGTGAAGGGTCCGTGAAGCTGAAACCCGAGAAGAAAATGGGGCATGATCTATTCTAAGGACCAGACCATCAGACAAAATGAGGCTTCATCCAATAGATAAAACAAAACTAAATCATGTTGCATGCATCTTAGACATACTTAAGAGCATTACATTTATCATTTTTAGCATACATAGTTCTTTGCGGCTTTTAGAGTCAAGTTTCAACTTCAAGATGAAAGATACTCGATTCAAAAGAACCTTCAAGAATGATCGATGGTGGTTGTTTAACTCAGTGGTAGGGAGCTACACCTAAAACCAACTTGACATATTGAAAGATCAAAAGATCTCATAATCGACTTCAGACGGGTTCCAGAGCCAATTCAGAATGGATCTAGTTCAACTTAACTCAACGACGAGTAGATATTTTCCAGTTAAAATTTTCAAGCCAGATTTCAATTCCAAGACAAATGATATCCAACTGACAGACTACCTCACTTGTCTTTCTCACAAGGAGGAGTCACTCGAAGAACATCCCATATGGTTTTCCCATGAAGAGGAGTCATCCAAAGATCGTCTCACCTGGTTTAGACTCGTGAAAGGGGGCCACCTGAAGAATATACCATATGGCTTTCCTGTGAAGGGGAGTCATCCAAATATCATCTTACTTGGTTCAGATCTGCTAAGGGAAACCACCTGAGGAATATACCACATGAATTTTTCGTGAAGGGGATTCATCCAAAGACCTTCGAGCTCGATTACATTTAGCTTAAGGGCCTATCAAATTTATAGCATAGCTCAAGGCGAGAAGGGTTATCTATCAACAAAGACCTTCGAGTTCGATTACATTCAGCTCAAGGACATATCAAATTTACAGTATAACTCAAGGCGAGAAGGGTTATCTGTCAACAAATACCTTCAAGTTCGATTTCATTCAGCTCAAGGGCATGTCAAATTTACAGCATAACTTAAGACAAGGAAAGTTATTTGTCAACAAAAACTATTGAGTTCGATTCCATTCAGCTCGACGATACATCAATCACATGGTAGCATCGAGAAACTACTTTTTGGTTGAAACCGAGGTCTTTAAGTCAAGAAGAAGATCTGGGGCAATCTTTCAGCTTAGTACAATTTAACTCAATGAGAGGAGGGTTATCTTTCAACAGAAACCTTTGAGTTTGATTTCATTCAACTTAAAGCCATAACAAGTTTATAGCATAGTTCAAGGCAATAAGGGTTATATGTCAATGTAAACTTTCGAGTTCGATTTCATTCAGCTCGAGGGCATATCAACTACAAGGTAGCAACAAAGAACTACTTTTCGATCAAAATTTTCACTATAAGGTCTTTAAACCAAGAATAAGACCAAGGTCAATTACGAGTGGCAACAAGAAGCCATTTTCTGATTCTCCTACGATTTCAATTTTACAACGAAGGATATCGTACCCGAAATATTGATCCAACTCCACGACGAAGGAGTTATCTGTAATACATCAACACCAAAGTCTTCAAGCCAGATTTTAACGTCACGACAGGGTATATTGGGGCTGAAAAATAATCCAGGAGCTACTTTCCGATGCTTGAAGCTTGATTTCAAACAGATCAATCATGGTATCGGATTTTAACTCAATGACGGAGGATATTCGATAAGATGAGATTCGATTCCCATAGAAGAGGACGTTAAATGATGCATTTATGATGAACGAAATTTGTATCTTTTAATCTTTACCATATTTTCGTTACATGATAATGGGCAAAGGGCAGCTGTAGACACCTAATTTCGTCTGACTCGATTTGATTAATAGTCCAATGTTAAAAATAAGTCCAAACCCCAAGGCCCATATACAAGTAAGCCCATTACAAATGGTTGACCCAGCAATGATCCAACCCAGCAGCAGACCCGGATCTAGTGCCTGACCCGAACCTACCCGAGACCCGGTTCAAGACCCAAATCGACCAATCTTTTACCCGATATAAATTAGGGTTTTCTAACCTTAATCATTTCCCACTTCAAAGTCACCAAGGAGAGTCATCACCCCAAACGATAGTTTTTCTCGGCGTAGCAACAAATCTGACAGCGTGATTTCGTGGACACCAACAAGCAACAACAACCAACAAGTTATTTAGTCCCATTAGAATTCTAAAATCGCACGGAAATAAATTTTTTCACTGTAAATTGATGTAAATATATACAAAATGGGGGGAGGAAAAATCAAGAGATTTAGAAGAAATACGCAAGGGGATTCAAGAAAAATCATTCGAAAAAAATAGAAAAAAGAGAGAAACCTTACCTGTCATCGTCGGTGGTGGTCGTAGATCTCGTAGGAAGAGAGGAATAGTGTTGGGATTTGTGGAAGCTCGAATCGAAAACTGGAACGGTTTGCAAAGAGGGGTCAGAATAATTTTTTTGTTTAGAGAGTAAGGAGATTGAACGATAGAGAATTGCATAACGATTTATAGTGGTTTGACTTCTCAACCAAGTCTACATCCACTACATTAGCTCCTCACTAAGGATTTTCCAACAAATTCACTAATTTGTTCTTTCTTTTTAAGGACAAAGAGATAACATTTACAAGTCCCTAGTTTTTCACGGGATAAACTAGAACCAATCTCTATCTTTTCACTTGGCTAAGATAGAACCAACCCTTTTACAATGAAAATAAATATAAACAAGAAAACCTCTCAAAAGTAGGTGTTTACAAAATTTAAGCTCACAATAACACAATATTTACAAGAGAATAGAAAAATAAGATTGAAAAACTCCTCTCTTGTATTTGAATACTTGGAGAGGTGTTCTCTTGCTTCTTCAAGTGTCCTTAGCTTGTATTTATAGCTTGAAATGTGTTTGATGTTGTATATAGTCGTTGGGGGTGTTTTGGAGCCGTTTGGGGATGATTTTTCTGCAATAATAGGATGCCCAAAATAGGGTGCATCGGTACACTATGAAGGTGCATCAGTACCCCTTCATTAAATTCAAATAAACTAGTCGTTACTAGTCGTTGCAGCCAGGGTGCATGGATGCACTGCAGGGTGCATCGATGCACTGTGCATCGATACACTTGTGGTGCATCGGTACACTAATAGCATTTGGTGTTTGAGCAGTCACATGTGCATGGATACACCTGCAGGGTGCATCGATGCACAGTGTATGGATACACTGCAGAGTGCATGGATACACTGCAGGGTGCATGGATACATTGCAGGGTGTATGAATACACTTTGACACCCTTTAGCATTTTTGCTCAAATCCGAATTTAAAGAAATTTAAATTATTTTTGAAACCTTTTTAAAACTTTGAATAAATTCAATTCAAGTCCAAAAACATTTTTCCTTTAAATTTGTTATATCGAAACATAATTCAACAATCTCCCCCCTTTTAATATAACAAAACATTTGAAAAATTGTTTTTGGAAAAACTCCCCCTTAATAAAATATTTAATGAAAAAGATATCAATTGTTAACAAAATGATATCAATTGTTAAAAAGATATCAATTGTTACCAATTGTTGGAAAATATATGAAAATGTTAAACTCTCCCTTTTTCATTAAGAAATTGAATTTTTCAAACAAAAATTTCTCCCCTGTTTGTTATATCAAAAATAATTCAACCTTTAAAATTCAAAAAAACTTTGGATAGTAAGTGATAAATTTGACATTTAAAATTTATTTGAAAAATCAAAACTCCCCCCTCAATAAATGATTCCAAACAAAATTAAGCTTTTAGAGTTTGACACTTAAACAAAATTGAATTTCAACATAGAATAACAAACATGTTAGTAGCTCATGAAATTTAATATATCCAAGTCTAAAATACTTTATGCAATATCAATTGTTGAAATTAAATGCATATGCATAAAGCTTTTAAAAAATGTCATGCATTTGAAAAATTTTGATATGAGTTGTTAGAGAGATATCATTTTCATTTAAACCACATGCATAAACATTTATATTTAGGTCAAAAATTTAAAATTTATAAAATCAAAGTATTTGAGAAGTTGACATCAATTGTTAGAGAGATATCATTTACATTTAAAACCAATTTTGACCAAAATTTTATTATGATGAACTAAAAATTCTGAAAAATCATTCAAACTTTAAAATGTTCATCATAAAACTTTTTTAACATACATCAGATTAAAACAATAATGTATAATAATTCAAAACAAAACCTCATGCATGATTAAAATCAAATGAGCAATCAAATAACCAAAATTAAAAGCATTAAGCTTAAAGGTTACCCAGTCATTTTTTATGTGTGGCTAGAGCATCTTGAATATCATCACTTTCATCACCATTTCTCCCACACACCTACGAGAGACATTTATTTCGATTTTGGTATCCAAATTGCTTTGGATCCTTGGATGTTAGTTTCAATGGCCCTTGTTCCCTTGGGAACCCATACTTGTCTAATTTTAAAACGTTTTCATTTCTTCAAAGGACAAGTATGTTCTTTATGACCACGATAATGACAATGTGAGCATTTTGCCATTTTTAAACATAATAAGTTGTTTTTAGAAATTAATTATTTTTCTTTTGTTAAGATTTTAAGATTAACTTTTAAATCAAATTTTTATGCTAAATCATTTATTTTTATTTTTGAAAGCTCTAAATCATTTTTCAAAATCAACTTTTGCTTTCAAAATCGATTTATTTTCAATTTTGACTTTTGAAATTAATTTCGTATATTTGGAATTCATGGTCTCAAATCCCAAATACATCTTATTATAAACATCTTGTAACTCATCAAAAGAATATGAATTTAATTCATTTGAGTTAGAAGATACCTCTGGCTCTTCACGAGTCATTAAAGACACCATATTTGTATATTTTTCTTTCTTGTTTCCGTGGATTTCCTCGAGCTTATTCCAAAGCTCTTTGGCACTTGAACACGAAGAAACTCCTTCATAGATTTCAAGACCAAATGCACAAAACACCATGTGCATGGCCTTGGTATTTTGTTAAGCTTTCTTCCGTTCTTGGTCACTCCACTTCTTCTCCTTCTTCTTTAGAGAAAAGTATCCGCTCTCGATCATTTCCCATGCATCAAGATCATTGACTTGGATAAATAACTTCATTAATTTCTTCCAATGACGATAGTTGGCTCCATTGATGTATGGAGGCTTATCAGTTGGTAGGGAGTCTTCCATGTGGAACGAACCGGAGGTGGAAGCCATCTTCTCGGTTGTGTCGGGAATTGGTAGAGTGTCTTCTAGGATCGTCTCATTGTGGTTAAACCTTCTAACGAGTTAGGCTCTGATATCAATTGTTGGGATTTGCGGAAGCTCGAATCGACAACTGGAACGGTTTACAAAGAGGGGTCAGAACGATTTTTGTGTTTAGGGAGTAAGGAGATTGAAAGATAGAGAATTACACAGCGATTTATAGTGGTTCGACTTCTCAACCAATTCTACATCCACTACCTTAGCTCCTCACCAAGGATTTTCCAACAAATTCACTAATTTGTTTTTTCTTTTTAAGGACAAAGAGGTAACCTTTACAACTCCTTAGTTTTTCACGGGATAAACTAGAACCAATCTCTATCTTTTCACTTGGCTAAGATAGAACCAACCCTTTTACAAGGAAAATAAATGTAAATAAGAAAACCTCTCAAAGGTAGGTGTATACAAAATTTAAGCTCACAAGAACATAATATTTACAAGAGAATAGAAAATAAGATTGAAAAACTCTTCTCTTGTGTTTGAATACTTGGATAAGTGTTCTCTTGCTTCTTCAAGTGTCATCAGCTTGTATTTATAGCTTGGAATGTGTTTTATGTTGTATATAGTCGTTGGGGTATTTTGGAGCCATTTGGGAATGATTTTTCTGCAATAATAGGCTGCCCATGTAACACCCTCAACATGTGCCCAACCCAGATACGTGTCTGAGGTGTCACATTGACTTTTCAAACTTTGACTCTTGACGAAAATCAAGGAAATTTAAAACTTTCATTAAAATAACATTGTTACTTTACACAAGTTAACCAAAACAAGACAAAAATGACCGGAGCATTTGTAACTAACACTTTCTTACATGCCAACACATTATACACCATCAAAATACATACTTTATCAGTTACTTCTAATCTGATCTTTTAACAGTGCTGCTGTTCTTGCCACTCCTATTTCTGTTCTTCCTAATTCGTGGTACCTACGTGTAAATCACTTACACACTAAGTCACAGACTTAGTGATGCATCATAAAATATATAATACACTTATAACATGTAACAATATAGACATACTATATTCTATCAAATTATCCAAACTCATTTTATTATCTCAAACAAAATCATCTCAAATTACATATAAATATATAAATAAATAAATATGCATAGATCATTATTAATCTCCTTATTAATCCTTGTGTATACGTGATTCAATACAAGCAATGGTAACATGATAAAATACAATCATACAAACTCTTTTCATATCTTTTATAGGCTCATGTACATTACTGAGAACTTAAGGTATTTGAGTACATTGAGCTTGTACACCACTATGATGTCACCACAGCTCGTATAAATGTCCCAAATGACCTATCCAAAGGTCATAAAGAACCTCGAAAACTATCCATAGGTCCCGAAAAACCTAGATAAACTATCCATATATCCCGTAGAACATAGGTAAACTGTCCATATGTCCCGAAAGACAGGTAAACCCTCGACTCTTGGCATGCCAACTATACCCCTAGCTCTCAAATCACATAATATGGGCATTATCATTTGTAACAATTCACATATTAACATCACTTATTCATATCATTTCTCTTATAAACACATATCTCTTCTTTTCTATCACGTATCCCATATACGTGTAATCATTGATCTTATAATCACATATTTCTTTTCTTCTGTCACATACCACATGTATGTGTAAAACTCTATCTTATATCATATAACATGTAATACAAGTGCATGTAATCACGTATTAAATGTGATAACGTAGATTATATCACTCAGTCTTCTCTATATGCATATATCACATTCATATTTCATAGCCATATAAGTTCATAAATTTATATACATATCTATATCATGTAACATTCACTATAACATGTAAACACATGTACATATAATCATCCATCTCATACTCTACCACACAAGCATTTGAGTACATTCATATGAGTCATATAACATGTGGTGAATCATATGTAAACATATATAACTTACACACATTTAATTCAAACTATAATATATGCATGTTTATACTATTATACTATGACATTTATCTCGGAAATAGACTTATCGCAAGTCTTATTTCCATTATCTTATACCTATATTATGCACTCACCTTATCCTTGCTTGCTTTGATTTGATCCTAATCCCTCGATTATTCTAGAATAGTATTACGCTCTAAATCTATATATCAATACATTGATACATATCAGTATACTAATTGATATATTTTAAACTATCACTTTTTACACTAAAAGAAAGGTTATTTCATCTCTTAATGAATGTATGTATCGATGCACTCTATAGTGTATCGATGCATCCCTTAACGAGTGCATCGATGCACTATATATGTATCGTGCATCGATGCACTATATATGTATCGGTACACAATTCACATTCGATGTTTTTATCTTAAGAGGGTGCATTGATGCATCGATGCACTAATCGCATTCGATGTTTATTTGTTTGAGAGTGCATCGGTACACATTGAATGTGCATCGATGCACACAACCCATAAATTCCAGTTAGAGCATGAATTTCACTTTCTTTTTAGCTCAACTCTTCATATTTCATTCCCTTTTATATTCTTAACTCACATACACATATTCAAACTCATTTTTATTCATTAATCACCTCTTTAACCTCAAAATCCTATCCTCCATATGTAATTCAAGAATTACACTAAATTTTCAACATGTTCCAAATTCAATTATATTACTTCTAATTTCTTAATTAGACTATTGACAAGTCAAATTTGGTCTGGAAATTCTAATAAATGTCTTTCAACCAAGATTTCATTTATTCACTTCATTCCTTTAATCCTTTCTATACCTTTCATCTAATTATTTTATAACAATTTAAGCTTTCGTTAAGCTTAAGAGTCACTTGATAATCAAAACCAAACTTAAAATTCAACTGAAAATCAATTAATAAGAACTCTCACCTTTGCCTTGAGCTCTCACGTATGAAGAAGAAAGGAGAAAAAGAGGACTCTGGAAGATGGGATGTTTCTTCCTTTCATCCACGTGGGTTACTCCCTTAAAAAGGAAAAAAATAAAAATCTTTCCTTGCCAAATTACCATTTTACCCTTTACTTAATTTAATAATTACCAACAATCATCCTCTAAATGTTCCAATTTAGTTCCTGAACTTTTAAATATTTCAAAAGCAGACCCCAAAGTTTCAAAATTTCTATTTTAGTCACTAGCCCAGATTTTGGGATATTACAGCCCAAAACAGGGTGCATCGATACATTATCAAGGTGTATCGGTACCCCTTCATTAAATTTGAATAAACTAGTCGTTACTAGCTGTTGCAGCCAGGGTGCATGGATGCACTACAGGATGCATCGGTACACTTGTGGTGCATCGGTACACTAATTGCATTCGATGTTTGAGCAGTCACAGGTGCATGGATATACCTGCAGGGTGCATCGATGCACAGTGTATGGATACACTGCAGAGTGCATGGATACACTGCATGGTGTATAAATACACTTTGACACCCTTTAGCATTTTTGCTCAAATCCGAATTTAATGGACTTTAAATTATTTTTGAAACCTTTTTAAAACTTTGAATAAATTCAATTCAAGTCCAAAAACATTTTGCCTTTAAATGTTTTATATCGAAACATAATTCAACAAATAGCTTTATCAAAGGTAAAAAAAAGGGCCATTTATTTTCCTATATCTACGGGTTTGGGGTAAGATTTAGGTGGTGGGGGTTAGTTTTCAGGTTGGGAAAGCCGAGATGAGTTATTCGGGATAACTTGCTCTCTCTCCGACTGTCGGTGCCACCGCAAGCTCCGCCGTAACCTCTCTTCCCCGATGAGGTAAGTTGAGAGAGTTCTATGAACTCTATCTCCTCAATTTTTTGGAAATGCATCAAATGAGGAATGAGGTGAGGAAACCTTTAGGTTAGGCTTATATATCCTCAACGAAACGACGTAGTTTCGATGAGGACCAGTGGGCATTTTTTTGCGTGTGAGTAAATACCAATTTAGGTCCCTCTATCATTTGTAATGTTTCATTTTAACCATTGAAGGAAACTTTGTTTTCTTTTATTTCGAGCATAGATGTTTTGATATTTTCAATTTAATCCTTTGTATATATACATATATTTTTTTTCTTTTTTCCTTTATTTATTTATTTAATATATATATATATATATTATCTTTTTTTCTATTTTTCTTCTTTTTGTTTCCATTTTATTATTGTTATATATATATATATATATTCTTTTATTTTTTTTCAATTTAACATTAATATTTATTTATATATGTTTTTTATACTTTTTGTTTCTTTTGATTATTACCTTTTAAACATTTTATATATATAGTATTAAATATTTTTAGTTGGTAATGTGTTAGTTTTTGCCTTTACTCCATGGCCATGGTGCTACTTTTCCTTTTCAAAAAGCATTATAATTATTCCCGTAGAATATGCTCCATAAAAATTACATTGTTTATGTAAATAATCATTTTGTCTGGGTTAATATTGATTATTATTATTATTATTATTATTTATATTAATTTTTTAGTATTTCGTAATTTAACCTTTTAAAATTTTTTCTTTTTGTTTAGAATTCAATATTTTATTTTATCATTTAACATTCTTTTTGACTTTTTCAGTAGTAATTTCAATCGATAAAAGGTGAGCAATTTGAATTGAATTTTTAAATTTTAATTTTAAATTTTAATTTTCGCGACTAAGACAACCGACAAATTAATTGGTACCGAAATGGCAGTACAAGCGTGTTAATCATTCCTTGATTATAACTGACTCTCAAACCCGACACATCTCTAGTAGAACGCAGATCAGGTAAGATGGTGTCTGATCAGCCTAAACATTTTTTTAAAATGATCGGTGGTGACTCTAACGTTTTTATTCAAGTGGAAGCCTAATTCTGGGCCCACCCAAAAACGGTCGCGATAGAGAGAAAAGAATCGAGTGAGGGAAATTAAGTTCGGTATTCGAATCCAGGTTAATTTAAGGATTAGGCTTGAGACTTACGATGTAAACCAATTAGAGAGTTTGGAGATCTGTGTCAACTTTGTTGATTCGATTTAGGTCTAGTCCATATCAACCCGAACGAAATCCAATATCAATATTGATTAAAGGTGATATGGACAAAACTTTATAATTTTTTATAAAAGCCGTTAATTTTATTAAAAGTAAAAAATATCTAAATTACAATGAAAGTTTACAACCAAAATCGTAAACTAAACACATAATAAAAATATTTTCCTAAAAAAAACTAGCTGTTAAGTATTGTAAATATTAGTTAGAATTAATATGGTTGTTACATTCTGTTAGTAGTAGTTAGAGTTAGTTACATCTTTTAGTTTAGTTATATAAGCCATACTTGTAACTTTATCATTAACTCTAATAAAAGAAGTATTTTTCACACTTAAACTCTACATGGTATCAGTCACTCAATATTGATCCATTGGGCCGTTTCTTTTATTTTTTGGCATGCTAAAAGTTTTCCACATTCTTTCAGTTAGATTTGTCCTCTTTCTTTGTTTTTAGCTCCAATGGCGATCACCGTTGACTTCAACCACATCCTTTATCTTCATCCGTCGGACACGCCTGGTTCACCGATTGTTTCTCACCAGTTGACTGGTATTGATACATATAACATTTGGAGTTGATCGATATGTCTTGTGCTTCTTGCCAAGAATAAATTAGGGTTCATTGATGGCAATTGTAAGCGAGAGGATTTTGAGGAATCTCTTCATCTGCAATGGGATTGTTGCGCAATTGTTTTATCCCAGATATTGAATTTTTTTAGCAAAGAATGGTCTGCTGGTGTGGTCTGTGCTTCAAGTGCTGCCCTCATGTAGAGAGATCTCCGTGAGTGATTTCATAAGATCGATGGTTCGAGGATTTACTTTCTTCACAGGGAGATTGCTACAACTCTGCAAGGTGATCTCTATGTCTCTGCTTATTTCACTCGATTGAAAGTGCTTTGGGATGAGTATGAGGTCTTAGTCCCTTTTTCAACTTGTAATTGTACTGTCTCTGCTGCTAATTGCATGATTCATCTTCAACAAAAGTTGTTTCAGTTCTTAATGGGATTAAATGAGACTTTTTCTGTGATTAGAAGCCAACTTTTGTTGATGAAACCTCTTCCTTCTGTAAATCAAGCTTACACTTTGATTTTTCTTCAAGAAGAATCACAGAGTTCATCTTAGTGGCATCTCTCCTATATCTGACTCGACGGTGATGTATGCTTCTAGTGGCGCTTCTTCTCGTCGAAGGTTTTCTGGAATCTGCTATCATTGCAAAATTAAAGGACATAAAAAGGAGCAATGTTACATATTGATTGGCTTTCCTTCTGGTTATAAGTTTACAAAGAAGAAGGATTTCAAAACTGCTATAGTTTCTGATTCTGTGGATTATGTTTCTCTATTGGTGTCACAAACTGCTGAAGTTTCTCCTGCACCTATTTTTACAGTCTCAATATCAGCAGATTTTGGAAATGCTTCACAAGGCTCCTGTTAGTCCTTCTTCCAATTTAGCAGGTGATGTTTCTTATTCCTTAGTTAGAACTTTTCCTGATTGGATACTTGATACAGAGGCTACTGATCATATGTGTTCTGATTTCTCTAGCTTGATCAATCTTGTTTCTTGCTCATCTACATCTAGGCTAGTTTATCTCCCTAATGGAAAACATGCTCCTATAACACATGTTAGTTCTATTTGCCTTTTTTTCATATTGTCATTAACAATGTGTCATATATTCCTTTATTTAAACATAACCTTATTTCCAGTTCTAAACTAACCAAAGACCTTCATTGTATTGACTTGTTCTATCTTGATTTTTGTTTGCTTCAAGACATCTTAAGTGGCAAGATGATGGGGATTGGTAAATTTTGTAATGGCCTTTATATCTTCATTCCCCCAACCAGTGTTCCTGGTTTGTCTACAGTTTTGTTTTCTGTTGATAATTCTTTGAGCTCTTTTTTTTGTATTGGCAATTATGTTCATTCATTGTCATCTTGTATATCTTCTACATCTAATAAAATTGTACTTTGGCATGCTCGATTGGGTCATGCTACTTATAATAAACTTCATAAATTGGTCTTTTCCCATGATTTAATGCTGACACTATTCATAGTTGCACCATTTGTCCTCTTGCTAAGCAATCTTGAATTCCTTTTCTTATCAATTCATCTAGGGCTTCTGCTCCTTTTCAGCTTTTACATTTTGACTTATGGGGAACTTATAGGATTGCCACTATTCATGGTCATAAGTTCTTCCTCACCATAGTTGATGATTTTTCAAGAATGACTTGGGTGTTTCTGTTGAGGATAAACTCTGACACTATTATGTTAAAAATCACTTCTCTGCTGATATTAGGATTGTTAGATCTGATAATGGTATTGAGTTCTTTAGTTCACTTGGCATTATGTATCAAAGTAGTTGCACCTCTACCCCTCAGCAAAATGGTGTAGCTGAGCGCAAGCATAGGCATTTATTGTATGTGGCCAAGGCTTTAAAATCTCAGTCTATAATTCCTGTTAAATTTTGGGTCATTATGTCAAGACTGTCTGTTATTTGATTAATAGACTACCTTCCTCTGTGTTAGCTTGGAAAACACCATTTGAAATGTTATATAATAAGCCTCCTAATTTGTCACATCTTAGAGTATTTGGTTGTCTAGGGTATGCAATCAACACTTCTGCCAGCAACGATAAATTTTCTCCAAAAACTATTCCCTTTGTTTTTTTGTGATATTCTAAAGTCCAAAAAATGATACATTTTATTCAATATTGACACTAAATCCATCTTTGTTAATAGGGATGTTGTGTTTCATGGAAATGTATTTCCTTTTCATTTTTTAAAGTCTGATTCGTCTTGTTTCTTTCCACCTACTAGCTCCTCCTTAGATATTCATTTCTTGGTTCTTAACTCAGTACCTAGTCCTTCTATCACTCAATCTTCTTCTATTGATGCTATTTCTTCTCCTCCTGGTCCATCAATCTCAACTGAAGTTGCTCATAGTATACAACTTGATTTTGTCTCAACAGATCTTCCTGTTCACTCCATACAGCCTGATTCTAGTTTACCTAGTACACAACCTTCAGAACCACCTATTCCTTCTCGTAAATCTAAAAGAATCATTAAACCTCCAGCCTGGCTTAATGATTTATTTTAGTTTGCCAATCTTCTCATCTTGCAGGTCAGTATCCCATTTTTCACAATATTTCTTATTCTCACATGCCTTCTTCCACTCAATATTTTTTGTTTTCTACTTCTCTTATTACTGAACCTAAGACCTATTCTCAAGCTGCAAAAGATCATTTGTGGATTCAAGCAATGAAAGAGGAGATTCAAGCATTGAAAAACAAGAGCACTTGGTCTTTAGTTCTTTTGCCTTCTGGTAAAACTCTCATTGGTTGCAAGTGGGTTTTTTTGGCCAAATATCAAGATTCTGGTGTTGTTGAGAGATATAAAACACGTTTGGTAGCCAAGAGTTATAGTCAAAGAGAGGATATTAACTACACCAAAACATTTTCTCATGTAGCCAAATTGGTGAGTGTTAGAACTCTTTTGGCCCTTGCTGCTACTCATGATTGGCCACTTTACTAGATAGATGTATACAATGCCTTTCTTCAGAGAGTTTTATCTGAAGAGGTGTATATGGACTTGCCACCTGGATTTAGCAAGGGGAGAACATTATTTTCAGGCTACATAAATCAATTTATGGCTTGAAGCAAGCTTCAAGACAATGGAACATGAAGCTTATTGAGACATTGTTAAAGGCTGGCTACACTCGAAGAAAATCATTTTTTCCTGTTTTTACCAAGAAACAAGGTGAAAAAATTGTTATAATACTGATTTATGTGGATGACTTGCTTATTATTGGTAATAGCAGTTTTCCAATTTTTGAATTGAACTTCTTGTTGAATCAAAATTTTTGAATGAAGGACTTAGGGGATTTAATTTTTTTTTTTGGGGGATTTGAGATCATGAGATCTAAGGAAGGAATTCTGTTGAATCAAAGGAAATATGCCTTGAAGTTGATTGAAGGCTCAGACTTAGGTGGTGCAGAAACAGTTTCTACTTTAAAGCTTGATGCAAAGTTTACTATTGTGGAGTTTGATAAGGAGATTGCTGGTGCTGTTGAGGATTCTGTGTTGGATGATAAAGTAGTTTATCACATGTCGATTGGTAGACTCATCAATTTGACTCACACAAGACCAGACATTACTTTTGTTGTTCAATGTCTTAGTTGGTTCATGCATCAGCCCAAGCAATCTCACATGGATGTTGCCTTGAGAATAGTGAGATATGTGAATAAATGTCCTGATCAAGGCTTGTTGTTCAAGGCTTCCACAGGTGGACATCTTTCAGCTTATTGTGATTTTGACTGGGCCTTTTGTTTCCAGTAAGTCTATTACAAGGTACTGTGTTAAAATGGGTCATTCCTTGATATCCTGGAAATCCAAGAAACAATACACCATTGCTCGTTCTTCTGTTTAGGCAGAGTATTGGAGCTTGGCCACTGTTACATCTGAAATTCTGTGGTTTTCTGGTTTTTTGTTTGAACTTGGGTTTGGCAGCCATGAACCTGTCATGATTTATTGTGATAGTAAGGCTACTTCTCCAAATTACTGTTAACCCAGTTTTCCATGAGAGGATCAAGCATATTGAAATTGACTGCAATTTTATTAGGGAGAAAATTCAAAAGGGGTTAATTGAGACTTGTCATGTTTCTTCTTCCGAACAGCTTGCAGACATCTTCACTACGGCTCTGCAAGTGCAACATCGTAACTGTTTACTATTCAAGTTTGGGGGTAAAAGATGTTTTTCACCCTCCAATTTGAGAGGGATTGTTGAGTATTATAAATATTAGTTAGAAGTAATATGGTTGTTACAGTTTGTTAGTGGTAGTTAGAGTTAGTTACATGTAGTTCAGTTATATAAATCATACTTGTAACTTTATCATCAACTCTAATAAAAGAAGTATTTTTTCACACTCTTAAACTCTACTCTAGCCACGTAAAATCACAAGGAACATATAAGAAAAAGGTTAAAAAATTTAACCAAATAAACTCGAACAAAAGGTAGATACGAACAAATATGAATGCATCGGTAAACAAACTACAAAGGGGATTAAACAATTGAAATACCACAGACAAATTGCAAATCAGAATACGCAAATTGCATGTTTAAATTCAATTCGAGGGTCCAAAGCATGGAAGATCAGGATATAACATATAAGCGTCATTTTAATTAGTCTTAGCGAAGTCAAATCCAACCATGAATAAAGAAAAACGAAAACAATAGTCAAACAACCGAAAACGTGGCATAATGATAGAGAAGAACATGTCATAAAGGCAGACTTATTAAAAATAAAAACAAGAAAAAAATAAAGATACACTATAATAATGTAAAGGGAAAACAATGAATATCGACGGTCGGCGATCAGCACCAAGTGGTGCCGCCGGCGATCACAAAGATGAAGAAGAAAAAAGACTAACGGTGATTAAAGAAAAAGAGAGAGAAATAGGGCCTTTATTAATCGAATCTTAAATTAGTATTCTTACATAATCAATACAAAACTATATGAACCAGTTTGGAAAGCGATTCAAAAGTACAAGGGGTTACAACGGGTGAAGATTTTTCTTTGGCTTGTTTGTTGGGGGTAAAATCATGACAAACGCTGAGCGTCTTAAAAGGCATTTCACTGATAACAGCAATTGTCCCTTATGTGGGGCTGGTTTGGTAGATGTTGATCATGTGCTTAGCAAGTGCTCGGCTGTTATTCCCATTTGGCTTCCTTTGATCAAGGCGAACAAATTTGAGGAATTCATGGGGATAGGGATTAAAGATTGGATCCGTATTAACTTGATCAACTTGAGTTTCTTTGCTAAAGATAGCATGGAATGGGCCATTCTATTCGGCTCAATTTTATGGAATATATGGCGCTATAGAAACTCCATTGCTTTTGACAACCCGTTGGACGAGTTTGGAGGGACGATGGAAAGGAGCAGAATGCTCCAAACGATGACATGTAAAGCCAGTGAACAGGATAAGAATTATAATTCGAAGCAAGCTGTTAGACAAGTTGGTGTTTCTCATTGGCTGCCACCACCAGAAAACTGGGTTAAGGTGAATACGGAAGGATCACGACGTGGAAATAGTGGCATGGCTGCTTGTGGGGGTGTTATTCGGAATCACAAGGTAGATGGGAGATGGGTTTTAAGAAATTTATTGGTATCTGTTCGGTTCTTGAATCCGAACTTTGAGGCATTTTACCGGTCTCCAATGTGCGTGGAATATGGGAAAGAGGAGAATCATAGTTGAGTCCGATAGCTTACATGCTATTTCTCTACTTAGTGATATAAAGAATAAAGGTGGTACGATTGCTATATTGACTCATATTTACGCTGTTCTTGATCAACAATGGGAGGTTCGTTTTCAACACACCCTTCGACAAGGTAATTGTGTAGCTTACTGCTTGGATAGTAGTGTTGTAACTGATGCTATGGATGTTCATTTGCTGCATTATCCTCCAGACATAGTTAAAGAAGGTCTACGTAAGGATAATAGCGCTTCAAGGTGATGGTTGTTTACTGTGCATTTTAGTGTGCTTGATCTTCTTGTAAGCTTGTTTTGTTTCTTGACTGTACACTTATTATCATGTGTACTCTTTTCCTCCTACTAAGATTAGGAGGGTTTTTAATGAGACTCGTGATAATAATATCTTTTCACCCAAAAAAAATCACAAATTGATTATAAAAGATATAGAATAAATTATATCTTATGCTATATCAAAATCATATTTAGGTATCATAAATTGAATATTTGGGATTTCCTATTCCTTATTTCGGTATCATAATCTCTCCCATTTATTTCCAAATGGCATAAATGAATGCATTCATGATTGCTTCCACTAATCTCTCCCATCTAGCTTTGGGATCTCCAAGATGTTTTCACCCTTCAAAAGATCAAATTTAATAGCTTATCATTTATACAAGTGTGCTTTTATGTAAGAATAATTGATTTTTTTTAATTCCATACATAAGAATAAGAAATTATCATGTTTAATACAAATTAATTTATTTAGATAAATAACTCGAAACATAGTTATTTATAAGAACAAATAAAAAAAAAATTATTTTGTAGGATAGCACAGTCCACAGAAGGAAACTCCCCCCCCCCCCAAAAAAAAAAAAAATTGTGGTTGCAATCTGGTGAATGAAATTTGGACATTTTAGTTCATTATCCTTATTCAATTTGTGGGGTTTAACTTTTAAGACTTTACACTTTGAAAATTGCTTAGTGGCCGCAATTGACGCAGCGGACTGGTCTGACCAGACACCTCATCATCATGTGATTGTGAATTGCCATTGTATTTCATCACGATTTAATGGATAAACATTTTTGTATTTACTTATATAGTAGATTATATTGTTGAATATATATGTATATATATATATATACTAACTATATTATATTTTCGGTAAAATAAAGGATTAGATCCATTGAATTTTCTTCTTTTTGTCATCGATCCGATGAATTTTCGAGACTTGAGAGATTTTGCTTAAAAATTTTGGAAGAAAAATTATTATTATGATTAAAAATATATAGCCATAATAATATTTTAACCAGCCAACCTTAGAAAGAAAATAAAAATTATTTTAACACTTAAGTTTTTTCCCCTTTTGATCCTTGATTTTTTATTTTTTTTCAAACTAAATCAATCTATAAAAAAGTTTTTAGTGTTTTATTTTTTTTATAGTTTTTCTTATTTTTATGATTTTAAAGTTTTTTTTTCATTTTTTAAAATAATGTAAATAATGTTTATTCATATTTTTGTAATTTTATTTTTATATAAAATTACAACACAACCGACATCAGTGTTAACAAAATAAACAAATAATTTATATCAATTTAATTGATTTATTTTTTTATCAGCTGATTTAATTTGATAAGAATAATTAAAAAAGTATAATTCTCTTTCTCTCTCCTAAGTAGAAATTATTTAAAAAATTACAAAATGATGCTTAAATGAATGACCAATATTAACACAATGACAAAATAATTGACGTAAAATTAAAAATTAAATATATAAAATACTTATGGTTACGTTATACATTGAATTATACTAGTTAAGAACATTAAATTATTATATATTATATATAAGGGCGAGTTTATATTTTGTATTTTAAAAAATATACAAGTTAAATTGCAAGTTTTATGTTGATAAAAATGGTGATGACAATTTATATGTTGTAAAGTAAATTATATTTTTAAAGTTATTTTTAATTTGATTTCATATCATGTTGGATTATTTATTCGAATAACTTCGAGTTTGAATCAATTTTACATTTAAATAAAATTTTACATTTGATTCAAAATTATCAGATCTAGATATAATGAAGCCAATTATCATTTACATATATTTTTAAAAAAAATCAATAACTAAATAAATAGACCAAATACATTGAAGGGAAAGAACCAATGTTAATTATTTTTACTGTTTCTTTAATTGGATTATTAATCTCCTAAACTAAAACATCTAATTACGTCACTAACATTTTAAGATTAGTGATACTTTTATTTTTTATTATTTATTTCAATATCTATTTTTTCTCTCAGAAGCTATTTCCCGTTTAGAATTTAGAGAAATAATAGTGGGTGTAAATGTTGAAAATAAACAAAATAACAAAAAACTTGAGAATATATTATTAGTAATTAAAATGACTTTGAAAAGAGCATTATATATGAAAAGACATATGTTGATTGATGTTGGTTTTGTGTGAAATTCATCTCCATGTGGTGGATGAAGAATCGCACAATAGAGTAGTGGTCAAAGTTATGTTCTCATGCAATCAGTGTTGAAGAAATTTTAAATTATTACAATATAGTCCTGCTTGGAAATGTCAATATCAAGGATATTAAAAATAAATAAGTTCACAGATTTTTATAACATCTTTATTTGATTATTATTATTATAATAGTTTAATAATTGATTTTCTTAATATAATTTAATCTTTTATATCGTTAAAATTAGAATTATATAAAAATATGTAAAATTATTGTACTTACAAAATCCTTTTTCTTATATAATAAAATTATTTTATTTTAAAAGATTTTTACCTATTGAATTGATTTTTTTAATAAGAAAGAAAGAAAAATTATAAATTAATTTTTTTAATCTAATTTTTTCATTCACAACGTGAGAATTTAAACTTCTAACTTTACTTTAAAAAAATTAACATCGTATTTATCGCCTTATCGAAGCCTGTTTGACAATGAATGCCGAGCTATTGGGAGTCTATGAGGGACTCAAGATAGCAGCAAGCATGAATTTGCAGCAGCTGCAAGTCGAAATAGATTGCAAGGAAATATAGATACTACTAAAACAAGGAAGCAGCATGGACCGGAAGCAGCATGGACCGGATATCACCTATGGTGCCGCACTTCATTGGTGCGATTGAGCGTAATTGGAGGTTAAAGTTGTCGTACTTTCCTCGTGAAGGTAATAGAGTAGCCTATGCAATGGCAAAACTGGCTTGGGGATCACCTGCTGGGGCTAGGTCCTTCATGCAATAGTCGGAGACAGTGAAATTGCTAGTTCAAGAGTAAGGATTTGCAGGCGAAAGGGATACTGATGCCCTATGTTAAAACTATAAGTTTGTTTATTTTTCTTTTCACATTAAAAGAAAAAAGAAGGAAGAAATATGAACTTTTTTTGGCTTTAGTATCTATTATTTGTTCCTTAAACGTATTAAGCTTTTTTTTTAAAAAGGTGTGACTAATTTTCCTTGCTTTATTTAACTTTAAAAAGATATATTTTGCTACGAAAATATTTTTAAAAAAAATAATCGATTTATTTTTCACAAAAACTTATATTTCATTAAAGTAAATATTTTCCACCAAAACTTATTTTTCATTAATAAAATGATCAACCACCAAATTAGCGTTTAAAAAATTAAAAAAATGACGGACTCAATTAAAAACTTAACTTCTTTGCCTTATTCGGCCATGCTATTATCACACAAGGGCGATTTTACCAAAATATCACCCGTACAGGTAATAATTACCTGTTCGACATCATTTCTCCTAATATTACCAATCTAGCATCCTTTCTGACAAGGCGTGGATCGTTCGCAGGGTTTTGTCCGAGCTAACGCCACGTAAGGGAAGGCGTAGATCATCATCCACACCTTAGCTGAACCTCTGATATATACGGAAGGCACGAATCATGAAGCGTTCTTTCCATAGGTTCACATCATCCCAAAAAATATTTTAAAAAATATGCTTAAAATTTTTTAAAAAATAAAACATATTAGTTCTATGAGTTGAAGAGTTTAATGGGTTAGCTTATATAGACATATTAGAATATTTAAGTTATATTTCTTGACAATGTGAGATAAAAGTTAAAAGATGTATTTTTTGACAATATATTTAGGTTATGTTTCCATGAGTTGTCTTCGATCGTTTTCATTACATTTTTATTTCAATTATATACATATAAATGTAATTAAAAGTTGATAAATTATTATTTGTGTTTAAGTTACCTTACATCAACCTAAAAAATAAAAGTAAAAAAATAATTGATTAATTACTTAATATTGGATCATTAGTTATTGCTTTCTTTTCTGGGAATGGAGGTGGGAAAAGCATATTACGGTGGTAAAATATTTTATTGATTAGTTGGACCTCTCGAAGTACAACGAAGAAAGAGAATAAACCATCGAATTGATTACTTTTTCTCCTTCATTATAATGAACTAAATTGCATCAGAATCAGTTTCTTATACTTGTTAGTCGGACTTGGGAGCGAGTATTAGATAAGGATATGTGTTTGATAGAAGTGCTTTTTTATTCTTTCTAAAGTTTTTCTTTTCATATATCAGTTAATGATGAGATGAGCTTAAGCTTGATATTAATTTAATTTATTTGTTCTTTGTTATTGATTCTGCATATAAATATGTCTCGAATTCTCCATTGCAACATAAAAGCAACTCTTTCAATCAATTATTATATTCGATGCATTTGTTTAAACTATGTATTTCATTCATTGTAGTTATAATTTTTCTCATATAATCAATTACATGGCTTAACTCTTTTATACGAAACAGGTCGCTATGATCGAGTAGTTCAACTTTGTCTTGGGATTTCTATCAGAATCATATGTTCTTATATAGGAAATAGAAGGGAAGTTTAGAAATTGAGAGGATTGTTAAAACATGCTAAGAATTTGGTGATATATTAGTAACATGATCTAATAATAAGTAATTAATCAATTATTTTTTCACTTTTTTTTTGGGTTGATGTAAGGTAACTTGAAAATTAAACAAATAATAATTTATCAACTTCTTATTACATTTATATGTATATAATTGAAATAAAAATGTAATGAAAACGATCGAAGGCAACTCATAGAAACATAACCTGTAATACCCCAAATATCAGGTCAGGGATTATATTGAAAAGATTTAAAATTTGAAGACTTATTTGAATAAATGGTAAAAGATAAGAAAATGATTTGAAATAGTGTTTTGGATTAAATTGTAGCAATAGATGAATATAGAGGGTATTTCAGTCTTTTAATGAGAAATGAATTTAAAATTTATCCTTATTAGGGTTTTAGGAAGAAAAAGGGAAAGTAGAAACAAAGAGAATTATCTCTTCTCTTCTTCTTCTTCTTCACGTGCAAGGATCACTCTCCATAGCCAAAGGTAAACTTCAATTAATCAGTTTTTCCTTTCGATTATGGGTTGTTTTTACAACCTTAAGTGATATGTAAGCTAAAGGGAGGGTTAAATAGGATTAAAACAAAGATATGGATGAAATATTAGAGATTTAAGAAAATGGGTTTTGAAAAAATATGTTAATATATGAGTGTTTATGGATGTTTATTGGTAGATTTGACTTGTCAAAGAGGTAAATGAGAGACTGGAAGCATTGGATAGGATTAAGAAGATATTAGAAGAAATAGTGTGATTCTTAGAATTGAATGTTCTTGGAAGATTTTAGATGTTTTAAGAAACTAAATGAAGGAAAGTTAGTATGAATAGGTAAAGATGAGTTTAATAGTATTGTATGGTGCAATCATAACGAAATTTGACCACATTTGGGTGATAATCGAGTTAAAAACTGGAAATCTTGGGCACGGGTAACGGTACTGATAGAACAATACCGATACTATAGGCTTAAAATCAGTATAATATGTTGAGTAGTATCGATACCGATTCAAGTGATATCGATACTGATTCAAGTGGTATCGATACAGATTCAAATGGTATCGATACCAAGAAGGGAGTATCGATATCATTGAGCACATAATGTAAAAATGATATCGGTACCGTAATAGAGTATCGACACCATAGTATAGTAGGATCGATACCATGGTGGGGGTATCGATACTATTGAGCTAGAAATGTTAAAAATAGGCTGATATTGTTATAGAAAGTTAATAATATGTACTCTTGAGTAACTTTTAAGTATAATTGTTAGGAAATATACTAACAATTGATATTGTACGTGTCTTTATTAGATGCTTGAGTAGATCGAAATCAAGCTCCCGAGTCAAGAAAAACTAAAAGCAAAGGCAAATTATCGGAGTAATCAACTTTGCATTTTGGATATAATAGCGAGACAATCCAAGTGAGTGTGTTTATTATGTACGTATTTGTTACGGTAGTCATAGGTGTATTATTGATTGATATATGTATGGTGATTACCAAATGACACTGAGTGTGCAAAAACCTAAGAAATTCATACTAAATGTATAAATTTTCGTATGGGCACTATGTGTGCAGAACTAAGAAATTCATACTAAGTGTATGAATTTCTATATGGGAAACATATGTACAAATATAATAAGTTCATAATAATTAGGTGAATTTCCGTATTAGTAGTGGATATGCAACTCACCTAAATTATAGTAAGGGTTAAGAAATGACGGTATTAGCACTACCAATGTAAATTATAGAGTTTATAATGAGTTGAGAGAGTTCATTGATATTATGAATAATTATTATAGTAGAAACTGTTCTAAAATACAATATTAATGGCTAACTGTGCATTTGACAGAAAGATGTCAATCATGCCAGTTAGATGAAAGGCTAAATGCCTTTGAGGCCTAACTGTGCATTTGACAGAAAGATGTCAATCATGCCAGTTAGATGAAAGACTAAGTGCCTTTGAGGTCTAACTGTGCATTTGAAAAAAAGGTGTCAATCATGCCAGTTAGATGAAAGGCTAAGTGCCTTTGAGGCCTAACTGTGCATTTGACAGAAATGTGTCAATCATGCCAGTTAGATAAAAGGCTAAGTGCCTTTGAGGCCTGACTGTACATTTGATAGAAAGCTATCAATTATGGATGTTAGATGAACGGTTAAATATCGTTGAGTAAAAGATTTATGGCCTAGTTGTTCACTTGACAGAAAGGTGTCAATTTTGCCAGTTAGATGAACGATCAAATACCATTGAGTAAAAGATTAATGGCCTAGCTGTGCACTTGACAGAAAGGTGTCAATATGCCACTTAGATGAACAGTTAAACACTGTTGAGTAAAATATTTAAGGCCTAGTTGTGCACTTAACAGAAATGTATCAATCATGCAAGTTAGATGAAAGGTTAAATGCCTTTGAGTAAAAGACTAGATGTATAACAATGCATAATGTTGTATAAAATGCATGAAAGGATGCCAGAATTGAAATGCATATGAGTGCATTAGAGGCATAAAAGGATGCCATAATTGAAATGCATATGGGTGCATTCTCGGCATGAAATGATGCCATAATTGAAATGCATATGTGTGCATTATAGGCATGAAAGGAGGCCATAATTGAAATACATATAGGTGCATTATCGGCATGAAAGGATGCCATAATTGAAATGCATATCGATGCATTATCGCCATAAAAGGATGTCATAATTGAAATGCATATGGGTGAATTATAGGCATGAATGGATGTCATAATTGAAATGCATATGGGTGCATTATCAGTATGAAAAGATGCTATAAATGAAAAGGCATGATGATGCATTATAAATATGAATGGATGCTATCAATGAAAATAAAGAATAATCAATAAAGAGATAAATGGAAAAGAAAAATATAAATAAAGATAGGTATGCTAGGCATACTAAAAACAATTAAGATAATTGTGAATGGAATACGGTTTAAATGAGGAGGATTATAGGATCTTTAAAGAATATACGATTTAGTACGAAATAAATAAATATGACATACCTATGTATACACAAATGTTACTTTACAATATTATGTCTCACTAAGTAAATACTTAACGTGTGTTGTTTCCATGCGTAGGTAAACGTAGAGAAAAATTAAATAAGGAGTGCAGCAGTAGCAACATATATCATCTGTTAAGGTTGACTCTCATCTGTAACTGTAGGATAATCATGTTTATTTTGAACAATTGCTGGCATGTAATCAAATTTAAAGAAAAATGCTTTGTAATGTATATAAAGTGGACATTTTGGTAGTATATTTCGATGATTGTTTTATGATTGTGCTAAAATGTTTTATCTTAAATTTTGAAACAAACTTTTTAAGGGTTTTCAAAAGACAAAATTGTTTTAAAAGTAAGGTTACGTCCATATCTCGTATACAGAAAGATATACGGGAGATGTGTGTTACATTAATTGGTATCAAAGCTACGGGTTTAGCCAATTCTCGACCAAAATCGAATGTATTTTAATGTAAAAAGGATTACATGCCATTAAGATTGTCAAAGTTACTGATATGGTGTCAATTAGAGCGCGATTGATGTCACTCCTGATTAGTTTTATTATTATTATCATGTATGTCCTCGGAAACTAAGGACAAAGGTAAGAAAGTATATGATATTGAAAAGAAGGTCGAGATCAAAATCAACCCAAGAGAATCTGACATGATTTTAGTATCAGACCGTAGAAGGGTAGAAGCTGATAGGGATTTCCTCCATTCTGTTTAAGGAATGCCCCAGCGTTTAACGATGTTTCTGCATTGGAGGAATATATTAAAAAGTTTGAATTATTTATAAGAGTAAATTTGGTTACTAGTGTAATTTTAGCATTAACTGCTATGAGGTTATTGCTACAAAGTTGCCAAGTCTTCTTATTTAATAGTGTGGATAATTAGACTTTTATAGTTGAGAGAGAAAATGTTTCAATTGTTTAAGAATATTTTAAATGGATCTGGAAAGTTACATGGATTTCCTTAAGAAGGAAATGAAAGATTTTAAAATAAAAGTATTCTATTTAACTTAATCTTCAGTGGGATGATAGCGGTAAACCCTAGTGGAACATGGTGCAAGTGTGAGTTGGACAAGTAGTAAACATTTAATAAAGATTCTCGGGCAATGTTTCCTGTGGATCTAATGAAATTGTCATTTGAAGATTTAAAATCATATTGAAAATAAGTTGTTTGTCTCCAAAGACGATTAATTCAGAAAGATGTAGAGGGTATGAAAATTATAGTTTTAGTGAGAAAGTAAAATCATCACTCAGGGTGATATCAATAATGATTGTGAAGAAAATGATGTTAGAAAGATATATATATATATATATATACTCAAGTAATTAATGTAGAAATTGTTTGATAATTTCACAAAAATTGGGAATTTATAGATGTCTTTTCAGGTAAATTAATTAAGTTACCTCCATATCGAAAGGTGGAATTCAAGGTTAATGGTTATTAAGGTATTGAATATGTTTTTATGATTTAGTATTAATAGACTTAAGTGAGTCAAGAGAATTAGAGGCTCAATTATAAGAGTTGATTGATCAAAGTTTTATCAACTCGAGTATTTCATCTTGGGAAGTATGTGTGTTATTAGCAAAAAGAAAGATAAATCTATGTGGTTATACATAGATTTTGACAGTTAAAGAAAAACTCATGTTGTAGTAAATTGGAAACTCCCAAAGAATAATCTTGAAGTTCGGATTTCTTTGGGGCTTGCTATTTACTATTGAAGGTTAGTGAAAAACTTTTTGACGTTAGCTTTGTTGCTAACCAAATTTTAAGGAAAGATATGTCTTTTTGTAGAACAAAAAAGGGTCAAGAGATTTTTGAAATACTAAAGATGATTGTAATAGAGACACTAGTGTTTATACAACTTGAGTTGGGTAAAGATTATGTGATTTTTACTAATGCATATATCAACGGTTTAGGAAGTGTGCTTATGCACAAAGGTAAGGTTGTGGCATATGCCTTAATATAGTTAAAGACTCATAAGAAGAATTATCTACGCATGATTTAGGGTTGGCCATAGTCGAATGTCTTAAAATATTTGACGTTATAATTTGTATAGTGAGCAGTACTATAGTTGTGTTAATTACAAAAGTCTTATGTTGATCTAAAGAGAAAAGTGATTGAGTAACAAGAAAGTGGTAAAGTTTTCTGAAAGTATCGCTTTGGAAGTAAGTATTGTGGTTGGGACTTGGTTTGAGAATTATTGAACCTTAATATATTTTATCAGTTAGCTTTTGTCTTCTGAAATGGACAAGATATATAATGTTTTCATGTGTCATTGCTTATTAATGACCAATCAAATCCATTGCATGTTCTTACTTTGGGGAAAATAGAGATTCGATTAGAATTGAATTATGAAAAAGAACCAATACAGATCTGGATTAAAGAAATCCATAAATCGCGTAACCAAAACGATTCCAATATTTGAAGTATTGTGGTAAACGCATAAAGTATTTAAATTCGAGGATGAATTTTTTTAGTGGGGGGAGAATTGTAATACCCCAAATATCAAGTCAGGGACTATATTGAAAAGATTTAAAATTTGAGGACTTATTTGAATAAATGGTAAAAGATAAGAAAATAATTTGAAATAATGCTTTGGATTAAATTGTAGCAATATATGAATATATAGGGTATTTAAGTCTTTTAAGGAGAAATAAATTTAAAATTTATCCTTATTAGGGATTTTAGGAAGAAAATGAGAAAGTAGAAACAAAAAGAGTTATCTATTCTTCTTCTTCTTCCCGTGAAAGGACCACCCTCTAGAGCCAAAGGTAAACTTCAATTAATCAATTTTTCCTTTCGATTATGGGTTGTTTTTACAACCTTAAGAGATATGTAAGCTAAAGGGAGGGTTAAATAGGATTAAAACAAAGACATGGATGAAATATTATATATTTAAGAAAATGGGTTTTGAAATGATATGTTAATATATGAGTGTTTATGGATGTTTATTGGTAGATTTGACTTGTCAAAGAGGTAAATGAGAGATTGGAAGCATTGGATAGGATTAAGAACATATTAGAAGAAGTAGTGTGATTCTTAGAATTGAATGTTCTTGGAAGATTTTATATGTTTTAAGAAACTAAATGAAAGAAAGTTAGTATGAATAGGTAAATAAGAGTTTAATAGTATTGTATGGTGTAATCATAACAAAATTTGACCCCATTTGGGTGATAATCGGGTTAAAAAATAGAAATCTTGGGCACAGGTATCAGTACTGATAGAACATTATCGATACTATAGGCTTAAAATCAGTATAATATATTGAGTAGTATCGATACCGATTCAAGTGGTATCGATACCAAAAAGAGAGTATCGATACCATGAGGATGGTATCGATACCATTGAGCACATAATGCAAAAATGGTATCGGTACCGTAATAGAGTATCGATACCATAGTATAGTAGTATCGATACCATGGAGGGGTATCGATATTATTAAGCCAGAAATGTTAAAAATATGTTGATATTGTTATAGAAAGTTAATATTATGTATTCTTGAGCAACGTTTAAGTATAAATGTTAGGAAATATACTAACAATTGATATTGTACGTGTCTTTATTGGAAGCTTGAGTAGATCGAAATCAAGCTCCAGAGTTAAGAAAAATTAAAGGCAAAGGCAAAGTACTAGAGTAATCAACTTTGCATTTTGGATATAATAACGAGACAATCCAGGTGAGTGCGTTTATTATGTACGTATATGTTACGGTAGTCATAGGTTTATTATTGATTGATATATGTATGGTGATTACCAAATGGCACTGAGTGTGCAAAAAGCTAATAAATTCATACTAAGTGTATGAATTTTCGTATGGGCACTATTTGTGCAGAACTAAGAAATTCATACTAAGTGTATGAATTTCTATATGGGAAACATATGTACAAATATAATAAGTTCATAATAATTAGGTGAATTTCTGTATTAGTAGTGGGTATGCAACTCACCTAAATTATAGTAAGGGTTAAGAAATGGCGGTATTAGCACTACCAATGTAAATTATAGAGTTTATAATGAGTTGAGAGATTTCATTGATATTATGAATAATTATTATAGTAGAAGTTGTTCTAAAATACAATATTAATGGCTAACTGTGCATTTGACAGAAAGGTGTCAATTATGCCAGTTAGATGAAAGACTAAGTGCCTTTGAGGCCTAATTGTGCATTTGACAGAAAGGTGTCAATCATGCCAGTTAGATGAAAGACTAAGTGCCTTTGAGGCCTAACTGTGCATTTGACAGAAAGGTGTTAATCATGCCAGTTAGATGAAAGGCTAAGTGCCTTTGAGGCCTAACTATGCATTTGACATAAAGGTGTCAATCATGCCAGTTAGATAAAAGACTAAGTGCCTTTGAGGCCTGACTGTGCATTTGACAAAAAGCTGTCAATCATGCCAGTTAGATGAACGGTTAAATACCGTTGAGTAAAAGATTTAGGTCCTAGTTATGCACTTGATAAAAATGTGTCAATCATGCCAGTTAGATAAAAGGTTAAATGTCTTTGAGTAAAAGACTAGATATATAACAGTGCATAATGTTGTATAAAAGGCATGAAAGGATGCCATAATTGAAATGCATATGGGTTCATTATCGGCATGAAATGATGCTATAATTGAAATGCATATGGGTTCATTATAGGTATGAAAGGATGTCATAATTGAAATGCATATAGGTGTGTTATCGACATGAAAGGATGCCATAATTGAAATGCATATGGGTGCATTATAGGCATGAAATGATGCCATAATTGAAATGCATATGGGTGTAATATCGGCATGAAATGATACCATAATTGAAATACATATAGGTGCATTATCGGCATGAAAGGATGTCATAATTGAAATGCATATGAGTGCATTATAGGCATGAAAGGATGTCATAATTGTAATGTATATGGGTGCATTATTGGTATGAAAAGATGCTATAAATGAAAAGGCATGATGATGCATTATAAATATGAATGGATGTTATCAATGAAAATAATGAATAATGAATAAAGAGAAAAATAGATATGGGCGTAATATCGGCATGAAATGATACCATAATTGAAATACATATGGGTGCATTATCGGCATGAAAGGATGTCATAATTGAAATGCATATGAGTGCATTATAGGCATGAAAGAATGTCATAATTGTAATGTATATGGGTGCATTATTGGTATGAAAAGATGCTATAAATGAAAAGGCATGATGATGCATTATAAATATGAATGGATGTTATCAATGAAAATAATGAATAATGAATAAAGAGACAAATAGAAAAGAAAAATATAAAGGAAGATATGTACACTAGGCATACTAAAAATAATTAAGATAATTGTAAATGGAATATGGTTTAAATGAGAGAGATTATATGATCCTTAAAGAATATATGATTTAGTACGAACTAAATAAATATAAAATACCTATGTATACACAAAGGTTACTTTACAATATTATGTCTCACTAAGTAAATACTTAACGTGTGTTGTTTTTCACGCGTAAGTAAAAGTTGAGACAAATTAAATAATGAGTGCAACAGTAACAGCATATATCATCTGTTAAGGTTGAATCTCAACAGTAACGATAGGGCAATCATGTTTATTTTTAACAACTACTGGCATGTAATCAAATTTAAAGAAAAATACTTTGTAATGTATATAAAGTTGACATTTCAGTAGTATATTTCGATGATTGTTTTATGATTGTGCTAAAATGTTTTAATTTAAATTTTGAAACAAACTTTTAAGGGTTTTCAAAAGATAAAACTATTTTAAAGTAAGGTGACATCCATATGTCATATACGGAAAGGTATACGGGAGATGAGTGTTACATAACCTAAACACATTGTCAAGAAATACACATTTTAGCTTTTATCTCACATTGTCAAGAAACATATCCTAAACACTCCAATATGCATATATAAGTTAACTCCAATATGCATATATAAGTTAACCCCATTAAGCTCTTCAACTCATGGAACTAATGTGTATCAAATTACGATATTAGTCCCTATAATTTTATTTTTTTAAATTTTTTAAAGTATATTTTTTAAAATGCTTTTAGAGATGATGTAGACCTATAGAAGGTGCGCTTCATGATATGTGACTTCTGTATATGTTAGAGGTTTAGCTAAGGCACAGATGATGATCCGCACATTTCATTACGTGGCGCTAGCTCGGACAAAACCCGGTGAACGCGCGAATAATAATCTGTGACTTGTCAGAAAGGTGTTAAATCAGTAATATTAGGATAAAAGTGTCTAACAGGTAATTATTACTCGTACAATTGATATTTTTGTAAGATCGTCTCACGCAAGTGGGAAAATGACACGTCAAGAAATTAGCTCAAAAGAATAAAAGTCAACTGTTTCATGCTGGCAACAACTTTCTTCTCACTCTACTATAATTAATTAACAATTCTTATTAAAAAACACTAACTAATTAATTAATAATTAGGTAAACTACACGGAAACCATTAAAATATGATAAAAAATTATTTTGACAACCAACGTTTCAATTGAATCAATTATATCACTTAACTATTTAAATTGTTCAATCAAGCCATTGACTGTTAATTTTTAACGGAGGTGATGACATATCAGTTAACAAAATTGATATAATTATATATTTAGTCTCTATTACTTATATATTATATCAATTTAGTCTTATATTTAATAAATTAAAATAAATTTAATCTTTAAATCAAATTATGCCACATTTCACTCTATAGTTGAAAGAAAACAAACCACACATAAGTAAGGCCAATGGAATTCAATCCAGGGTGGTGTAGGTTACCAATCGTCCAGTAAACCAACAAGCCAAGGAAACTTCTTGGTTTCAAAAATGACTATGTTGTATATATTAGATATCATTTTGTATTAATAATTAACTTGATTTTATAATAATTTATATATTTTTTAAAAATAATTTATATACTTTAAATTTAAAAAAAATTATTTATATGTTAACTTATTAAATAAGTTTTATTATCAAATTACATTAAAATATATATTTTATTCTTATTTTAGCTTTAAAATATTTTTTTATTTTTATCTAACTTAAAAATATATTTTATATCATCTTAACTTTTAAAAATATAATTTTATTATCATTTTAACTTTTAAAGATTTATTTTATTCTTACTTTAAATTATTAAATATGTTTTATTTATATATTAACATAAAAAAAATTTTAATCTTATTTTAGCTTAAACAGTATACTTTATTATTGTCTTAACTTAAAAAATATATTTTATTCTTATTTTAACTTAAAAATGCATATTTTATTCTTATCTTGATACAAAAAAAATATATTTTATTTTTATCTTAATTTAAAAATATTTTTAACATATATTTAATAAGTTAAGTAAGAATAAAATATATTTAATAAGTTAATGTAATAATATATATATATATATATATATATATATATATATACAGAATATATTTAAATTAAGACAAAATAAAACATATTTTTAAAATAAAAGATAAGAACAAAATATATTTTTTAGTTAAAATAAAAATGAAATATAGTTGTAAGTTAAGAATAAAATAAATATTTTTAAATTAAAAATAATAATAAAATAAAATTAAGTTTAGAATAAAATATATTTAATAATTTAAGATAAAAAATAATATTTTTTAAGTTGAGAATATAAAATATTACGAAATTAAATTATTTATACCGTAGGATACAAATTATATATAACATATTGTCAAATTAAAATCAACGTTAGTCTTGGCTTAATGGTTTAGCCCTTGTTCTCCTTCCCAAACGACCATATATCATGTCCCATTGTTAGCAATTTCCATGATTTATTTTCTTTCAACCTCTTAAAATAAATATATTAATTTAAAATAAATTAAATTAATTTTAACCCTTACACGTGGTACTGTTTGATTTTAAAATTAAATTTATTTTATTGAATTAAAATAAAGATTAAAATAATAGAATATATAAATATTAATGACTAAATATATAATTATTACTATTTTATTAACTGACATGTCATTACATCAGTTAAAAATATAGTTTGGTGATCTGATTGATTAAATTAAAACGTTTGTGGTCAAAATGATTTTTTATCATAGTTTAGTGGTACTCCTTGTAATTTACCCTAACATTATTATAGATCTGACGTTTTGACCCGACTTTCCCCATCTGTGCAAACATTTGTTAAGACCAATTTAACCCGCGATAATCAGATGAAGACAAAATTAGAAGTAAATCAATGTTCCCTCCACCAAAACCCTAGATTATTAAAATTAAGATATTTCAATAAATAAAAAGCAGATGACAGCTTAGTCACGAAATTTGACCATAAGTCCACCCTTTCCGTTTATAAACGACACTTCTCTCTTCACTTACTTTTCACTTTTTTGTTTCTTTGAATGGTTTTGTTACTGATATGGCTACCGAGTTGATTACGAGTTACAGAAATAGCAACGGTTTCACATCCAAAGTAGAAGAAACCGCTGTTCAAGAAGCTGCTTCCGGACTTCAAAGTGTCGAGAAACTCATTAGATTACTCTCTGAGACTCGTAATAATCGATCTTCTGCAATCTCAACGAGATCCTCCATGGATTTAGAAATGGACTGCAAAGTTGCAGCCGACGTTGCTGTTTCCAAGTTCAAGAAAGTTATCTCTCTTCTGGGTCGAACCAGGACTGGCCATGCCCGTTTTAGACGAGCTCCGATCCCGCCTTCTGCTACAAATGCCATTGTTAACCAAGAGCAGGAAACAAAGATTTATTACCCAACGCCGATCAAGCAGATTCCACCGCCGGTCACTGCTTACCATCATCATCATCATCATCAGAGTGGGGGTTTAGAGGGGAAAGATTCATCAACAACCATCAATTTGTCATATTCTTCAGCTGGGAATTCGTTTATGTCATCACTGACTGGAGATACTGATAGCAAGCAACCATCTTCTTCATCTGCGTTTCAAATCACTAATCTTTCTCAGGTCTCCTCTTCTGGGAAGCCTCCTCTGTCTACTTCTTCTTTGAAGAGGAAGTGTAGCTCTGAGAACTTGGGTTCCGGGACTAAATGCAACGGCTCTTCTGGTCGCTGCCATTGCTCTAAGAAAAGGTACATCATATATTCATACCCATCATACAAAGTTATCAATTTTAGAGTTCTCATTATGTTGAATTTCTTACATGAGTTGGGGTGTGTTTTCATGTTTGGTCTTGGACAGAAAGCAGAGATCGAAAAGGGTTGTAAGGGTTCCGGCGATAAGCCTGAAGCTGGCTGATATCCCACCAGATGATTACTCATGGAGGAAATATGGTCAAAAACCAATCAAGGGTTCTCCACATCCCAGGTACAAAATAAATCACTCTTTCCTTCTTTAAACAAAGTCGGTAGTTTGAGATCAGTTTCTAACATGTTTTGTTTGTCTGGTTTTGAATCATAATTGGAACAGGGGTTACTACAAGTGCAGTAGTGTAAGAGGATGTCCAGCTCGGAAGCACGTGGAACGAGCATTAGATGATCCATCGATGCTAATTGTTACTTATGAAGGCGACCATAATCATTCACCCTCTGTTGCAGAAACTAGCAATCTCATCCTAGAATCTTCATAGATCAACTTGATTTCTCGAACATTTCCCTGTAAAATATATGCCAAAGCTTTCTTTAATTGAAAGGAAGAAAAGAAATGGTAGATTTGGCATTAGATTTTGCAATTTCAATGCCATCTTTTTCAATTCATTTACTTTTAATCTCTTTCCCTTTGGATTCTTGTTCAAAGATGAGATGCCTATTACTATTAAATTCGTGGTTCCCCTTTCAATATTGGATTTTAACACTGTAGATGCATGAATTTAAAGTTTGCATGATGACTCAAAAGGAAAGTTAGGGCAAAGTCAAAATGGGTTGGCGGAGAATCCATAAATTTGTGGCCTTCAAGGACGGATTGGGACCCAACGTATTGTTCATAATTTTGTTGTGTGCCTTTGCCTTTGCCTTTGCTCAACGTCAACCTTGGTCCCCAATGCCCTTCATTTATTAACATTGGCATGTGGTGGATTGGTTCATTCAAAGTTATTTCAACCCCTAAAACCAAAGCCAAAAAAACAAAAACAAATATGTCTACTTATAGTGGAATTGTTTGACTCCATCTCAATTATTTGAACTAATTTATTAACGTGTCTTGGATCTATCTTTAGAGTCTATTTAAATATATATATATAAATCTTATAGCTTTATGAATTATTAAAAGAGTAAATCGCGGTTGCAATTGGTCTTTTCACAATCCGAAAAATTTAACGACTTTAACCTACAATCTAAGTTTAGGGATAAACACCCTTAACAAATAGACCAAACGTTTGGTTCTAAGATGAAGTAATTGATTGTATGTTTTTTACTACGTGTCTAAAATATTCTCTATTTCACTTTATTTTATTTAAAAGAAAGGTTGTATATTGAAAACACAAGAAAAATACAGATATTTTTTTACTTGAAAATGGTTATTTGAATTATTACATAAAAATTAATTTTAATATAATGTTCTTATTTTGATAAATTCACACGTATCATACATATAATCAAGGATGGTCTTGGGTCAGGTCGAATCTTTTGTGAATCTAATCCTTATATGAATGATATGCACTTTCACTTATTACTTGACATGACACGAGTTTAGTAAATCTCCTCTCAATTTGATTTCTGAGAGTGAAAAACCGATCCAGCCTGAATTAATTTAACAACATGATCAACCTAAATTAATTTCTCATATTTTTAATATAAAAAAGTAAAAAAAATAAATAAAAAAACACAATTCTAACAAAAATAAATGAGTTTAAACTTCAAACATAAGTAGTTTGCTATGTTCAAGATTATGTAAACCAACTCAAATGAAGGGTTTGACTCGGTGATATTTGTGTGCTCATCTTTACCTTAGGACATAGGTTTGATCATCTCCTCTCTCATTTCTTTGTAATTTGTTTTTTCTTAATCTTACGGTGAAATATTATATTAAACAAATTAAAATTATAAAAAAATTCTCCAATCAAAGGGTGATATGTTTTATCATATGATTAGAGGATTAAATTTATTAAATTAAATTAAAATTAAGACTAATTTGGTAGAATATGTAAGTGTTAAGGATCAAATGAGCAATTATACTATTTTGGTTAACTACTATGTCACATTTTCTGTTAAATATTAACGACAATTGGCTTGATTGACAACAAATAAATAATTGAGGTAACCTGATTGATAAAATTAAAAGATCGATGGTCAAAATTAAGAAAAGATAATAATTAAATAGTCATTGATATAGTTTACCCAACATTTTACATATATCTTATTTTAGATGTTTTGTTAGTGATTTTCACTCTTGAACAATAATAGTCAATGGCAGATGCACCCCTTTGTAAGGGTAAATATTAAAATTCGAACCTTTTTAATATTTATTTTAAAATTTTATTTATGATTATTATATACAAAAATTTTGTGTTATTAACAAATATATGTTTATTATTAAAAGTATTTTTGGATATGTCAATGATAATAATCGTTTGTATATGAGATATATTTTTTTAATAAATCTTTGGTGAATATAAGTAGAATTGTGCAAAAAGATCTGATCTGATTGATCTAATATGAAAATTTGGATATCCGATCTATTTTTTTATTTTTGGATAATTCGAATCGGATATCCAAAAAAAATTCAGATAATCAGATCAGATACGAATCTGATAAAATTTCAATTTTGGATTATCTAAAAATTTGAAAAAAAAATGGGCTTTTAAATTTTAGATACTCTTTAGCCCAATAAATGAATAACCAATTAACCTAATAAAATTAAAATATTTAATTATTTATTATGTATAAGTAATTATATATATATATATATATATATGATAGACATCGAATAAGTTACATTAAATCACAAAATATAAAATTAATCTTTTTGCCAAACTAAATTTTATATTTGGATCCGGATATACTATTCAATCCAAAAATTTGGATATCCAATTTTTCGGATCGGATACAGATCAATATTTTAGGTATTTAAAATTTTCATATCAAATCGAATCCAATATCCTAATTTGCACACCACTAAATATAAGTTAGTATATGTATAAAAAAAATTCAACTCTTTGACAATGAACGTTGTTAGGATTATTGAGGCTCCATGAAACAACCGAAATAAGCCAAGAAGGGTAAATTGACCTTTAACAAAATTGGTGTAGAAGCAAAGAAATATAAACAATTTGCACAAGAGTTTATAATGATTCGACTTCTAAACCAAATCTATATCAATTACCTTAGCTCTATACTAAGGATTTTCTAACAAATTCACTAATTTATTTTTTCTTTTTCTAGGCTCAAGATAACCTTTATAATTCCCCAGTTTTTTTTAAAGTTTAAACTAGAACTACTCTACTTTTAAAATGGATAAAAAAATGTAAATAAGAAAACCTCAAAAAAGTAGGTGTTTATAAGATTTGAGCTCACAAGAAAGAATTATAAATATATACAATTAAGCTTAAAACACTTATGTACAAGAGAAAAAGAAAAATAAAAGTGAAATGATTTTACTCTTGATCTCTATAATTTGGATAGGTTTTGTAACCATCTTAAAGTGTCACTTAATTGTTTTTATAGTGTGAAATGAGTTTTTAGTAGTTTATGACTGTTGAGGATGAATTATAGCCATTTGAAAGCTTTATTTCCTTCCATTTAAATTTTTTTGCACAGTGGTTTCGAAACCACTAGAGAGATTTTAAAATCCTTTAGGAAAAATATGACTGTTGCAGTAGGGGTTTAGAAATCAGGTAGGAGGATTTAGAAATCAAGTAGGATGGTTTAGAAACCAAGCAAGGGAGTTTCGACATCAAACATAAAGTTTTGAAACTTTGAACGTTCTACTTAAGAGGTTTTGAAACCTTCATGGAGGTTTCGAATCAAATTAATCATACAATAAACGTTGACATTATGCCAGATATAATTAATGGATAAATGATTGTATGCAACAAGTATAGTATGTAATATTTATCTATTTCATTCCCATTATATTATGAAATTATTTTTATTTAAAAATAGTTATTTATCTATTTGAATATTTTTCTAATTTTAAAATGATAAACTATACAAATAATCTCATTTGTTTTCAGTCTGACTGATTTTGATTACCGATTGAAAAATTAAACGTGTTTGATCCCTTACATTATCGGTCCGTTCGATTTAAATCCTTCGGCCGTTAACTTATGTTAACCCATTAATAGAAGTATGAGTTGATAATTTAAAAAATAAAAAAGGTAATTAAAAAATAAAATAAATTCCACCTGTCTTATTAAAAAAAATCCACCTCTCTTCCTCCTCAAGCTAAACCTATGATGTTTACGGTTGTCCTCGGAAACATATTATCGGACGATACTAATAATTCCTCCCGGTTTTTTCAACACTCTTTGGATCTAATCGCTGGTGAATTTTCATCAGCCATGGGAGCTTCCCGAACTCTTGGCCAATTACTTCAAGTCTTCAACTCGTCAGTGACAGTGATGCACGAAAAGAAGCCATCAGCGACGAAACTCCAATCCATGATGTCCCCGTTGACATCACTGAGACACAACTGATATCATTCGTTCTTTCTTTTAACAACCTTACTTATAGTATAAAGGTTCCTCACAAAATGGCGTTGCCTGGTTTCTTCAGACGAAGGGGCGGAAGTGCGGCCACAATCGTCGAAGATTCTGTTGAAAAATTGTGATAAATTCGAAACTTTGAGGCATATTTTTAAAGATAAAGATTGTGAATCGAATAATGAATTTACTGATTCATACTCTGTGAGATCTTTGCAACTATATCTCATATGCTCAAAATGGTTGAGTGATGAATCAGAAATTAATATCCAAAGTAGAATACATATGAATTGTGTTGTGAAAAGTAAAATGAAAAAAACCATATCCCATATTGGTGAAAAGTAAAATGAAAAAAACCATAACCCACTTATTAGTTAGTTATACTTGGGTTTGAATTGTGCCTTGCACACAAGTGCACTTATATAATGTGGACAATGTGAATGTTTGGATTGTTGGAGTCTATTAGGGGGTTATGTATTAAATATGTCATATATTTTTATTAATATGGTATGATTCATGTTCACATTGGAAGATGATTAATTTTCGATTTTATTCTCTCCACTCTCCGGTGGTACCTCAAGAGGCTGTCTACAAGAGTTAACGGATGATGGACTAAATCCAAACGGTTTGATAACGTAAGAGACCAAACGCATTTAATTTTTGAACCGGTGACCAAATTCAGTCAGACTGAAAATAAAGAGAATTATTCATATAATTTTACCCTTTTATAATTTGTGATGTCCTTGGTGAAAAGGACAACCAAAATATAATAAAATCATATAAATTTCCATTTACATTGATGGATCCATGGAGGTAGGGGCCTCTTGGATGGGTTAAAAATAAAGTTTGTTGACCCAAAAATGGGCCATTTTCTAAGAGAAGCTAACAAATCTTAAAGCTTGAAGGTATCCCTCCAATAAACCCTAGGCATTGCGCGGCGATGGATTCCGTCTCAACCTCCATTACCCGCCCATGAACAAACCCAAACCTCTCCTTTTCCATCTCTTTCACTTAAATCTCCCCCCTAAACCTCTCTTCTCCAACCCCATTCACCTCATGGCACTTTCCCAAACTCAAACCCCAACCACGCACTCGGATCCACCCCAAAACGACGACTCCGACGACCTCCTTTGCTCCAATCCACGGCATAACCACGAGGAACAGTGTTCTTCTTCCCTCGATGAAACGCCGTCGTCCATAAGTTCTACGGGGAAGTACCTAATCGGAGTCTCGCGGTTTGAGAGAGCATGGGCTCATTGGACCAAGCTTGGTCGTCCGAAGTTTATCGTTGCCCCCATGGTTGACAACTCGGAGCTTCCGTTTCGTATGCTTTGTAGAAAATATGGGGCTGAGGCTGCGTATACGCCCATGTTACATTCGCGTATTTTTACAGAGAACCCAAAGTACCGTTCTGAAGAATTTACTACTTGCAAGGTAATTCTCTTTTCCTTTCATTTGTTAAAAAGGATTTCTGGGCTGAACCTTTTTGTTTTCATTTTCTTGAACTTTATATGAATTAATGATTACAGGAGGACCGTCCATTATTTGTCCAATTTTGTGCAAATGATCCTGATAAATTACTTGAAGCTGCAAGGAGAGTTGAATCTTATTGTGATTATGTCGACATTAATCTGGGGTAAATTATGATCCTTCAGAATTAATATTTTTTGCTTTTAAATCGGAACTGGCTTCATTTTATAAACACAAATTAACTTTGGATATAAAAACAGAGTATCTTTAAAAGATTATAAATTTAACTTTTATGGAACAAAATATCCGATTTAGTTTTACGTTGAATACCCTTCATTGAGTTGATGTTGAATTATATATGATATTATCTTTTGCCATTTGGGGAAGTAAAGAAAACTAATATAAATATCAAAATTGTTGGATTTTGTATAAATGGCTATGTTGTTTATGTGTAGCTGTCCGCAACGGATTGCTAGACGAGGGTATTACGGAGCTTTCTTGATGGATAACCTTCCTCTTGTGAAATCTTTAGTGGAAAAACTGGCTTTGAATCTTAATGTGCCTGTTTCCTGCAAAATCAGAGTGTTCCCTAAGTTAGAGGACACACTGAAATATGCAAAGATGCTGGAAGATGCTGGTTGCTCTCTTTTAGCTGTTCACGGCCGAACAAGAGATGAGAAAGATGGGAAGAAGTTTCGAGCTGATTGGAATGCCATTAAGGCTGTTAAAAAGGAGCTTAGAATCCCAGTTCTTGCCAATGGGAATATTAGGCATATGGAAGATGTTGAAAACTGTTTGGAAGAGACAGGTGTCGATGGTGTGCTTTCAGCTGAGACCCTTCTTGAGAATCCTGCACTTTTTGCTGGCTTCCGGACAGCTGACTGGGTAGCAGGTAATGAGAAAGACTATGTAGATGGAAAGCTAGACCAGGCGGATCTTGTGGTAGAGTATTTGAAGCTTTGTGAAAAATACCCTGTCCCATGGAGGATGATTCGATCTCATGTTCACAAAATGCTAGGAGACTGGTTTAAGCTTCAGCCACAAGTTAGAGAGGATCTAAATGCTCAGTCCAGACTGACATTTGAATTTCTATACAGTCTGGTGGATCGGTTACGGGAGTTGGGTGTAAGAGTTCCACTTCATCAAAAGGATACTTCAGCAGCCAGAGACTCGGTTGAGGTCGTTGCTATTTGATTAGCCGGACCAAAGTTAATCGAATTGTAGGTGCGTAGAATATGGGAAAATCAGACTCTACCACTTGATTTGTCATTCTTCCTGAATTTGAACAACAATATTAAGTTTTTAACCAATGAGTTGGAGAAGCAGGAGGGTTTTTGAGATAAAAAGAAAGAAAACCCTAAAGATTTATTTCTGTAAAAGATTATGAATTTACTATTGTATTATCTTCCCCTCGGTGGGGTAAACCTTATATGTAAGGCATTGTTGTTTGCTAGAACATTGAAAACAGTTTATTCAATTTGCTATAGTACACCCCGAAATTTAGAAGATTTGCTGTTTTGATCATCAATTTCACTTTGATAGTCTTATCATGGACTCTTGGATCTCTTCTTTGTTTGAAATGATGCAAAAACTCCGGTTTAGTGTGTGACCTCAAACTATCCATTTCCTCTCTTTAAACTAAGAATAATACAGTAATTGTCTTGTTTTCTTTTGGTTTGTTTAGTGTTGTATCTCAAAAGTAATTTAAAGCTAAGAGAAAATTCTAACGCACCTTCAAGGAAAGCTTTCGGGTAATCGGCTCGAAAATCATTAGAAATTCTGGAATGTCATAAAATATGTGTTGGTAGCAGGTCCAGTTAGCAGTTCTGGTAAGAAAAAGTAAATGTTTAGGTTCATTGCAGAATAGAGTATAGAAAACAAGCATTGTATCTCAAAAATTATTATTATTATCATCGTCATCTGCGGGAGAAGTCTGTCAGTGTCACTGTAGAAGAAGAGTGTGAGAACTCCAGCATCATCACCGGAGAAGATAGACAACTATGAAGTATTGTGATAGGGTTTCGATTAAAGTAGAAAGGATTACAATAGAATTCAAAGGAGGAAAAAGTGTATTAAACTCGTATTTAGTAAAAACTGAATTACAAAGCATCTTTGGGTCATCAGATCATCACCGACAATGTTTTGATTCATTACTTGTTGCATGCAAGTGATGTAGTGTTTCAACTTCTACTTCGTTTGTTGCAATCATACTTGAGAATTCACAGTAGCTTCCTTTTGGCTCGGAGATGCTCTCTTAATTCCAGAGACCTTGATAAAATTAATACAAAGTCCTTTATCTTTAGGACATGATGTAATCCTCTGATGTTATGTGTGTGATATGTGTGTTGGTCTTGATCTCAAGCAGTAGATTATCTAAAAGTGTTCATTTGTCGTTCATCTTCAATCATCTTCTTTTGATACCGTCAGTAGTATGCATCAAGTGTGAATACGTCTGAAAAGGAATAGATTAAATTCATAGTAGGTTGCTTGTATATTATCAGACGATTATTTTGGGGTTCATTTGGCTGACAACATGTGTGAGAATACTATGTTTTCGGGTAATGTTACTAAATAGATTCTGCTGCAACATTGATGCGTTGAGAATTTAGCTATGTCAACTTCCATTTCTTTTCTTTGGTTGAAGATGTGTGTTAATTTGTTTTAAGCCGGTTACTGGTTCATGTTTTTATTGTCGGGCTACTGGTTGATTCACCTTGCTATATTCTTACATTGAAGTTACTGCTTGTTTATGATGATTCCTATTGCTTGTTCTGTATTGGTTGTTGTTGAAGCTGATGGCTTGAGTTTAAGTTGTCTGTTGTTAAATGACGTTGGTTCCTATCAACGTATTAGTTTTCACTTCTTCAATGTCTGTTGCTTCTTCCACAAGCTAACATGGAACTTGATGCTCAATAGTCAGACAATCGTTTTTGGTTCATGTTAGCTGACAGCATGTGTGAGAATTTGATATTTCGGGTAATACTACTAGAGAGAATTTTGCTGCAACATTCGATGGGTTGACAATTTATCAGCTTCCATTATTATTCTTTGTTTTTTTGGCGTGTATTGTTGTCGAAGATGTGTGCTAATTTGTTTCAAATCAGTTCTTGATCATATTTTTGCTATCGGACTACTGGTTGGTTCTCCTTGGTATATTCTTATACAGAAGTTGATACTTGTTTATGTTGATTCCTATTGCTCGTTTTGTATTGATTGCTGCCGAAGCTGATGGCTTGAGTTTAAGTTGATTGTAGTGGAAAGATGTCGGTTCCTATTGATGTACTAGTTTTCACTTTTTTATTGTCTGTTGCTTCTTCCACAAGTTAACATGGAACTTCATGCTTAATAGTCAAGTATCCATGACGAAAAAATATCGAGGGAGGATTTAAGAGTTTAATGGTATTGTCCTTCTTAACCAAGAGGGTTTAGGGTGTCTTCTTGTTAAAGAGAGGCTTTATATTGCACCAGGAGGTTGTTGGTTGATCGTCTTTTTTTCTCAGAAAAAGTTCGAATGAGTGTTGAAAAAGAAAGACGGTGAGAAACTGAAAACACAAAATATGGTGGCCAGCAATCGGGAACACCGGTGCATGAGCATCCTCAAGATTGATTTTAGCCTTTATTGATAAAACCAATAATTAAGCTAATCTGATTCCTCCACGACAAAGTTGTTTTCGACTTTGTTTACTAAATGCTCCCCATAAACGGCTTTCTGCTCCAGCCGAGCTGCCCCACTTTTCTCCACGAACAATTCCTGGAGCTCCACCAATGTATCAAAATTTGGCTGTTTAAATAATCATATCACCAAAGTTAACCACATCTTTTAAGGGCAAATAATTAAGCAAATGAAACAACCCCAATAACCTCATAAAAATATGCCACAGAAACTACATATTTTGCTGAATTATTGCTGACTAGATGCAAAGTTGCTTCATATAAGCCATTGGACCATATCTGCACCACTTGCACCCTCGTAATTAAGTATAGTGTAACAATAATGATTTTTAAGTTTGAATATATATTTATGATTTTGTACCTTCAACATGTCCCCGATATTGCATACAAATGTTCCTGGAATGGGAGTAGCTGGTATCCATTCCCCCGATAGTTTTTATTTATTTATCTAAAACGAGAGAAGTTTGGTCTATCCAAATTATAAAATTCGAATCGAATTATATAGTAATGTATTGACATTACCTCAAGTGCATTTATATTGTTGAGTAATCGGGTAAAGAAAACAGAAATAACACAAGTATTTTAACGAGGTTCAACAATGTGCTTACGTCCTCGGTGCCTTAGGCGGCGCTAGAATTTTATTCATTCAATACAATGTCTCATAGGTTTAGGTTACATCTCATTTTATAATAAATAAACTCTAGTACATATTTACAATAATAACATTGTACCATACCGCGGGGCCGCACCCCCAACCCACATAAACGTAACCCCCACTACGAGACTTTCTAGGTATATTTATGAGTCATACCTAACAAATCTCCACCTTGGCGAATATCATGCCCCTTAGGAAACATTCAATGTGGGTTGGGTTACCTTACTTCTTTAACAACTCGAAACACTCAACAAGTTTAAGCAATGCATTAACTTGTCTATCGTAACTGGCTTGGTGAACATATCAGTGGCATTCTCATTAGTATGTACCTTCTGAAACAAAATCTCTCCAGATGCAACAAACTCTCTGATCTTGTGAAACCTTACATCAATATGCTTAGTTCTAGCACGATATACTTGATTCTTAGCCAAGTGAATAGTACTTTGATTGTCACAAAGCAACTGAACTCCAACTTGTTGAAAACCTAACTCCTTCACTAAATCAGTAAGCCATAAAGCTTCTTTTGCAGCTTCAGTCGCTGTCATATATTCAGCTTCAGTTGTAGATAATGCCACAACAGATTGAACAGTAAACTTCCAACAAATAGGCCCTCACCAAGAGTAAAGACATACCATGTCGTAGATATTCTATTATCCAAGTCACATGCATAGTCTGAATCCACATATCCTACAATCAAAGGATTATCCCGCTGATTACCAAAAATAATTACATGTCCCACAATACCCTTTATGTATCGAAAGATCCACTTGACTGCTTCCCAATGTTGCTTACCAGGTTTAGACATGTACTTACAAACTTGACTAACAGTATAAGCTAAATTAAGAGGAGTACATACCATTGCATACATCAAGCAGCCAACAACATTAGATTACGAAACCTTTGCCATATCTCCAGCTTCCTTATATGTCTTAGGGCACTGTTCTGATGAGAGCTTAAAGTGATTTGCCAATGGAGTGCTCACTGGTTTTGCGTTGCTCATCGCAAACCTTTCTAGCATTTTCTCAACATAACCCCGTTGAGATAACCATAGTTTCCTTAAGTAAATTTCCATTCCAAGAATTTTTTTTGCAGCACCTAAATCTTTCATATCAAATTTCTGACTCAATAAAGTTTTCAAACCGATAACATCATCCATGTTCTTCGCAGCAATTAACATATCATCAACATACAGTAACATAAAAAAAAAGAACCATCATCAAGGCTCTTAACATAGACACAACAATCATATTCACATCGCTTGTAGCCAATCTTGATCATATACATCTGCTCTAAATGCAAATCCCAACTAGCCACCAATGCAACTACTGCTCGGATTGAAGTGTGTCTGACCACAGGAGAAAATATTTCATCATAATCAACTCTTTTCTACTGTGAAAAACCCTTTGCTACCAAACAAGCCTTGAACTTCCCCCCTCTTTTTCTGTTACTATTGGTTTCTTTTTATGCACCCATTTGCAACCAATCGGTTTCTTACCCTCAGGAAGGCGAACTAACTCCCATGTACGATTGTGATGCAAAGACTCTATCTCCTCAACCATGGCAACCATCCACTTGTCGTTTTCCTGACTTGTAACAGCATCATGAAAAGTAACCGGATCATAACTGCTAACTGTAAGTGCAAAAGAGACCAAGTCTTCAAAACCTAATATGTTTGGAGGCTTTATATCCGTCCATCTCACCCTGTCTCTGGCGAGACTATAATCCTGCAAATCATCCGTAGCGGAACCACCAGAAGTCGGTTGAGAAGTTTTTGTTTTCTCAACTGGAAACTGCTCGAAATCCACCACTGTCGTGTCTTTCTTCTACTGCAACATGAGTTGTTCATAAAAAACAACATCTCTACTGATCAAAATTTTCTTCGCAACTGGATCCCAAAACTTGAATCCTTTGACACCTTTCTGTAACCCAGAAAAATGAACTCCTTCGATTTTGCATCAAGTTTGGATCTCTCGTCATCAGATACATGCACATAAGCAGGACAACCAAAAATTCGTAAGTGGTCAAAAGTAACATCTTGACCAGTCCATACCTCTTCTGCAACTTTCCCAGCCAATGATGCCCTTGGCGATCTATTGATAAGATAACACGCCATGTTAACAACCTCAGCCCAGAAGTGTTTGGGAAGCCCCGCATTCTATCACAAACATCTGTCTCTTTCATTCAATGACATGTTCATCCATTTCGCAACACCATTCTATTGTGGTGTCTTGCATACTGTAAAATGCCTCTTAATCTTATGCTCCTTACAGAAGTTTAAAAACTCTGAATCTGTATACTCCGTATCATTGTCAGACCGCAAACACTTGATTTTTTGTCCTGTTTGGTTTTCTACCTCAGCTTTCCACAACTTGAACTTCTTAAAAACGTCAGACTTCTGTTTCAAAAAATACACCCAAACTTTCCGTGAAAAATCGTCAATAAAAGTAACATAATACCTAGATCCACCCAAAGACGATGTCGTGGAAGGCCCCCAAACATCAGAATGCACATAATCAAGAATCCCTTCAGTTGTGTGCTTCCCAGTCTTGAAACGAACTTTAGTTTGTTTACCAAGACACAATACTTGTAAAAATCGAGCATACAGCTTTTAACACCATGCAACAGATTTCTTTTATGTAATTAATCCATACCACGTTCACTAAGATGAGCAAGACACATATGCCATAGTTTGGTAGTATCATCACATAACTCAACAGAATGAACTCCAGCTACAAAGGTACTCCCTAACAATATGTAAATATTCCCTGCAGTCATCATTCCTTTCATCACAGTCAAAGCTCCTTTAACAATCCGAATGGTTTCCCTATCCTTATCAGCCTTAGGGATAAAACCATTCTTGTACAAAGTGCCCAAAGAAATCAAATTCTTCTTCAAATCTGGGATATGCCGAACACCACACAACGTCCGAATAGAACCATCATACATCTTAATTCTGACATTACCAATACCAACAATATTGCAACATCGATCATCACCCAAATAAATTGAACCAGAATTAACCGACCTGAACGTCGAAAACCATTCCCTATTTGGCGTGATGTGATAAGAACATCCAAAATCAAGAATCCAGGCATCCGTCAGTTGAGTCGTTGAAATAGAGAGCATATCACCCTCAGTGCAATTAGAATTGTCATCCTCAACCACATTCACAGACTTGGATGAGTCGTCACGCTTCTCATCAGTCTGCTTTTTCAACTTCGAACAATCTCGCTTCATATATCCCGCCTCCTTACACTTTTAATAGTGAATTGTCTTCTTTTCCCTAGATTTGGATCTAAAATTCCGCTTCCCAGACCCTGCCTTCTCTGGCTTCCATCCACGATCTCGATTACCCTTGACATATAAGCTATCAGCTTGAGAGTATTCCCCTACATTCTGTTTTCGCTGGTTGTGAGCCAATAAGGCTGCATTAATCTCCTTAGCTTTGATAGTCTCTTTCCCATATGTAAGAGTAGTCACTATGTGTTCGTAAGAGGAAGGCAACGAACACAACAGAATCATCGCTTTGTCTTCGTCTTCAATTTTCACATCAAGTCGAGCCAAATCAGAAACGATTTGATTGAGGACATTCACGTGTTGCGCCAAATCATGATCGTCCTGCATCTTCAGCCCATACAGCCACTGCTTTAGATACAGTTTAGTCATTAAGGATTTAGACATAAACTGACTTTCCAACTTCTTCCAAATTTCATCTGGAGACGATAGATGCATGATCTCGTCCGTCAAACATAATCGTATGGTTCCTGCCGCTCGCTGCTATAATTCTTCCCAATCTTCTTCCTCCATCGACGCTGGCTTTGTCTTCACCCTTGTTTGTCATAATCCGAAGTTACCCTGACCATCGAATTTCGTAACTTCGAATTTTTCTCCTGACATCTGATACCAATTGTTGAGTAATCAGGTAAAGGAAACAGAAAGAACATAAGAATTTTAACGAGGTTCGGCAATATGCTTACGTCATCGGTGCCTTAGGCGGCGCTAGAATTTTATTTATTCAATTCAATGTCTCATAGTTTTAGGTTACATCTCCTTTTATAATAAATAAACTCTAGTACATATTTATAATAATAACCATGTACCATACCGCATGTAACATCCCAAACTATGGGTTATTGAATAAATTGTAAAATTTTAGAATTTAGTGATTAAAGTGAAAAAGTTGAAAGGTTCAATGATTTATTTGAAAGTATTTCCTGAAAGTTTTTAGTAATTATCAAAGGAACTAAAGGGCAAAATGGTCATTGAATAAATGAAATAATAAAATAATAATTAATAGATATTATAATACCCATGTGGAGCATATGTTTTGGGAAATCAATTCCATATTACTCTTCTCTCTTCTATCTTCATCTTCTTCTCTTATCCACGTGAAAGCTCAAGCAAAGGTAAGATTTATTTGTTGTTGATTATTAGCTAAAATTTAAGTTGGGTTTTGATCATTAGATTGTAACTAAGCTTAAGGAAAGCTTAAGTTATCTTAGAATCAAAAGATAAAGGAGTTAGGGAAGATTAAAGATTTTGAGTTTTTGAATGAAATCTTGGAATAGAGTTTATAATTAGAAGTGGAAGTTAAATTTGACTTGTCATAAGTGAAATTAAGAAGTATGAAGTGTTAGAATTAAATTTAGAACATGTTGAAAATTGAGTATGATTTTTGAAGTTCATAAAGAGGAAAAGATTTTGAGGTTTGAGATGTGATAAATGAGTAGAAATTAGTTTAAGTATGTATATTTGAGTTAAGAATATGAAAGGGAATGAAACATGAAGAATTGAAGTTGAAATAGTGAATTTTCGTATATGAACAGTAATTTTTGGGTAAAAATTTACAGATTATGTAGAGGGAACAAATGCCCTATAGGGGGTATCGATTCCCCCTAAAGGAAAAATAGAATTTTGGTTCATTAAACTAGCTTAAGTTATTAACATCAAGTTTAAGGTTTAGGCTTCTGATAATTTTTTTGAAAATTATATTAGATATTGAGCCTAAACATGTTCCGGAACAATCAAAGAATTAGGATCGAATCAAAGCAAGGCTAAGGTGAGTGCAATTTAAATTTTACTTATGAGATTGATCAAACATTGGCTTGCGATGAGCCAATGATGGAGTTACTATGATAAGAAGTAACTTTTAAAATGTTATGTGATTATTATGTGTGCATTAGTACATAGAAATGGATGTATGTTATTATATGTTACATGATTTACATGCTTACGTGAAAATGTAACATATGATATATGTTATATGATATGACATGCAAGTTTACATGAACAAATGAAAAACGATATAAGCCATATGAAACGATCTACGTAAATACATGCACTTGTGATATATGTGATATGACATGAGATATACGGTTACACATACATGTGGTATGTGAAAAAAAAGAAAGAACAAGTGATATGAAATGTATAAATGATAATGCCCATGTTATATGATATGAGATCTAGTGGTATAGTTGGCATGCCAAGAGTCGAGGGTCTACCTATGTCTTTCGGGACATATGGACAGTTATAGTTTACCTATGTTCTTCGGAACATATGGACAGTTACATAGGTCATTTGGGATAAATTTCATATGCCACTCAGTGGGACTTATACGAGCTGTGGTGACAGCATTAGTGCACAACCTCAATGTACTCACATACCTTAAGTTCTCACAGGTGTACATGGGCTAATAAAGAGATAATCCTGAATATCATGTATGTAATATGTATATATGATGTGTGATATGAAATGTATGAAATGATATATGTGTGTTATGAGTTATTGTATCTGATATAAAAATGAGACATAATATATATGATAAGAGCATAAGAGATAATATTAATAAGAGATAAGAAATATGAATGATAATAGTATATGAATATGATAGAGATCATGATAATAATGGCATATGTATATATATGCATTCTGTTATATGAGATGTTTTATGATTTATATTATATGTTTATATGCCTCACTAAGTCAACGACTTAGCGTGTGATTGTTTCACACGTAGGTTCTGAGAAGAGGAAGATTGATAAAAGTTATGCAAGACAGGTCAGATTCTCCTTTCCAAAGATCGGATCAGAAAATAAGTTAATAGTATGTATTTTGTAATACTTATAGTGGATGGCATGTAAACAAAGATTTGAATCCGATATGTTTTATTATGTTTTGTAAAATCATATGATTGAGTTTTGTAATGTTTTAAATGTATATATATAAATGGTAAATGTATAATGATGAACGTTTTAAATTTTATGAGTTTTATACAGGTTTTGCCGAGGTACTGTAGTAGGGTATCGGTTCCCTGTAGTAGAGGAATCGATACCCTTTAAGTAATCTGGAAAATTTTTAGAATTCAGTATTGTTCACGGTACTATTCATACCATATTTTACTATTCATTAATACGTTTTTGCCTCAAAATTTTATAACGAACACAATTCAACAATATATGAACGTATTTTCTTAATATAAGTTCAAATGTTCTGTTGCAAGAATAAAAGTTTTGAAAAGTCAATGTGACATCTCAGACTCGTATTCGGGTCAGGTACAGGTTGGGGTGTTACATTTAATGGTATAAGAGCTACGGTTTAGTCGATTCTAGGCTAAAAACGAAGTCAAAAGTGTTTTAAAAAGTATACATGTCAACACAAAGTGAAAAATTTTCTTATCTGATAGTGTAAGGAGTATATTGTCTTGATAATAGAGTTAAAGTGTTATGTTATATTAGATGTATGATAATGAGAGTTTCTAAAGTGAAGTACAATGCGATAGACCTAAAGGTAATAGCATTCACCTGCCCTGGCCAGGCAGGGAGAAGAGCGAAAACCTCATGGAGTGTCTGTACAATATTAGAGAATGTTTCATGATGTTTCATGATATTATGATGTGTTTTCAATTTTATATTTTTATAATTAATAGAATGAATGTATCGAAAAGAGTTGAGAACACCCAAGTTCAAGGGTGAATTTGAGAAATGTTCTATTGTTATAGATATTTGGTTAAATGATATGAAGATAATGTTTGAAGGTTTTCATTTCTCCAAAGTGGAGAAGATTAAATTGAGTAGTTTTGTTATTACGTGGGTAAACTAGAGCATGGTGGACGAATGTCACCTTGAGAACTATAAGTGATCAAGTGACGTGGTTGTTGAGTTAATCGATTGACGGAATTGGCCAAGAGGGGGTGAATTGGCAATTAAAAATTTGGTGGAAGCTTTTGTAGAAAATTAAAAGTAATTGCACAACGATTTAGAGTGGTTCGACTTTCTCAATCAAAGTCTACGTCCACTACCTTAGCTATCCACACTAAGGATTTTCCAACAAATTCACTAATTTGTTTTTTCTTTTGAGGCCAAAGAGATAACCTTACAATACCCTCAAGAATATACCCCAATTCTTGAGAACACTCTTTCCCAAAGAGAAGATTACAAATTTGCAAACTTACAAGGAAAACCTCACAAGGTAAGATGTTTGCACAATTCTAGAACAAGAAAAGAACACTCACAAATAATTACAAATGAGCACAAATGGTGTTCTTTGAAATCAAAATGAATATTGAAAGGAAAATTGGCTTGATTTGCACAAACTTGGTGTTTGATGCTTTCTCTCTTGTTTCTCTATGATTTCTTGTTGATCAAGGGCTTCAGAACTTGTTTAAATACACAATCACTTCTGAACGTTGGGGATGATTAGTGAAGATCATATAGTCGTTTTAGTGTGAAAACAATTAATAAAACAGCTTGGAGCGTGGGGGGAATCGGTACCCCCTATGGGGAATCGGTTCCCTAAGTGTAAAATTCAAATATTTCGACCGTTATATAAGGGGAGAATCGGTACCCCCTGTGGGAGAATCGGTTCCCTCCGAGCATACTGGAATTCTTGGAGCCAAACCATTCAGGGGGGAATCGGTTCCCTCTGAGCAATATGGAATTTTTTGCTTTGAAATGGTTCGAAATACTTTGTAAAATTATTTTGAAATTGTTTTAAGATTAAAACTTAATTTTACACTTTGAGTAAGGATTAAAAATGATCTTTGAAAGATTTGGAGTAATGTTTTGATATTCGAATAATTCTATCGAATATACTTAGAAAATCATTTGGAAAATCTTAAAATTCATTTAACTTAATTTGTTATATCGAAATATCAAAATATTTTCAACATTCTCCCCCTTTTTGATATAACAAAACATTTTAATAATTTTAAGATTTTGAAATCAAGTTTTGAAATTACTCCCCCTTACTTTAACACTTCTCACATTTATCATTTAAAAGCACATTTAACATTTCTCCCCCTTTTTGTTAAATCAAAAAGACATTTTAAAGAATTTAAACAAGGTTTTGAAATCATTTAGCCAATTGATTATATATAATATAAGCTGCTAAGATCACAAGCAAGAGAAACGTTAGCCATTAGTTTCATAATCAATATTCATAATTAATGTGAAATGGCAAAATTGGTCATATATCTAATCATGAAGTAAATGATGCAATAATGAATAAATTTAATCACACCAAATAGATAATTTCTAACCATTCATAAATCCAAACAAATTCAAAGTTAATCAATCCATAAATTCAAACATTCCAAAATATTCAAAATGTTAAAACAATAAGTTTGGAGTTCAAAGCAAAACATAGAATCACATATCAAGATCAGGAGGAGGAAAGCGAGCTCGCATCGCGGCCATTTCGTGAGTGAGTTCATTAATATACGCGTTGGTTACTTCGTTGTTTGCACGCATCTCCCGAAGGATTTCTAATTGTTGAGCTCCCATTGTGGATAAATGGGATTCTATAGAAGTAAAGCGCGAATCCATGGTAGCATATCGAAAATCGAATGTCTCCATAAAGGTTTGAAAATATGGAGGCATTTGATGCGTTTGTTGTGCTTGCTCCTCGGGCTGCTCAGGCTCATCTTCGGCTTCATCGATGTCTCGCATTAATTGCTCAAGCTCGAGATCTTTTTCAGCTTCGGGCGGAGCTTGTGAAGAACTAGCTCCCGGAGTATTTGCAGAAGATCGAACCCATTCACCGGTTTCCTTATCCTTAATTCATCCCGCTCTCGTTAAGGAAAGAAGGTTAATTTGTTTCTTAAGGGGAAAAACGACACTAGACCAACTCTAAGCCCAGCTTTGGAAAACAGATTACTCAAAATACAACCGTAAACAAGAGATGAACAAAGTTTTTTGTTAGGAACAAGATTTACGGTTTCAACAATTTCAGCAAAAATAATCTGAGGTAGGTTGATTTTAATATTGTTTTCGAAACAATGTAACCACCAAAGATTTAAGGCTCTAAGAGTAGAATAACGATCTCCGGATGGTCGAAACCACCAAGAAATCATTAGATGAAGAAATCGTTCATAAAGGTCTAGGACACTTGCACTATCCCTTCTTTTATAACGAGATCCTAAAACCTGTTTTTCATTTGAAATACCATCATTATCTAATCCGAATGTATTGGCTATGTAAGCCGAGTCAATATATAAGAATTGTCCTAGAAGGTAGGAATGAATTCCTATGGTTTCGGTTTCAGTTTGGTTTTTAACACAAACGGCATTAGAATAGAAAATACGAACAAGTTGATGGTAAACGATTGGTTCAAGGTCAAAGAGTTTATCAAATTTCCACTCTTGTAAAAGAGGAAGATATTTAAAATTGATAGCTAACATAGCTTGACGAGAAGAAATACGTTCTTCCCGGATTTTGTAAGAGTCAAAATATTGATAATACCAAAAATGATGATTTCTAGGACCAGGATGATTGAAACACGAATTTTGGATAGTCAAGTTAGGATCAATAGGATTAGGATTAGAAATTGGAATAGGAGGTGGATTTGGTTGACGGTGTGAACGACTAGATGAAGACCTAGCACGTTTAGGATTGGACATGGTTTAGGAAATCGGAATAGAATTGATAACCTGCAATTTAAAAAAAATATGTATGCAATTCAATCAATCCCAAAACTCAATTGAGTCCTCATTATTTCAAGGTTCTCTAAATCAATCCTAATGGGCAAAGTTTTTGAAAAACTTTTGAAAATATGGTTTTGAGAAACAATATATGTATAGTTTTCATAATAACAACATAATTTAATCAAAACACAATAATTTGAAAATTAATTTTTTTTATTTCGAAAATTTAGAAAATTTTGAAAAAATCTTGTATTTTTGATGAAATTAGTTGTAATATCTAGTTTCTAATCACTAAATAATCAATGCCCGATCAATAATTCAACCTAAAACTAATTAAAACTAGTTCTATGTTCATACATTGATAAAAAAAGGTTTTGGAAAAATACCTTGAATGATTTCGGATTTGAGTGAGATTAGATGAAGTTTGCACGTTTTTTATGATTCCAACAGGTTTAGAGGATGATATTTGAAGTGAATTCTGATTAAAAACGTTGATTTGGGGCAAGAATGGAGATTTGAGAGAGTAGAGGGAAGAAAATGCGTGAAGGAATAAGAGAGGGTTTGAGCAAATATTGGGTTTTGCCCGTGCTAAAACCAGAACCCCAGGGGGGTATCGATTCCCCTGTGGGGGGGAATCGGTTCCCCTTCAAAGGGGGAATCGGTTCCCTCAAGGGGGGATCAATTCCCTCTGCACCAAAATGCTAAAATCTGATTTTAAACACCCAAAATGCTAAATTAATTTCCTTTAGTGGTATTGGCAACTCATATATAGAAAATTAATCATGTTCAAACAATTCAATTAATCTTTAAACGATATTTGAACATAAAATTAATTTTTCATCACGAATCATAAACTCCCCCTAACTAATAGCAATGAATGCAATCAAAAATTGTTATTATAAGCATTTTTCATTTATTATTAAAAGTGCTAAAATTATTTTAAACACTCAGTGAAGATAGATTGGTCAAACCTAATTCTCTCCTAAGTGTCCAAAATCGTTCCTTGTCTAAAGGTTTTGTAAAGATATCCGCTAATTGGTGCAAAGTATCAACAAATTCTAGAACTACATCTTCCTTAGTGACATGGTCTCTAATGAAGTGATGTCTTATTTCAATGTGCTTAGTTCTAGAGTGTTGGATGGGATTTTTAGTGAGACAAATAGCACTAGTATTGTCACACTTGATAGGAATGATACCTACTTCAATTCCATAATCAAAAAGTTGTTGTTTCATCCATAAAACTTGTGCACAGCAACTTCCAGTTGAAATGTATTCGGCTTCAGTGGTAGATAATGCAACATAATTTTGTTTCTTTGAAAACCAAGAAATTAGCATATTTCCAAGGAATTGGCAAGTACCGGAGGTGTTTTTCCTATCTAATTTGCATCCTCCATAATCCGCATCTGAAAAAGCATGCAAGCTAAAGCTAGAGTCTCTAGGATACCAAAGTCCTAGACTAGGAGTGTCTTTAAGGTATCTAAAGATTCTCTTAACAGCTAGTAAATGTGATTCCTTAGGACATGATTGAAATCTAGCACATAAGCAAACACTAAACATAATATCCGGTCTACTTGCAGTTAGATAAAGTAGAGATCCAATCATTAACCTATATAATTTGACATCTACATATTTACCTCCTTCATCTAAGTCAAGCTTTGTTGAAGAGCTCATTGGAGTGTCATGAGGTTTCCCATTTTCCAGTCCAAACTTCTTGAGCATATCTTTGACGTACTTAGCTTGATTGATGAAGATACCATCTTTTCTTTGCTTGATTTGGAGTCCCAAGAAAAATGAGAGCTCCCCCATCATGCTCATCTCAAACTCACTTTACATTAGCTTAGAAAATTCTTGGCAAAGAACATCATTAGTAGAACCAAATATTATATCATCAACATAAATTTGAACTACTAATAAATCTTTACCTTTATGCTTCAAAATCAATGTAGTGTCAACCTTCCCTTTTGAAAAACCTTTTTCAATTAAAAAATTTGACAATCTTTCATACCAAGCTCTAGGAGCTTGCTTTAAACCATAAAGAGCTTTTGTAAATTTTAAAACATGATCCGGAAAATTTGAATTTTCAAAACCTGGAGGTTGTTCCACATACACTTCTTCTTTTATAAAACCATTTAAAAATGCACTTTTAACATCCATTTGATATAATTTAAATTCATTGAAACATTCAAATGCTAATAACATTCTAATTGCTTCCAACCTAGCTACAGGAGCATATGTTTCATCATAGTCTATGCCCTCTTCTTGAGTATACCCTTGAGCAACAAGTCTAGCCTTGTTTCTCACTATATTACCACTCTCATCAAGCTTATTCCTAAATACCCATCTAGTACCTACAGTAGATTTATAACTAGGCCTTTCAACTAATGTCCATACTTTATTTCTCTCAAATTGATTTAACTCTTCTTGCATAGCCATAATCCAATGTTCATCATTTAATGCTTCTTTAATATTCTTAGGCTCTATGCATGAGATAAATGCAACATAATTACAAATATTTCTAAGAGAAGATCGAGTTGTTACCCCTTTTGATGGATCACCTATAATTTCACCATCCTTGACATAGTTGTACTCTCTTGGATAAGATACTTCCCTTTCTTCAATGGTTGGATTCTCAAGAGGATCATGAGTTTCCTCATTTTTCGTTTCTTCCTTTGATGATGGTTCTCCAACGTCATGTCTAACGTCATTTGTATTTATAACACATACATCATCATTCACACAAGAATCCTTCCTCGGAAGGGGATTATCATCGAAAACAACATGTATAGACTCTTCTACAACTAAAGTTCTTTTATTAAATACACGATAGGCTTCAGAATTTAAGGAATAACCCAGAAAAATTCCTTCATCACTTTTAGCATCAAATTTGCCAAGGTTTTCTTTACTGTTGTTTAAAACAAAACATTTACATCCAAAAGGATGAAAATAACTAATGTTAGGCTTTTTATTTTTGAAAATTTCATATGGAGTTTTCTTTAAAATTGGCCTAATCATTACTCGATTTACAACATAACAAGCGGTATTTGTGGCTTCCGCCCAAAAATATTTTGGCAAATTATTTTCACAAAGCATGGTTCTAGCCATTTCTTCTAAAGTTCGATTTTTTCTCTCAACAACTCCATTTTGTTGAGGGGTTCTAGGTGCTGAAAAATTATGGCTAATACTGTTAGAGTTACAAAATTCAGTAAATCCAAGATTTTCAAATTTAGTTCCATGATCACTCCTAACACTAGTTATAGAGTAACCTTTTTCATTTTGGATTACTTTTGAAAACGTGATGAATTGTTCTAATGCTTCATCTTTAGTATTTAAAAATAGAACCCAAGTATATCTAGAATAGTCATCTACCAAGACAAATGCATATTGTTTTCCACCCAAGCTAGTAGTTCTAGTTGGCCTAAAAAGATCTAAATGGATCAATTGTAAAACTATACTAGCTGATACATCATTAATGGATTTAAAAGAAACTCGCTTTTGTTTTCCTTTAGCACAAGCATCACAGATTTTATCATTATCAATTTTAAGCTTAGGCAACCCTCTTACTAGGTGTCCTTGAATTAACCGTTGCAAAACACTCATACTAGCATGTCCTAGTCTCCTATGCCATAACCAACTATCATGTTCATCCTTAGCAACTAGGCACAAATTAGTCATATCAATAGAATCTAAATGCACCATGTAGATATCCATATTTTATGACCAATAAGCGTAATCGAAAATAGATGCAATGTCAATCAATTTTGTAATCATTTAAAATAAAACATTGTATCTTTTATCAAATTTATTTTTCAAAAGATTATGCTTTTAACCCATTCACATATAAAACATTACACAATGTTGATTATAGAGAGTAAGAGCACATGCATAAAGTTTTTGAAAATGTTATGCATTAAAACTTTATAATATTTAAACAAAAATCTATGCATAAACATTAAAAATTTCATATCAAAATTTTGCAAAACCAAAGTTCTTGAAAAATCAATATCAATTATTAAAGAGATATCAATTACATTTTAAAAACAATTTTGACCAAAAATTAATATGATGAACTAGAGTTTATAAAAAAAATTACCAAAAATTATCATGTTCATCATACAATATTTTTCAACATACATGAGACAAAACATAATCATTTAGAATTATTTAACATTTAAAACCTCATGCATGCATAGAATAAATGAGCAACCAAATAAAAAAATTAAGTTTAGAGGTTACCCATTACTTTTTCATGTGTGGCTAGAGCATCTTGAATATCATCAACTTCATCACCATTGCTCCCACACACCTAGAAGAGACATTTAAGTAGATTTTGGTATCCAAATTGCTTTGGATCCTTGAACATTAGTTTCAATGCCTTTTGTTCCTTTTGGAACCCATACTTGTCTAATTTTAAATCGTTTTCCTTTCTTTAAAGGACAAGTATGTTCCTTATGACCATGATAATGACAATGTGAACATATTGTCATTATTGAACTAGATGAATTATTTATAATGATCTCTTTTTCTTTTGTTAAACATTCAAGCTTATCTTTTAAATTAAAATTTTCTTTTTCAATACTTTCAAATTTCATTTTTGAGAGTTCTAAATCCTTCTTCAAGATTTCATTTTTATTTTCAAAATCTATTTTCATTTCTAGAAGAAGTTTGTTTAATTTGAAAATTTCTTTTTCAAAGTTTTCAGATTTTATTTTTGAAAGCTCTAACTCCTTTCTCAACATTTCATTTTGATTTTCCAAGTCTGTTTTAGCTTTCAAAAGAAGATCATTTTTAGCAATAAATTTAGAGATCAATTTATTGTATTTGGAGTTCATGGTCTCAAACTCTGAAAATAATTTATCATAAGCATCTTGTAACTCATTAAAAGATTTTGAATTTGATATATTTGAGTTAAAAGATACCTTTGGCTCTGTGAGAGCTAATAGAGACATCACTTTTATTGGTTATTCTTCTTCCTTGTCTCTATATATCTCCTCAAGCTTATCCCACATTTCCTTGGCACTTGAACAAGAAGAAACTCCTTTATATACATTAGGATCAATTGTACAACACAACATGTGCATAGTCTTTGAGTTTTGTTGAGCTTCATTCCGTTCTTGAATACTCCACTTCTTTGCCTTCTTAGTAAGAGAGGAATATCCTTTCTTGATTATCATCCAATCTTCCATATCAAATGCTTTGATAAATATCATCATACACCTCTTCCAATGACGATAATTTGTTCCATTGAAGTGTGGAGGCACGTCAATTGGTCTGGATTCTTCCATGGAGAATGAACCGGAAATGGACGCCATCTTTATCAATTTAACTCTTCCCAGATCGACTCAAGAGGCGATTAAACCTTTAAATGAGTTAGGCTCTGATGCCAATTGTTGAGTTAATCGATTGACGGAATTGGCCAAGAGGGGGTGAATTGGCAATTAAAAATTTGGTGGAAGCTTTTGCAGAAAATTGAAAGTAATTGCACAACGATTTAGAGTGGTTCGACTTTCTCAATCAAAGTCTACGTCCACTACCTTAGCTATCCACACTAAGGATTTTCCAACAAATTCACTAATTTGTTCTTTCTTTTGAGGCCAAAGAGATAATCTTACAACACCCTCAAGAATATACCCCAATTCTTGAGAACACTATTTCCCAAAGAGAAGATTACAAATTTGCAAACTTACAAGGAAAACCTCACAAGGTAAGATGTTTGCACAATTCTAGAACAAGAAAAGAACACTCACAAATAATTACAAATGAGCACAAATGGTGTTCTTTGAAAGCAAAATGAATATTGAAAGGAAAATTGGCTTGATTTGCACAAACTTGGTGTTTGATGCTTTCTCTCTTGTTTCTCTATGATTTCTTGTTGATCAAGGGCTTCAGAACTTGTTTAAATACACTTTGAATCACTTCTGAACGTTGGGGATGATTAGTGAAGATCATATAGCCGTTTTAGTGTGAAAACAATTAATAAAACAGCTTGGAGCGTGGGGGGGAATCGGTACCCCCTATGGGGAATCGGTTCCCCCAGTGTAAAATTCAAATATTTCGACCGTTATATAAGGGGGGAATCGGTACCCCCTAGGGGGGAATTGGTTCCCTCCGAGCATACTGGAATTCTCGGAGCCAAACCATTCAGGGGGAATCGGTACCCCATTGGGGGGAATCGGTTCCCTCTGAGCAATCTGGAATTTTTGGCTTTGAAATGGTTCGAAATACTTTGTAAAATTATTTTGAAATTGTTTTAAGATTAAAACTTAATTTTACACTTTGAGTAAGGATTAAAAATGATCTTTGAAAGATTTGGAGTAATGTTTTGATATTCGAATAATTCTATCGAATATACTTAGAAAATCATTTGGAAAATCTTAAAATTCATTTAACTTAATTTTTTATATCGAAATATCAAAATGTTTTCAACAAGGGTCCTTGTTCCTAGAAGAATTTAAGTACAAGTATATAAAAGACCAATTTTTCAGGTAAATGAAGCAAGAATTCTTGAATTTAAAACAGATGAATCGCACTGTGTATGAATATGAGTGCAAGTTCAATAAGTTAATTCGTTTTGCCACTGAGTTAGTTCCGACAGAGAATGATTAATGCGAATTGGTTTGTGGAGGGCTTGCTTCCAAGATTAAAAGAAATTTTGATTGTTTTGAATTTGTTCTCATTTCAAGAAATGGCTAATCGCGCTAAAGCTTTAGAGAGAGAGAGCTCAGAATAAAAGAATTGGAAAACAAAAATCTCAGATGATTAAGAAAATTAGTGCTTCATAAAGTTAAGCACCATCAAAGAAAGAGATTCTGGTTTTCAACTTTAAACCAGATATGAATTAGTTGTATTCTCTGCTAGAGAATAAAGCCAATCAGTTCAGACGGATTGGAAATTATAGTATTAAAGGAATTTTATCGTTCTAAAATGAAATAGTTTCTTTACATCATGGAAAAGATGAAGTGGAGGAGATGGATGTTAAGTGGAGAATATTAAAAGATCAAGGAGGGGTTTAAGAATATATGTATATCAATGATCAGTTATAAGACAAAGGTAAATGGAATGGTTGAATTCGAACCAAAGGAATTGTATTATGGATGAGTGAGAATAAAGGTTTGATAAGTGAAGTAAATAGCGAATGAATTATTTGGACTGGAAAGAATACATATATATATATATATATATGGATAGTTTGATGAAGGTTTATATTTTGATTGAAAGAAATAAGTTGAATAATAAAGTAGTGTGATAGTGAGTGTATTAAAGTTAAAGGATTTGTATGTTTGACGAAAACTAGGGATTGATAGAAAGTTAAAAGGATAAAGAGGGATAAGTATAAATGATATGAAAGGAATGTAAAAGCATAAGGGAAAAAGGTAATGAAAGAATTAAAGTAATGAAGTGAAATTTATGATAGCACGAAAGATGTATTGAAGGGGTGATATGTGAAAAGGAATAGTAGACGTGTAAATAGTATTGTGTATAAGCAAGATTGTGGATATGATAAGGGGTTTGCATTATAGATGGAAAGAGTTAGCGATGGCTAAAAAATTATGTGATGGAAATGTATTGATTTATAAGATATTGTTAAGTTGTGATAACCAAATATAAAGTGGATTCGGATACAATTGTATATATTGATTATGTAATGTGATATGGTGAAGGAGATAAGGATTTGTATGTTTAAGAAAAGATAAAGAGTAAGAGAAAACTTTAAGAATGAGTATATCGTTGATCAATTTATAAGAAAAAGAAAGTTACAACGTTTGATTTTGAAACAGAGGACTAGTATTGTGTGTGTGAGTAAGATTATGAGTTTGAAAAGTTGAGTAAGATACAATTGAGGAAAATTTCAACAGAAAAGAAGGTATATGATTGAGTTGATAAATGTTGTACCCTAGATTAAAAAGTTAAGGATTTCGTTCAGAAAATTAAATGTGTATCTGGATAATGTTAGAGGATCTCCACTATTCTAAAGTGGAAAAGTTAGATGAAATAATTTAGTTGCTATGCGGTTGAGCTAAAATATGGTAAACAAATGTTATAATAGGAATAATGGAAGATTCATTGATGTGAATATTGTTTCGAAAAAAAAGTCTAAGAAATAGGTACGTCGGTGATTATTTTATGAGATGGAAGACGTTGAAATGTTGAGAGAGAGCAAAGAAAATTTCATGGTGTATGAGAATGAATGTGGATTTGATAAGTTAAATAAACTATGGTTGAGATAATCCTGATTGGAAAAAAATATATGATTAATCGATTAGGGCTATTGCCCTAAATTGAACAGTTGTTATTGACTAGCTGTAAGAGTAAAAGTAATAGAGTAATAAGATTGGAAGAAAAGATAAATTGAGTTAATCAAGTATAATATGGATCTGGATATGGTTATGTATTTTAATCATATAGATATGATGAAGGCAAGGAGATGACTATTTACATGTTTAAAATGGAGCTTTGAAAAAAAACAAGTATAAGAGATGGTAAAGAATGAGGTTCTATATAAGTGAAGATGCTTATCAAAGTTATAAAGATGTGATAAAGATCGGTAATTAGAGATGAATATAAGTGAGATGAATAGAGTATGAAAACATTTGTGAAATATATGATTTAGTTGTGGATAAGGGGATCTTGATTATAGAAAGATGGAGTTTAAAGGATCCGATATGATAAATGTTATATGAAAGTGTAGATTATAAGTTCGATGGAGAAGTATGAAAAATGTGCAAGGTAATGTGAAAGATTGTTTGATTCTGTAAAGTGTATGTTTAATCACAATTGAAGAAGATGTAAGGTTATGTTCTTGGTCAAACAATGATGGAATAAAAGTTTGGCTATTGTTGCAAGGTAATTAGAAATTTATAAGGAATTTGATTGATTTATGATGTTAAGTGATGAAAAGGAATGTTAGTGTCTACGTGATGAGTGACATTATATGAATTTTAGAAAGGTCAAAGGAAAATGCAGAATAAAAGAGAGAAAAGACAGAAATAAATTAAGATTATTTGTTATTGTTTATATGATAAGCGACGGTAGATGAATGTATAAAGGGAAAAGGAAGTTAAAAAGCTAAAAGATTGAAAAGCAAGTTTTTAATAATGACAAGAAAGATTAAGTAAGGGAAGTAACATGAGAACATTAGAAGATATGTTCTTATCAAGAGGTGCAGTGAAAATTTAAGGACGGATTTTCTTAAAAGGAGGGGAGATTTGAAACATCCCAAACTATGGGTTAGTGACTAAATTGTAAAATTTTAGAATTTGGTGATTAAAGTGAAAATTTTGAAAGGTTCAATGATTTATTTGAAAGTATTTCCTGAAAGTTTTTAGTAATTATCAAAGGAACTAAAGGGTAAAATGGTCATTGAACAAAGGAAATAATAAAATAATAATTAATGGGTATTATAATACCCATGTGGAGCATATGTTTTGGGAAATCAATTCCATATTACTCTTCTCTCTTCTATCTTCATCTTCTTCTCTTCTCCACGTGAAAGCTCAAGCAAAGGTAAGATTTATTTGTTGTTGATTATTAGTAGAAATTTAAGTTGGGTTTTGATCATTAGATGATAACTAAGCTTAAGAAAAGCTTAAGTTATCTTAAAATCAAAAGATAAAGGAGTTAGGGAAGATTAAAGATTTTGAGTTTTTGAATGAAATCTTGGAATATAGTTTATAATTAGAAGTGGAAGTCAAATTTGACTTGTCATAAGTGAAATTAAGAAGTATGAAGTGTTAGAATTGAATTTAGAACATGTTGAAAATTGAGTATGATTTTTTAAGTTCATAAAGAGGAGAAGATTTTGAGGTTTGAGATGTGATAAATGAGTAGAAATTAGTTTAAGTATGTATATTTGAGTTAAGAATATGAAAGGGAATGAAACATGAAGAATTGAAGTTGAAATAGTGAATTTTCGTGTATGAACAGTAATTTCTGGGTAAAAATTTACAGATTATGCAGAGGGAATAGATACCCTATGGGGGGTATCGATTCCCCCTAAAGGAAAATGGAATTTTGGTTCATTAAACTAGCTTAAGTTATTAACATCAAGTTTAAGGTTTAGGCTTATGATAATTATTTTGAAAATTATATTTATGTAGTTATTGAGCCTAAACAAGTTCTGGAACAATCGGATCGAATCAAAGCAAGGCTAAGGTGAGTGCAATTTAAATTGTACTTATGAGATTGATCAAACATTGGCTTGTAATGAGCCAATGATGGAGTTACTATAGTAAGAAGTAACTTCTAAAATGTTATGTGATTACTATGTGTGCATTAGTACATAGAAATTGATGTATGTTATTATATGTTACATGATTTACATGCTTACGTGAAAATGAAACATATGATATATCTTATATGATATGACATGCAAGTTTACATGAATAAATGAAAAATGGTATAAGCCATATGAAATGATCTACGTGAATACATGCACTTGTGATACATGTGATATGACAGGAGATATACGGTTACACATACATGTGGTATGTGAAAAAAAAAAAGAACAAGTGATATGAAATGCATGAATGATAATGCCCATGTTATATGATATGAGAGCTAGTGTTATAGTTGGCATGCCAAGAGTCGAGGGTTTACCTATGTCTTTCGGGACATATGGACAGTTACATAGGTCATTCGGGACAAATTTCATATGCCACTCAGTGGGACTTATACGAGTTGTGGTGACAGCATTAATGCACAACCTCAATGTACTCGCATACCTTAAGTTCTCACAGGTGTACATGGGCTAATAAAGAGATGATCCTGAATATCATATATGTAATATGTATATATGATGTGTGATATGAATTGTATGAAATGATATATGTGTGTTATGAGTTATTGTATCTGTTATAAGAATGAGACATAATATATATGATAAGAGCATAAGAGATTATATTAATAAGAGATAAGAAATATGAATGATAATAGTGTATGAATATGATAGAGATCATGAAAATGATGGCATATATATATATATATGTATGCATTCTGTTATATGAGATGTTTTATGATTTATATTATATGTTTATATGCCTCACTAAGTCAACGACTTAGCGTGTGATTGTTTCACACGTAGGTTCTGAGAAGAGGAAGATTGATAAAAGTTATGCAAGACAGGTCAGTTTCTCCTTTCCAAAGATCAGATCAGAAAAGAAGTTAATAATATGTATTTTGTAATACTTATAGTGGTTGACATATAAACAAAGATTTGAATCTGATATGTTTTAATCTGTTTTGTAAAATCATATGATTGAGTTTTGTAATGTTTTAAATGTATATATGTAAATGGTAAATGTATAATGATGAACGTTTTAAATTTTATGAGTTTTATACAGGTTTTGCCGAGGTACTGTAGCAGGGTATCGGTTCCCTGTAGCAGGGGAATCGATACCCCTTAAGTAATCTGGAAAATTTTTAGAATTTGGTACTGTTCACAGTAGTGTTCTCGGTACTGTTCATACTGTATTTTACTGTTCATAAATACGTTTTTGCCTCAAAATTTTATAACGAACACAATTCAACAATATATGATCGTATTTTCTTAATATAAGTTCAAATGTTCTGTTGTTTTGCAAGAATAAAGGTTTTGAAAAGTCAATGTGACATCTCAGACTCATATTCGGGTCAGGTACGGGTTGGGGTGTTACACTGCGGGGTCGCAGCCCCCGCACCCCCAACCCATATAATCGTAACCCTCACTACGAGACTTTCTCGGTATATTTATGAGTCATACCTAACATATATCGTCGTCTTGATTAATCATTGTCGAAAAACTTGTTTTAATCATAAAACCAATTAGACAATATTTTACCATATATAACTGCTTAATTTTTTTTATAAGAAACGATACCTCGTTAAAAATCCTGTTCATAACCGCCGCGGTACATAAGTACCTAAACAGGCATTGGAAGGAGAAAAAAAAGTGTCACAAATTTCATTGCCAAAAAGAAATTACACCTCATACAACATCATGATGTTGCAAACATCACCCACCAACTTAACCTCAATCCTCTATACAAACACATCATCCAAAAAAAGTTACAAAAAATTACCCTTTTTACAAAAATCCCCAACTTAGCCAAACTATCAGCCTCCTAACTCACATCCTTTTTTACAAACCTAATAATAACACTGCTCCAATACAATACTGACAATTTCCTTAACTAACTATGAAAACATGGCAGGGCACACTTCCGGAGTCTTAATCCACTTCACTGCAATTGCAGAATCAATCTTTATAATTAATCGACCCTTTGCACACCACTCTGACTCCACAAACATAACTAAACCAGCTTGAATGGCCTTCAACTCAATTAAAATAGGCGGATTTGGACCACTAGATGCCGAGAAGAAACCCAACAACTTGCTCTCTTCATTTTTAAGAATTCCATCAATTCCACTGCTTTTCCAATCACTTCTCAGTGCCCATCCACATTAATTATGAAGAAACCCACTGAAATATATTGAAGTTAAAGGGTGGATTAATTACAATAGTCTGTATGAATCCCACTGAAAATTCAAAACATGAATAAAAAAAATTTTTGTTTCATTTTAATATTCGTTGTTAAAAACTTAACGCGTTTAATTTCTAGACTATCAGTTATGATCCGTTTTAGTATCTAAATTTTCAAATAAAAACAAAACTTAAGTATGATTTAGGTAATAAACGTGATTTGGTATATAGACTTTCATTTTTTTTTCAAAATGTAACGGTGTGGTACTAAAATGAGATTAATTTTAGGTATGATTTTGAAAAAAAAATTAAAAGTTGAAATACTAAAACATATCAAAATTAATATTTTAGATACTAAATGCATAGTTTATATAAGCATACCTACTATTCATTTATTGAGTTTTTTCCCCTTCGCCCTATATTATTTTACTGCTTAAAAATTAATGTATTGAGTCATTTATATAAGCATAACTACTACAAATATAGTGGATAAATCGAATATAAATATTTTCAGTTAATGTTAAATTTAAGATGCGGTTATATTCTCGTGGAATACGTTAATTCACTGTCAAGCAAGTTGAATCACCGTTAAGCAATTTAAATTTTTGTTATCTGAAATGTTCGGATAGAAAAACCAAAATCTTATAAGCACTGGAAAACTGATATATATTTTACTGTTTTTTAGTTAGTTAATAATAATAAATCTAATATAAAGGCTGTGAGATTCTCTACTGCTCATCTTTCCCTGTTTGCACTATCTACGTTTTATATTGGGTAAAGTTAGTCCAATAATACAAGTGGAATAATTAATTAGTAAATTAACGCACCTTTAAATTTATTTTGGGATTTAAGCGATTTGTCGCTATAGCGTTCGTTAAATTTGTTAAGTTCATGTGACGAGTTTTATAAAATATATTAAAAATTATAATTTATCATATGATATGAAATAAAATTATATGAAATTTGTCACGCTCTTGTGACTAGTTTTAATTTTTTAATATATTTTATAAAACTCGTCGTGTATGTGCCCGTAACAAATAACCAAAATCCCAAAATAATTATCATCTACCTCTATTTTTCAAAAAATTTCCCGCCTATATTATTTCCCTAGTTTTGCCGTTTATATTGTCAATACCATATAACCCGTTATATTTAATGGCAGGGATTCTCTGCCTACGGTCTACAGTTATATTTCTTTATATATAAGTTAATAATAATAAATCATATATAAAGGCTGAAAGATTCTCTGCTGCTCATCTTAAAATTATATAAATAAATTAGCTGACCCTTATTCTCATATGCAATTGGGTAATGGGAGTTAAGATAGTAGGCTGTCTCTAACACCAGGTTGAGAGCAGCTTCCGTAGGAGACCTCCGAATTATGAAATGCCCTTCATGAGACTCAATCCCATGATCCTAATGTTAAGAATTTTGTGCTCTACCAACTAAGCTGGATGGTAATTTCATCTTAATTATATAAATGTTAGAGATAAATTTATCAAATTAAGTAGTTGTACCGTAGGTGATCTAATTTAAGGCTACGAAAAGACCTAAACGAAAATATTAAAAAAATAACAATTTCGGTTGGACACAACTTCAAATGTTATTTGTGCAATCTAAAATGTTAATTTTTTAACGTTTTTGGTTTTAACCGAAAAATATTGTGAAAAATGTAACATTTCTTGTTGCCAACCGAAAATGATAAAATATTAGCATCCTAGGTTGTGCAAATTTTAAAAAGTTAACATTTTAATTTACACTCAACCGAAAATGTTAATTTTTTAAACATTTTTCAATTATGTCTTTCCTTAACCTTAAATTATACTGTCGTTTCTTAAACATTCCCGTCAAATTAGCAAAGATAAGCAGTCAATAAAATGACAGTACATGCAACAACTCCAGCACCATAAAAAATTCTTATCAAGCACTGATAAGTTACAACTAGGACGATGAAGTGTTGTCGTGACCGAGCTGCAAACTATTTTCTTCTATATAGGGATGGATATAAAAGTTTATATTAGATGGTGAATTTTTAATATTTTAAGAGACGGCAAATTTATAATATTTTAGAAAGATAAAAATAAATTATCAATAAAAAATATTAAAAAATATTAAAAAAATATATAATATTTTAATATTTTCAGAAAGACAATTTATCACGGCCGCCACTCAATCCATCCCTCCTTCCATCCATTTTTTAATTCCTCCAAGTTTCTGCCTGCACAAGAACTCATACTCTGCACATTTGCTTCAAACATCTAATAATAATGATCAACAAATATGCGAGTGTTTGGGTTTGGTAGATCATTCCAGGGCCTTCAGGTCCATCTCGTCTTGCCCCATCTATCAATGTTACATTTCAATCCACTTCATAGACATGTCTTGCCAAACCATCCATTATAAGCTTGCAAATATGAGTTTAAACATATAAAATCCCATTTTATTCAATTCAGTTCATTACTTTCTAATATATTATACATTTGAAAAGCAATAAAATTAAATTTTATTTGTATTATACATTTAATATATATATTTGTCAAAAAAAATATTTCCTATTATATATATATATACATTTAGGAAGTTGAATCTTATTTTTGTTGTTTGCTTTTTCACAATTTAGGATTTGTAAAAGAGTTAATTGTATCAATTGTCCTCAAAGTATGAACTTCATTTTAAATTGGTTTTTAAATTTTTAAATGTTTCAATTTCATCCCTAAACTATGACTATCATTCTAAATTGGTCCTCAAACTTTTGAATATTTAAATTTCATCCCCAAACTATGATATTCATTCTAAATTGGTCCCCAAATAGTTTGGACATTCCAATTTCATCCCAAACTATACATACATACTAATCACATCCCTTGTTAATAAAATCGTTAGGTCAAGTTATATTATTATATGTTTGAGAAAAAAAATAGGTTTAAATTAATTATATATTTGCACGAATTTGAGATGAAATTGGAATATTCAAAAGTTTAAGGACTAATTTAAATGAGAGTTATAGTTTGAAGACATATGATGTAATTAATTATTTGTAAAATATAGGGTGAATGTGAGAAGTTTATTTAGATATTGGGTTACTTCATGATTTTGTTATGATAATTGGATATGATAGAAATCTATTTAAGTATGAAAATAAAAGTAGTAAAAATGATAAATGATTTAAAACTTATATCAACCATGTAGGTTTGATATTGGGTTAAACTAAGACAGATGATTTCTACTCTCATCAGCACTTTTACACAGTATTATGCATTACGCAATGAGCATCCATACCCAACCCCATTCTCAACATGTCCTTTGTGGAAATTTATATTACTTTCTCATATCATAATTCTATTTAGGGTAAAGTATATAAATAATCCCCAAACTTTTAGGGCATGTTTATTTAGATATTGGGTTACACCGTATGCATTTTGATCACCTAACTTTTGAAACTTGTAATATAGACCTTGAACTTTTAGTTCGCTTTCAATAAGATCTCTGTCGTTACCTCCTATTAGTATTTGTTGATGTGGCACTTAACTTCCGTTAACCCTCCTCCTCCTCCTCTTTCTCCTTCTTATTCTTCAAGAGCTTAAACCCATATCTTCTTCTTCTTCAAGAGCTTAAACCCATATCTTCTTCTTCTTCAAGAGCTTAAACCCATATCTTCTTCTTCTTCAAGAGCTTAAACCCATATCTTCTTCTTCTTCAAGAGCTTAAACATATAGCTTCTTCTTCAAAAGCTTAAACTCATAGCAATTAAAAAATAAAACAGTGTTAACCTTTTTTCTCATTTGGACCAAAGGTCCAAAACCATATCCTAAAACCAAAAAAAAATGCCACCATTTTCCGGCAATCAAACAAGAACTATATATTGTTAAAAAATACAAGAACTATAAGACAAAGTCAAATTTTTAAAGCAAATGAATCCTAAAAAGGGACAATTAACCTAATCATTGACACAAAACATCTTAACCAAACATGCAAAAGTCAAGATTTCAACATTCATCTATTTTCACAAAAGCAAAACAAACCCCATGAAAAAAATGAGGAACATGAAAAGAAAAGACAAAGTTCATGGATTTTTGTTAGATTACCATAACAAAATTATTAGCACAATCAGGTCTCTTTGGAGCAATGTTGTCTTGATGAACTATGTCCCCAGCTAAACCTAAGCCAAAGAAAATGGCTCTATTCATTTCCATATCAGTAGATACTTAGCTTAAAGAAAATGACTCTAGGTTTTTTTTTCTTTTGCCTTTCAATCTTTATTCGAAGTGAAAAATACGAAAGAAAAAAATCAAAGAATGTGAAGAGAGATGGAAGCAGAGAAAAGAAGAGGAAAAAAATCAAAGAATCTGAAAAGAGAAGAAGAAGAAAGGGATTAACGGGAGTTAAGTATCATGTCAGTAAAAACTATCTAGAGGTAACGACAGGGACTTTATCGAAAATAAACTAAAAGTTCAATGACTATATTGTAAGTTTTAAAAGTTGAGTGACCAAAATGCAAGCGTCTTAAAAATTCAGAAACTATTTATATACTTTACCCTTATATTTAAAAGGTTTCAAATTTAAGATACAATTATATTATTGACACAAACATTATTCCATACATATAAATAATAATAAAAAATCACCAAAAGGCTCTAATAAAAGCTTGACCATCGTTTTTAAATACGTGATTCTAAAGGCGATTTTCCGGAAAAATCACCCTAGCCCTCTTTATTTTATTGTTAGACACCGTTCATATTATATTTTTCGATCTAACATCTTTTACAGAAAAACGTGCCCATAAGACGCGTCCCTGCAAGCCTTGTTAAATGTGTAAAAAATCGGGTGTTAATTTTATAAATATTTTTAAATTGGTGCCTAATATGTAATTAATTTCTATTAGGGTGATATTTGTGTAAAAACGCTAACTTTATCTATTTATTGATATTATTTTTAACAGTTAATAATGTTTATTGATTTTTAAAATTAATTGTTTAAAAATATTAAAATAAACTTTTAATTACAACTGAGATATCAAATAAATTATTATTCACTTTTTTTAAAAATAAAAAAAATACATTAAAAATGAATAAAATTCAATAAAAATATAATGTAAAGTTAAAAAATATCACCTCTTTATTTAAAATATTCTTTCTAATATTAATTTTAAAAAACATAAAATAAATATTAAATTTTAATTTTATTAAAAATGAATAAACATTATTAATTGTTGTTAAAAAATAATAATTAATGAATAATAATTCATTTGATCCCTCAATTGTAATTAAAAGTTTATTTTAGTTAAGTTTATAATTGTTAAACAGTCGTAGGTGTGGAAAGTGTTGAGTTAATCGATCGACGGAATTGGTCAAGAGGGGGTGAATTGACAATAAAAAATTTGGTGGAAACTTTTGCAAAAAATTGAAAATATTTACACAACGATTTAGAGTGTTTCGACTTTCTCAACCAAAGTCTATGTCCACTACCTTAGCTATCCACACTAAGGATTTTCCAACAAATTCACTAATTTGTTCTTTCTTTTCAGGACAAAGAGTAATCTTACAACTCCCTCAAGAATTATACCCCAAATTCTTGAGCATACTCTTTTTCAAAGAGAAATACACAAATTTCACAAACTTACAAGAAAACTTCACAAAGTAAATTGTTTGCACAATTCTAGAACAAAGAAAGAACACTCAAAGATGAATACAATAGAGCACAAATGGTGTTCTTGAAAGCAAAATGAATATTGAATGAAAAATAGGCTTGAAATGCTCAAACAATAAGTTTGATACTTTCTCTTTGATTCTCTAGCTTCTCTTCTTGATTGTGGTTGATCAATGGCTCCTAAGCTTGTTTAAATACTCCTTGGATTACTTTTGAACGTTGGGGATCATTAGTGGAGTTAATAGAGCCATTAGCGTATGAAAATAATTAATAAAACAGTTGGGAGCGTCTGGTGCATCGATGCATAGGGTTGGTGCATCGGTACACTATGTGTAAAATTTAAATATTTCGACCGTTGGACTCTTAGTGCATCGGTGCACTAACAAGCCAGAGTGCATCGATGCATAGCTTATGCATCGGTGCATTGAATGCATTCGATGTTTCTATTTGTTCAGGAGTGCATCGATGCATATACAGTGCATCGGTACACTAAATGCATTTGAAATTCAATTTAATTGAGTGTGCATCGATGCATGAACTAGTGCATCGGTATATCTCTTTGAAAATTGAATTTTTGGCACGATTTTAGTACGAAATACTTTGTGAAAATTGTTTCAAAAATATTTTAAGTATAAAACACAATTTTACACATTATTAAGGATTTAAATTGATCTTGAAAGACTTGGAGTAATATTTTGATATTCGAGTAATCAAATCGAATATACTTAGAAAATCATTTGTAAAATCTTAAAAGTCATTTATACTTAGTTTGTTATATCGAAACATCAAAATGTTTTCAACAATCTCCCCCTTTTTGATATAACAAAACACTTGAGTAATTTAAGATTTTCTTTGAAAATAATTTTTGAAATCAATTTTGAAAATTACTCCCCTTACTATAATACTTTTTCTCCCTTTTTTTTGTTAAATCAAAAAGACCCTAAGACAGAGTTTGATAAACAAATTACTAAGGAGACAACCATAAACCAAGGTTTCTATATTCTTGGAAGGAACAGTGTTTATGGAAACTCACTAAAGATGAACTGTGGCAGATTAATTTGTTTATGTTGGATACAGTATATCCACCATATATCTATGTTCCTAAGGGAGGAGTACCTACCTCCGGATGGTCTAAACCACCAAGAGATCATATAATGAAGGAATCTATCACGATGAGTTCTTAGGGTACTTTCACTATCCTTAGACTTATAGGGTGAATCCACAGTCTCTTTTTCATTAAACCTGAGTTATCTAGTCCAAAATGGGTAGTGATTGTGCTGGAGTCAATAAAAATGAATTGTCCTAAAAGATAGGATCGAATTCCTATAGTTTTATATCGGTGCTCGTTTTGGATACATACCACATTGGAATAGAAAAATACAGACTAATTGATGATAAACCAAAGGTTTGAGTTTAAAGAGTTTATCAAACTTCTAGGATTTAAGAGTAGGAAGATATTGGAAGTCCATATCTTCTATAGCTTGGATCGAAGGGATACGTTTTTCCCGGATTTTGTATGACTCAAAACAAGTATGGTACCTATGATATAGGTCTTGTCTACTACCAGGTACGTTGAAATAAGAGTTCAAAATGGTCATATTTGGGTTATTTGGGTGGAGGAATATGAGGTCGGTCTTGACTTGAGCGACTAGACAATGTCCTAGGTCGTTTAGGATTTGACATGGTTTAAGAATCGGAATAAGGAATATAACCTGCAATTTGAAAAATACATGTATGCAATTTAACCAATCCCAAAACTCAATTGAATCCGCAATAATTCAAGGTTCTCTAAACTAAATCCTAATGGGCAAGGTTTTGAAAACTATTTGAAAATAATTTTTGAAAAATCATAATATGTATAGTTTTCATGAGAAACAACATAATTGAGTCAAAAACATCTAAATAAATCAAAAGATTTTCAATTTTTTTATTTCAAATTTCAAATAAAATTTTGAAATATTGTGTGTTTTTGACAAAATTTGTTGTAAAATCTAGTTTCTAATCACCAAACAATCAATGCCCGATATAATGTTCATCCTAGAACTAATCTAAACTAGTTCTAAAATTAAAATATGATAAAATAGAGATTTTTAGAAAAATACCTTGAAAATTTCGGATTGATGAGAATGAGAAGTTGTGTTGCACGATTTAATGATAGTAGCATGACTTGAGATGAAATGAGCATGAATTTCGATAAAAAAATGTTAATTTTGGAGCAAAAATGGAGATTTTGGATGAGAGAGGGATGAACGACGGGTGTTTGGAAGATTAGGGGTTTGAAAGAATGAGAAAATAGGGTTTTAATACCCAAAACCCGACGGATGCATCGATGCATGGCCTTGTGCATCGATGCACATTCAAGGAGTGCATCGGTGCACCTTCATGGTGTATCGATGCATATTCAAAGGGATGCATCGATGCACTGTTAAGTGTATCGATGTATTAAGCACAAAAATGTCAAAAATCCGTTTTAAACACTCAAAATGCTAAATTAATTAGCTCTAGTGATAATGCAACTCATATATTGAAAATTAATCATGTTCAATAAATCAATTTAATCCTTAAACTACATTTGAACATAAAATTAATTTTCACTGAAGAACATAAACTCCCCCTAACTATTAGCAAAGAATGCAATGAAAAATTATTATTATAAGCATTTTTCATTTATTCTTAAAAGTGCTAAAATTAATTTAAACACTAAGTGAGGAAAGGTTAGTTAAACCTAATTCTCTCCTAAGTGTCCAAAATCTTTCTTTGTCTAAAGGTTTTGTAAAGATATACGCTAATTGGTGCAAAGTATTAACAAATTCTAGAACTATATCTTTCTTAGTGACATGGTCTCTAATGAAGTGATGTCTTATTTCAATGTGCTTAGTTCTAGAGTGTTGGATGGGATTTTTAGTGAGACAAATAGCACTATATTGTCACACTTGATAGGAATGGTACCTACTTCAATTCCATAATCAAAAAGTTGTTGTTTTATCCATAAAATGTGTGCACAACAGCTACCAGCCGAAATGTATTCTGCTTCAGTGGTAGATAATACAACACAATTTTGTTTCTTTGAAAACCAAGAAATCAACATATTTCTAAGGAATTGTCAAGTACCGAAGGTGCTTTTCCTATCTAATTTGCATCCTCCATAATCCGCATTAGAGAATACATGCAAGCTAAAGCTAGAGTCTCTAGAATACCAAAGTCCTAAACTAAGAGTGTCCTTAAGGTGTCTAAAGATTCTTTTAACATCTAGTAAATGTGATTCCTTAGGGCATGATTGAAATCTAGCACATAAGCAAACACTAAACATAATGCCCGGTCTACTTGCAGTTAGATAAAGCAAAGAGCCAATCATTGACCTATATAATTTAACATCCACACATTTACCTCCTTCATCTATGTCAAGCTTTGTTGATGAGCTCATTGGAGTGTCATGAGGTTCCCCATTTTTCAGTCCAAACTTCTTGAGCATATTTTTGACGTACTTAGCTTGATTGATAAAGATGTCATCTTTTCTTTGCTTGATTTGGAGTCCCAAGAAAAATGAGAGCTCCCCCATCATGCTCATCTCGAATTCACTTTGCATTAGCTTAGAAAATTCTTGGCAAAGAACATCATTAGTAGAACCAAATATTATATCATCGACATAAATTTGAACAACTAATAAATTTTTACCTTTATGCTTTAAAAACAATGTAGTGTCAACCTTCCCTTTGGAAAAACCTTTTTTTCAATTAAAAAGTTTGACAACCTTTCATACCAAGCTCCAGGAGATTGTTTTAAACCATAAAGCGCTTTTGTCAATTTAAGAACATGATTTGGAAATTTTGAATCTTCAAAACCTTGAGGTTGTTCCACATACACTTCTTCTTTTATAAAACCATTTAAAAATGCACTTTTAACATCCATTTGATATAATTTAAATTCATGAAAACATGCAAATGCTAATAACATTCTAATTGCTTCCATCCTAGCTACGGGAGCTCATGTTTCATCATAGTCTATGCCTTCTTCTTGAGTATAGCCTTGAGCAACAAGTCTAGCCTTATTTATCACTATATTATCACTTTCATCAAGCTTATTCCTAAATACCCATCTAGTACCTACAGTAGATTTATTACTAGACATTTCAACTAATGTCCAAACTTTACTTCTCTCAAATTGATTTAACTCTTCTTGCATAGCCATAATCCAATGTTCATCATTTAATACTTCTTTAATATTCTTAGGCTCTATGCATGAGATAAATGTAACATAATTACAAATATTTCTAAGAGAAGAACGAGTTGTTACCCCTTTGGATGGATCACCTATAATCTCACTATCCTTGACATAGTTGTATTCCCTTGGGTAAGAGACTTCCCTTTCTTCAATGGTTGGATTCTCGAGAGGATCTTAAGTTTCCTCATCTTTCGTTTCTTCCTTTGATGATGGTTCTCCAACGTCATTTATATTTATAATGCCTACATCATCATTCACACAAGAATCCTTCCTCGAAAGGGGATTATCATCGAAAACAACATGTATAGACTCTTCTACAACTAAAGTTCTTTTATTAAATACTCGATAAGCTTTAGAATTTAAAGAATAACCCAGAAAAATTCCTTCATCACTTTTAGCATCAATTTTGCCAAGATTGTCTTTATCGTTGTTTAAAACAAAACATTTACATCCAAAAGGATTAAAATATCTAATGTTAGGCTTTTTATTTTTAAATAGTTTATATGGAGTTTTCTTCAAAATAGGCCTAATCATTACACGAATAATAACATAACAAGCGGTATTTGTGGCTTCTGACCAAAAATATTTTGGCAAATTGTTTTCACAAAGCATGATTCTAGCCATTTCTTCTAAAGTTCGATTTTTCCTCTCAACAACTCCATTTTGTTGAGGGGTTCTAGGTGCTGAAAAATTATTGCTAATACCATTAGAATTACAAAATTCAGTAAATCCAAGATTTTCAAATTCAGTTCCATGATCACTCCTAACACTAGTTATAGAGTAACCTTTTTCGTTTTGGATTACTTTTGAAAACGTGATGACTTTTTCTAATGCTTCATCTTTAGTACTTAAGAATAGAACCCAAGTATATCCAGAATAGTCATCTACCAAAACAAATGCATATTGTTTCCCACCCAAGCTAGTAGTTCTAGATGGCCCAAAAAGATCTAAATGGATTAATTGTAATACTCTACTAGTGGATATGTCATTAATGGATTTAAAAGAAATTCGCTTTTGTTTTCTTTTAGCACAAGCATCACAGATTTTATCATTATCAAATTTAAGCTTAGGCAACCCTCGAACTAAATCTCCTTGAATTAGCCATTGCAAAACATTCATACTAGTATGTTCTAGTTTTCTATGCCATAACCAACTATCATGCTCATCCTTAGCAACTAGGCATAAATTAGTCATATCTATAGAATCTAAATGCACCATGTAAATGTTTCCTATTCTATGACCAACAAGCATAATCAAAATAGATGCAATGTCAATCAATTTTGCAAACACTTAATTTAAAAATAAGACATTGTATCTTTTGTCAAATTCATCTAATCGGATTATGCTTTAATCTATTCACATACAAAATATTATGCAATGTTGATTATCGAGATTAAGAGCACATGCATAAAGTTTTTGAAAATGTTATGCATTAAAACTTTATAATAATTTTTTTAAAAAAAATCTATGCATAATCATTAAGAAAAATTTAAGGTCAAAATTTTGCAAAACCAAAATTCTTGAAAAATAAATATCAATTGTTAAAGAGATATCAATTATATTTTAAAAACAATTTTGACCAAAAATTAATATGATGAACTAGAGTTTATAAAACATAACCAAAAATTACTATGTTCATCATACAATATTTTTCAACATACTTGAGATAAAACAAAATTATTCAACATTTAAAACCTCATGCATGCATAAACTAAATGAGCAACCGAATAAAATAAAAAACATTAAGTTTAGAGGTTACCCATTCCTTTTTCATGTGTGGCTAGAGCATATTGAATATCATCATCTTCATCACCATTGCTCCCACACACCTACAAGAGACATTTAAGTAGATTTTGGTATCCAAATTGCTCTGGATCCTTGAACATTAGTTTCAATGCCTCTTGTTCCTTTTGGAATCCATACTTGTCTAATTTTAAATCGTTTTCCTTTCTTTAAAGGACAAGTATGTTCCTTATGACCATGATAATGACAATGTGAACATATTGTCATTATTGAACTAGATGAATTATTTAAAATGATCTCTTTTTCTTTTGTTAAACATTCAAGCTTAACTTTCAAATCGAAATTTCAATACTTTCAAATTTCATTTTTGAAAGCTCTAAATCCTTCTTCAAGATTTCATTTTGATTTTCAAAACTCATTTTCGTTTCTAGAAGAAGTTTGTTTAATTTGACAATTTCTTTTTCAAAGTTTTCAGATTTTATTTTTGAAAGCTCTAACTTCTTTCTCAACATTTCATTTTGATTTTCCAAGTCTATTTTAGTTTTCAAAAGAATATCATTTTTAGCAATAAATTTAGAAATCAATTTATTGTATTTGGAGTTCATGGTCTCAAATCCCGAAAATAATTCATCATAAGCATCTTGTAACTCATTAAAAGATTTTGAATTTAATTTATTTGAGTTAGAAGATACCTTTGACTCTGTGAGAGCTAATAGAGACATCACTTTTATTGGTTCTTCTTCTTCCTTGTCTCCATAGATCTCCTCAAGCTTATCCCACATCTCTTTGGCACTTGAACAAGAAGAAACTCTTTTATATACATTAGGATCAATTTCACAACATAACATGTGCATAGCCTTTGTGTTTTGTTGAGTTTTCTTCCATTCTTGATCACTCCACTTCTTTGCCTTCTTCGTAGGAGAAGAATATCCTTTCTCGATCATCATCCAAGCTTCCATATCAAATGCTTGGATAAATATCATCATGAACTTCTTCCAACGACGATAATTTGTTCCATTGAAGTGTGGAGGCACGCCAATTGGTCTGGATTCTTCCATGAAGAATGAACTGGAAGTGGACGTCCTCTTTATCGATTTAACTCTTCCTGGATCTACTCAAGAGGCGGTTAAACCTTCAAATGAGTCAAGCTCTTATACCAATTGTTGAGTTAATCGATCGACGGAATTGACCAAGAGGGGGTGAATTAGCAATAAAAATGTTGGTGGAAGCTTTTGCAGAAAATTGAAAATATTTGCACAACGATTTAGAGTGGTTCGAATTTCTCAACCAAAGTCTACGTCCACTACCTTAGCTATCCACACTAAGGATTTTCCAACAAATTCACTAATTTGTTCTTTCTTTTCAGGACAAAGAGTAACCTTACAACTCCCTCAAGAATTATACCTCAAATTCTTGAGCATACTCTTTTTCAAAGAGAAATACACAAATTTCGCAAGCTTACAAGAAAACCTCACAAGGTAGATGTTTGCACAATTCTAGAACAAAGAAAGAACACTCAAAGATGAATACAATAGAGCACAAATGGTGTTCTTGAAAGCAAAATGAATATTGAATGAAAAATAGGCTTGAAATGCTCAAACAATAAGTTTGATGCTTTCTCTTTGATTCTCTAGCTTCTCTTCTTGATTATGGTTGATCAATGGCTCCTAAGCTTGTTTAAATACTCCTTGGATCACTTCTGAACTCTGGGGATCATTAGTGGAGTTAATAGAGCCGTTAGTATGTGAAAACAATTAATAAAACAGTTGGGAGCGTATGGTGCATCGATGCATAGGGCTGGTGCATCGGTGCACTATGTGTAAAATTCAAATACTTCGACCGTTGGACTCTTAGTGCATTGGTTCTCTAAGAGTGCATCCATGCATGAAGTGCATTCGATGTTTCAAACAAGCCAGAGTGCACCGATGCATAGCTTGTGCATCGGTGCATTGAATGCATTCGATGTTTCTATTTGTTCAGGAGTGCATCCATGCATATAGAGTGCATCGGTACACTAAATACATTCGAAATTTAATTTAATTGAGAGTGCATCGATGCATGAACTAGTGCATCGGTATATCTCTTTGAAAATTGAATTTTTGGCTTGATTTAGGTTTGAAATACTTTGTGAAATTTTTTTCAAAAATATTTTAAGTATAAAACACAATTTTACACATTAGTAAGGATTTAAATTGATCTTGAAAGACTTAGAGTAATATTTTGATATTCGAGTAATCAAATCGAATATACTTAGAAAATCATTTGTAAAACCTTAAAATTCATTTATACTTAGTTTGTTATATCGAAACATCAAAATATTTTCAACAGAAAGCTACATAAATCGAATGAAAATTCGATTGTACAAAGTCAATAACTCAAAATTGTCTAACTGCTGTCTAAATATCAACTCAATTGTACAACGAATAAACATCCGGTCAAAGAGTTGATTTTTTCTGCTCAATTTTCACAAAAACTGTTTTGTCTCATCATTTTCTCCCGCGTATGAGCTCTTTTCTTTTTCAATTCTTTATTGTTGAATATAGTTGCCCACGTGCACACAAAAAAATCAAAAGTATAGTGACTTTTTATTGCAAAAGTCAATTGTAATTAAAATTTTATTTTTATATTTTTATATTTTTAAACAATTAATTTTAAAAGTCAGTAAATTTTTTAAAAATATATGAAATTTATAATTTTTTCAAATTAACATCTGGATTTTTTTACACGTTTAGCAAGGCGGGCACACCTTATCCCACGTGACACAAAATCAACATAAAATGCGATGCAGAATACGCGCCTTTCTTCAAAAAAATTATTAAATTCAAAAATATAATCCGAACGGTGTCATAGAGGTAAATAAAAGGGCTAGGGTGATTTTTCGAAAAAATCACCGATTCTAAAACACACCGAAGACTGTCACTTTGTTTTAGCTAAAGCATGATGAACTTGGGGAAACGGGTCTGGCTTTTTTATCACTGAAATTGGGTTGGAAAAAAACAACGTTGATATGACATTTGTGGATTGGTAACGTTCCCTTTTGAAGGCAAATTCAACTACAAAAAGAAAACAATGAAATGCAAAAGTCGGGAGAAAAACAGTAAGTGATAAGAGAGGCACATGTCTCAAGCTTAGAAAGATGGGGCAGATGGCTTGGGATCTTCAAAATGGTAAAACAGAAGAAATCTTATGAATCGTGAACTATAATAAAACAATAATTGCCTCCCATGTTACTGTTTTCCCCTAAAATTTAATTTTTAAAACTTTACTTAATTTTATTTTAATTAGATTAATGTTATTTGTTTCGTAAAATTATTTTTTTTAAATCAAATTATTTGAATCGAATTAATCGATTCAATTCAAATTAGTGAGTTGAATTTTAAGTTTGGTTCAATTTTAAATTTTAAATTTTATCAATTCAAAAGACCAAAAAAAGTTTTAATTAGACTATTTTACATTTTAGTCTATGATTTTTTTATTACTTCAATTTTTCATTGACTTTTGATTTTTTTTATCAAATTTGAATAATCCTAAACCAAAGTAGAATATCAATTTAACCTTATTTTTTCTTTTTTAATTTAGTCCATCAATTTTGGATGAATTCTTCAATTTTTCTTTTGTTTTAAGTTCATTTTTTACCAAATTTAAACCATATATTCCACTATCACTATAGTATACATATTTAACTTCAATTTCTATTTATAAAAACAAAATTATTATTTTTTAAATTTAGTCTCTCATTTTAACATTTTATTCAATTTAATTCTTCAACTATAATTTTTTTATAAATTCTTTTTTCCCATTAATTTCTCATCTCCTTTATCATATTATCAATACATTTTTCCTTAAAAATATCTTCTTTAAAAATAATAATATAAATATATTTTATAATTTAGTATGACATTTGATTTATTAAATAACATTATAAATAATTACAATTGAATTCGGAAAAACCTCGTACAACTCAACTAGACTAAAAAATTAAATAAAATTTGAATTATAAAATAAAACTTGATATGTTATTTGAATAGTACAAGATTATATGTTCAAAGACTCTCAACCATCTGACATTATATTGAATGCTCATACACCCCTACAAACGTGATTCTCAAATCCAAGATTTTAAAGAATAATAACAATTTTTTAACTACTGAGATCGTTTGAATGTACATGCTATTGACATAGTTATAATTATACTTCTTTCGGGAAATAATATATTTTTTATTAAGAAAATTTATATATCACATTATATTTGAATGCCATTTTTTTTTATAAATGTGGTATATTTTCTTTAACTAATTTGATCCCTATATTTTTCGAACATTTCATATTTTTGTACTTGAAATTTTCAATTGTTATAAATGTGATACATGTATTTTTCTTTAAACTAATTTGGTATGTATATTTATCAAACATTGCAGATTTGATACTTGTATTTGTTAAATATCGTATAAAAATATTTATATTAAATAATCTAAGAGTAACAAATGAAATAATTTTAAATTAAATTAAATTAAATTAATTATTTTATTTTATTTTATTTATATTATAATAAATTGTGGCGTAAAATATATACCATATTTTAAAATATTTAATATTAATTTAATAAATACATATATCAAATGTGTAATGACTAACAAATATGGTGTCAAATTAGTTAAAAAGAAAATACAAGTACCGCATCTATAATATTGACAAATTTGGCTACTAGTTATATAATATTTAACAAATATAAATATTAAATTGATTTAAAAATATAAATATTTATAAAAATAATAAATTTATATATCAAATTGTATACTAAGAAAAGAAAATACCCAATGTGATTGGTGCTTCACACAACTTACTAGTGGAGACAAGATGGAGCTTTTATTTTTAATTTTTATTGCTCTAAGGTGATTATTAGTAGTATATGTTTTAAATATTTTTAACTATTTGACAATGAAAATTTAAAACAGTCGTGTAACAAGCATCTCTTTAATTACTTAGATAACTTGATTCGAGCTATGAAGCTTTTACAAACATGAATATATTTTTTTATTATAATTAATAAAAGGTTACGTGGCAATAATTAAGTTAAATCGAGTTTAGAGAAAGTGTGGGGTTCCATTGTTATATAGTTAATAATGGTTGAATTGATCTTATGGTGTTGTGAAAAAAATTATTGGTTGAAACAGGGTCTTACTGTAATTATTTGTTGGTCTTGTGTGAATGCTACAATACTCGTCGAAAGTCGCTGGGAACACAGTACGTCTTCAGAAAATCACTGGGAACACAGTGTGTCTTCAATTTTGTTTAACGACAAAAAAGAGGAAGATGCATTGTGTTCCTGGCGTCTTCCCCGGAAGACGCATTGTGTTCCCGACGTTTTTCTTGAAAGATGCACTGTGTTCCCATCGACCCTCCGGTTACTGTAGCATTCACATCATCTCAAGAAATAAATCTAGCAATACCTTAATTCAGCCAAAAAAAATTTAAGAACCCTACAACTATGGCTGTAAATGAGACGAGACAGATCACGAACTACTCGAGATCGACTCGATCAAGGCTCGATAAATACCCGGATCGAATGGACTCGACATGAGCTCGAGCTTGACTTGAGTTCTTAACGAGCTGAAATAAGCTACTTAATATTCGACTCGAAAAGCTCGTGAACAGCTCGAAAATAGAATATATTAAGATTTTATTTTTAAAAAATAAATTATTAATAATATTAACATTTATGTATTGATTTTTTTAAAAATATACAGTAAGATTTTCATATATTTAAGGTTCAGGTTCGAGTTTGAGTTTGAGGCTTCAATCGAGTTAAGTTTAAGATTTTTTTCATTTCGAGCATTTTCGAGCTGCTCACGAGCTTCAGTTTAGGATTTCGAGTTAGAGTCGAGCTTGAAAATTTTAAGCTCGCGAGTTTTCGAGTCGAGTCGAACTCAACAATACTCAAACTCGACTCGATTCGTTTACACCCCTACCTACAATATCAAATCAGTCAGTTAGTAATACTATGATCTTCCCTCAATAATAATAATAATAATAATGTGAACAACCAAATTATAATTAAAAAAAACTGTATCAACAATCAAATTATTAATGTTATTTCACTTCACAATAAATTTATTTGTACTTTAAGTATTGGGAGTTTCATGAGCTTTTTTATATTTACTTTCAATTAGTGGGGCACCATGCCATCAATACAAGACTGAGAAAATTTAGATCAACAAAGCAAGTTTTCATTTTTTTTAAGAAGTGGGCTCCTACAAAATGCCATTTGAAAGAATTCTTTTGCCCCTTTATTTGGCTCACATTAATTTGTAGGAATGATATACAAATGTAAGTATCTATTTAATAAATAAAATAATTAATTATTACCTTACTTTCAAATATATATATATATATATTTGAAAGATATATATATATATATATATATATATATATATATGAGATAGAAGTTATTAGTTTTTTATTATTAAAAAGAATAAATATCTAAAATTACAATGAAAGTTTATAATCATAAATATAAACTATATATATAATTAAGACATTTTCATGTAACCATTAACACAAATCACTTAAGATCGCATAATTACCATACATGGAAAATGTTAAAAATCTAACCAAAAAAACTCTAAAATTACAATTACCATACTATATCGGTAAACGAACCATAAAATGTGATAAAATTATTAAAAGATCACTGACAAGTCACAAATCAAAATCCATCAACATGAAAAAACCCATCCATGAAAGCAAATATAAATGGATGTCCCTTGTTCCCATATGTGATGGGGTAAGGGGAGGTAAGATAGTAGACTGTCCCAACACTAGGTTAAGAGCATCTTCCGTAGGAGACTTCCTAATTATGAAATGCCCTCCATGAGACTCGATCCCACAACCTCAAGGTTAAGAACCTTGTGCTCTACCAACTGAGTTGGATGGTCATTTTAAATGGTTGTCCCTTGTTCCCATATGTAATGGGGTAAGGGGAAGGTAAGATAGTAGGTTACCCCCAACACTAGATTGAAAGCAAACGACCGAAAACGTAAAACAAAAGTAAAGAAAAACGTGTCATAAAAAGTAAAATTATTAAAAATTAAAAAGAAAAGGAAAAATGTAATATAAAAAGTAAAAGAAAAACAAGAAATATCGGTGGCAATAACTAATACAAAGTAACTTATTAATCAAGAATGAAAATGAAAGAGTAAAGAACTTAAAGTTTTTGAGAGATAGGTGACTAGAGTTTAATTCAATAGAGAACTTTTATTATATATTTATTATGTTTTAAATTTAACACATTTAATAATGTATATTATATTATATTATATAAAAAATTTATAGTGTTTACATAAAAATGTAGGCACGAATGGTCATGTTTATTTGAAGGCAAAAAATAAAATAAGTTACAAAGCAACTTAATTATCATTTGTAATTTGCCTCTTACTTGATTTTACAAATAAAGTATTAACTTCAACTACAATATGCATGCGTGTGTACACCAAATGAAGAAATTCATATGCTTAAAATGAAGTGATAAACCTCTCATGGGAAACAGCTCATAGAATACCCAACAAAACTTCAGTTTGGAACACGACCAACAACCACTTAACTTTGTATCATTTTCTTTAATTAAAACACGTCTTCTTTTTTAACATAATATATAATAAATAATTGAAGAGATAAAGATATTAATATGACATAATTAGTTTATAATTATTGTTAGTACATATTTGAATACTCTTCAATCCCAGTAAGATAAATGTAAGTTAAGAGATGTTAAATTTTCTATTTTTAAAAGAAGTCTATGATTATGAAAAGAAAATAAAAAGAAACTTTAAAGTAATAAAGAAGATGAATATTTGTGTTTATGAATAATAATTAGGCGCAAAGGTGGATTATAAATAAATTGAGATGAGTTTGAGTATTGATGAGCTAGATTTGACTCAAAATTTTAAAGCTGAGTTTGACTCGATCGAAAACTCGTGAGCTTAAAATTATTAAGCTTAATTCGAAATTAAAATAAGAATTGAAGTTTGATTCGAGCTCGAAAGAACTTAAACTCTAACATTCTCAAACTTAGACCGAATAAAGCTCGAACTTGAATCTTAAATACATAAAATATTTATATTATATTTTTTTATAAAAAATAACATATGAATGTTAATATGATTAATAATTTAATTTTAAAAATAAAATTCTAATATATTATTTTTTCAAGTTGTTTACAAATTTTTTGAGTTTAGTATAAAGTAATTTGTTTTAGCTTGTTAAAAATCTTAAATTGAATTTAAGTTTAAATTAAATCTAGTATTTATCAAATTTTGACCAAACCAAATTCAAGTAACCTATAATTTGTGTCGTGTCAATTAGAGCCTTAGGTGTAATGTCCAAGTATGAATGATGGGTATTCTAAACTAAGGTGGGTGTTTAATTGTTGTCAAGGCGTTGCAACGTCAGGCGGTCATGGCCTTGGGATTCACTGGCCAACCCAAGGCTAAGAGCTACAACATTTTGCAATGCAGCTTTGACTTCATTGGGACTCAAGTCTTTGTCTTCTTTTTATTCTTTTTCTTCATGCAACCAGCTTATGACCACCTACCCTAATTGGCGCGTCACTAACGCTACTGTTCCACTACTTAATTTTTCCAGACTATTTAGTACCCTATTTTATTCTTTTCTTTTATTTAATGATTTATTTTGTGGATTAAATAAATGATATTTAGTACACAACTATTCATTCAATTTTACGTTTTAATATACAAAAGTAATTTACCAAGTTGACTTTTAAACCCTTCAAATAATGTTAAGAGAACAAATGAGTTCATTTGAGGTAGTGAGGGAATTACTTTTAAAATGTGAGGTTTGTTTTTAATATTTTAGAGGATTTTGAGAAGGTATTTTTTCGAAAAATTATCTTTTTAATTTAATATTCTCGATCAGGTATCTGTCAGATTATATTTTTTGATTTAACACCATTTGTAGTAAGGCGCGCCCCTGCAGCGCGTTATACGTTAATTTAGCTTTATGTGGGGTAAGGCGCGCCCCTGAGGCTTGCCTTATGCTAACATGGATACACATGTGTTGGCGTAGGGCAAGGGCTCCGTCATACGCCACGTAAGATATAGCGCGGGGCAGGGGTCGTGCTATTCAATTATCTCAATTATCAAACGTGTATAATGCAAGGCGTGGTGCAAGGACCACGCCTTGCATTATTTTTCCAAACTTCTCGGCTTTAAGGCATCCTCTCTCGACTATAATTAGTCGTCTCCCGTAAACTCTCTCACCAACAATCCTTTGAATCAGTAAATAACATCCGACAATCATCTTATATTTGATTCAGAAGTTTGTTTGATCTTTCGTTATAAGGTAATTTTATTATAATATTTATTTTATAGTTATATATGATTATTTGAAAAAATATTATACTAAATTTTTTCAATTAATTTCTGTGTTTGTAGAATTAGAAAGTAGGAGCATACGTCGAAATATTTTTTCGGTGCAGGTAATAATATAAAATTATATTATTTAAATTATTTACGTTTATGTGTAAAAAATTTATTCTGTTATATTTTTGGTCATATATTATTTATTTAATCAGGTTTGTTTCAGTTGTTTTTTTTTTTGCATATATAATATTGTTGCACTTTTAAACTCTAAAATGACGCGGCTTTCAGCTATTGTTTATTATGATGGAGAAATTCGAGAAGATGAAACCGTCGTTGTTTTCGTATCAAATGAGCGTGTTAAAATATCATTCAAGAGAAACATAACTCTTGAGGAGCTGATAACGAATATTTTGAGGAAGGTTCATGTTGGAAGTAGTAGAAGAATGTCGTCGTTGCAGTACAAATTTCCAACATCATTGTTGCCATTAATTTATACAACATTTGAACTATCGAACAATGATGATGTTGAAATGATGGCTGATTCTCAAAGTAATTATTCAGACGGCGATATTAAGATGTATGCAAAGTTTGTTCAAGTGCGTGCTGTTCGAGGTCAGCCATTAAACACACATTATGGGCTTGTTGAACAAGTTGATCAAGTTGGCAGCCTGACTACAGTAATGTGTAATGATTTTAATGCCATAATGGGAAATCCACATCTTGGTGCCGGCACATTAACTTCAATGGGGAGACATTCATCCGCAACTCCTTACGATATGTATCGAGGTGGGTCCACGAATAATCTGTATGTCAATATCGCGTCCAGTTCGAGGGGAAGACATTCATCTGCAAATTTCTTTGACCTTAATATGGAGATGCCATCGACGCAACAATCTGTGCAGTTTCCATTTGACACGATGTCTTCAAGCTCTAGGGGGAGGCATTCGACTGCGAGCTTTTTCGATCTCAATCCAGATATGCCTTCTAGTTCAAGGGGAAGGCGTGCCAGTAGTAGGTTCTTCGACCTAAATGTGGAGAGCATTGAGGAACTATCATCTCCACTAGAAGAACCGCTTCGTGATCCTAGTGCGGATGGTGATGAGATTGGACTATTCATTCACCTATAATCACCGCAATTCAACTCCGATGGTGATGATGATGTAGATGAAGTTCCAGCAAATGTGGCACAAATTGACCCTCCAGCACACATGTATTTAGCTGATTATGATGCAATGTACATGCCAGAATTTTCAGATATATCTCATCTCGGTGACTATGGATATTACTCATCAATAAATAATGGTGAGTTATCTTTAGGCATTGAGTTTTCAAGCAAGGAAGAAGCGATGATGGCTATAAAAAATTACAATATCTATAATTCTGTTCAGTCCAGAGTCGACCGCTCCACAATCGAAAAATGTGTATGCTACTGTGCCCGACGTGAAAACGGATGCAATTGGATGGTTCGCGTATCGAAGAGAAAGAGGAAAAACAACATATGAGAACTAACAGTATACAACGGTCCTCACACATGTTGTGCTGGAGGGGTTAACCAAGATCATCCCAACTTGGACTCTGAAGTGATATGCCAAGCCATCATGCCCATGGTAAAAGCAAGCTCTCATATAGCTGTTGCAGTGTTGATTTCAGCTATACAATCGCAGTATGGGTACAATGTCTCATATAAAAAAGCTTGGCTTCCGATACCTACTATCTGAAGTTTTTAAGGTATATGAATTTGAGTTTCCTCCCATAAGTAATGACAAAGACCCTGATGAGGTTTAATATTGGCTTCCGATTGTACCAAATCTGAGTTTATTGAGGGAGCTTGGTCGTCCAAAATCCAATCAAATTCATTGCGATATGAATATTCGAGAAAGATCTAGATAAGACAGAAGATGTGGGCATTGTATAAACCAGGACACACTAGAAAAATATGTCCACTTCTGTTGTCATCAAGTAACAATTGATGAGGAAATGATGTAGTTGTTTATCAAATAATAATTCTTGTACTTTACTTTGCATTTACTTCAAGTTAATGTTATTCGATAACCGCTGATGAAGATTAAAAAAACGATACAATTATACGATATTAGACGTTGGCATTATATTAACGAATAATTGATATTAACGATACAATAAGTATTAAATGATAAATGATAATCAAATTACAATAACTTATATTAAATGATAAATTAACAAAGTAAGTATTAAATGATAAATAATATAAAAATTACAATAAAAAAGTCCAATAAACAAATACAATAAAAAAGTACTAAATACAAGTATAAAAAAAACAAAATCTATCGATGCCTGCGACGCAAATGTGTTCTGCAGGGCGGTGGTTGTCGGTCTCGAGGATGATTTCTTCATCATTGGTTGCGACTCCTCGCTGTCATCATCATCACCATCATCATCGTCGTCGTCCTGAGCAACTACATTTTGTTGATGAGGAGCTGATGACGATGAAGCACCTCCATAGAATAATGACCCTCGAGGTGTATGACTGACTATCCGATCGACTTGCGAAAACTGGGAAAACTCATAAAACCCAGACATCGCTGAGTATGAAAACTGTACAGGAGGTGTCTGTGCTACGACCATGGGTGATGAGGCTGAACTCGCCAAAATGTGAGCATATGAACCCCAAGTCAGATCTACAAACATAGACCCATAATAGCCTCTAGGAGGGGTTATATAACTCTGTGACAACGGCGACGGCAGGGTCATAAAACCAAGTGAAGGTGACAGTGGCGGCATATGGTAATGGAAAGGCGGTAGCATCATCATATATGGTTGCGGTATGTAAGTCGGTGGATACGGTGGCTGCTGTGAAGGTTCTGCTGGTGCAGCTGAGGATGAATCGGAAGCACCTGCTCTCTGTCCACGAGTCGGGGGACGATGGTTCTATGTCGGTGAACGTCTCTGTCAACGTCGCGGAAAGGTCAACCCTCGTGCATCCTCGGGAAGCAGAAATGATTTCCCGTTACTGTTGAACCACTCGTAATAACCGTCAGCAACCATCAAGTGGTTAAGTAAAATGGGCTCTCTACGGGGAAGGCGCCGATGTCGATCCTCCCACAACACGACCCACGCATGATGCCTCACCAGCCAATCTGTATATGTCTTGCTGCGTCTATCTGTGCTATGCAACTCGTCCATATTGCGAGATGCTTCCGGAATTGGTTGAAAACAACTAAATTACCGGAGTACGCAATCAGTGGAGTGTCACTCGACGGTCGCATAACATATCAAAGGGACTATCACCATCCAAACATCTGATGAGCCCCTCAACTCAGGTGGGATCACCACCCTCACATCATCAGTAGAATATGACACCCATTCAAACTAAAACAAATATATATAATTTTTATCAAAATAATAATATAATTATATAACTATAATCTAAAATCGATTTTTAAACATTAAAATTCATACTTGTGTACCAGCCTTCTGATCGATTAACACCTTAATTTTTTCTAAATCATCAGGTAGCTCCTGTTGATTTTTCCTATCAGTAGACCACCTATTCAAGAAAAATAATTTCTTATTCACTATATAAAATTATTAATATACAAAATCATTTTTATAATTACCTCAGGAGTAGCGAAAATACGAATGGGTTCTTGATAACGGGATATAAAAAGGGCAATCGATACCATGCCTAAGACTGCAGCAGCATTACGCCTGTAGTCAATGGCTTGACACACTCCCTGTAAAGGCAAGCCAAAACTGTCGAGCCCCAACTGAGTGATCCGGCCAGATGAAAGTCGCCAAGATGTTACAACCACATACAATGAACTTGGTTGTAAGATTTGTTCGGCATCAGTAACCCTCCTATCAGCTGCAGTATGCATGCTCGTGCATACTGTTTAACTTCATCGTCAGACGCGTCATCGCTCAACTCCCGAAAATTGGCATCTAACCAATTTAACGGTATATGTCCACCGTTAAAATTTTCCGGGACACTTCCTAGACTAAACCGGCACAAAGTAATCCAAGAACCGGAAGCTATCTCTGATATCACACCTCCATCCACCGGAAGCCCCAGGTGCATAGAAACATCCTTAAGCGTGATCGTGCACTCTCCGCACGGAAGATGGAATGTATGGGTCTCCAGCCTCCACCGCTCTACTAAGGCAAAAATAAGATATGGTTCTATCTTACAGTGACCTTGATATCTACCTAGGTGACCGAATCCAACATCTACTAAATACGACACTACACGAGTAGGTATAACTAACTTAAGGTTCCTAATAAAATGATCTAATATACGGTCTCTCTCCTAAAATATAAATAATTACACAAATTAATTTTTAAACTAATAATCATGCATTAAATTAATTAATTAATTAAATTAAAATGTTAAAATGTTACCGTATCAGTAAAGTTTCGAGATATATGATTTCCATCCAACCAAAGTAGACTGCATTCCATTTTATATATGCAAAAAATAATTAAATAAAATATTAAACAATTAAAATAATTAAATAAATTACTAAAAAATACTAAATATAATAAAATACACCTTAATAAGAGAATATAAGAGTATTTGAGAGAAGTAGAGAGGATTTGGTATGATGAAAGTGATTGAGAATGTGGGTATTTATAGGGAGGGATGGGTGTGAACGGGCGGAGGTAGGTTGGTAATTAAGGGTATAGCGTGGGGCAAGGGTCGCGCCTTTCTGACACGTGTCAGAATCACAGGTAAGGCGCGCACTATATGCTGATTTGGCGTCACGTGGGGTAAGACGCGTCTTACTGCAATGAGTGTTAAATTAAAAAATATAGTCTGATCGATGCCTGATCGAAAATATTAAATTAAAAATATGATTTTTCGAGAAAAACATCTTTTGAGAAGATGTGACGTCTTTTTTAAGTTTTATGTAATTGAAATATCAAATCTAGCAGTAGACGTTGTGTATTTCAAGAGTCTTTTCAAAGAAGTCATGTATTTCGTACGTCTTTCAATCAATACTACAACAATCACTTTATACAAAGTAAAAAAAAAATTCTCATACACAGTAAATGAAAATAAAATCTTTTTCCCATCGCAATATCATAAGCATTTGCCGAATTACAAGGTAGACAAATATGTTTTAAAATATATTAAAAATAAATTTTCCAAAAACTATACAAATGTATTCAAAACATATAGTTTTAAAGGTTAATTACAAAAATTATATATACTATAACTATTTTTTTTTAAAATATAAAGAATGTTAGGACAGTGATATATGTGATTAATTTATTATTGAATGCTTATTCAACAATGAAGCAATTAATTAAGAAAACAAAAGCTTATTCAGTACCAAATAAAGAATATATCCCTCTCTTTGTTTATTTGTTAATTTTATACGTACAAATATATAATCTGTATATAAATGGGTCCTTAATATACTCAAAATATAATTTGAAACTAAAAGGAAAAATATAAAAAAAATGGAAATGGAAGAAGCAATAGGAGTCACGCGCTGCTTAGTGGGGTAACTAAGGAATGATATTTTCTCTGAGTCACGTGACTCTTTCTCTCACCTCCTTTCTTCCCGAATTCCACCAAACAATTACAACAAAATCAGGCTCAATTAATATATCAAAAGCTTCAATTTTTCTAAACCTTTTAGACAAAACCAAAAATGCCAAATACAAAGTTCAAATCTTTGCTTCATCTCTTCATCTTCTTCTGGGTTTTCTCAACATGTTTCTCTAGGCCTATAACTTACCCTCCACAGACCAACTTACTCTTCCCGTCCGACGCCGTTTCGATCCTCTCCTTCAAGTCAAAGGCCGACCTCGACAACAAATTGCTTTACGCACTCAACGAGCGCTTCGACTACTGCCAATGGCGCGGCGTCAAATGTTCCCAAGGCCGTGTCGTCCGCTACACCCTCCAAAATTCCGGCTTACGTGGTGTTTTTCCCGCCAACTCCCTCTCCCGGCTCGACCAGCTTCGGGTCCTCAGCCTCCATAACAACTCTCTCTCCGGTCCGATCCCCGACTTGTCCTCTCTTTACAACCTTAAATCCCTGTTCTTGGACCGTAACAATTTTTCTGGGACTTTCCCACCTTCGATCTTGTTTCTTCACAGGATAACTACCCTCGATCTTTCTCACAACGGTTTAACCGGCCCGATTCCAGCTAACTTAACCGCCTTGGAACGGGTAAACATCCTCCGGCTCGAGTGGAACCAGTTTAATGGGTCACTCCCGCCTTTAAACCAATCTTTTCTACTCATTTTCAACGTTTCAGGCAACAATCTAACCGGTAAAATACCAGTCACGCCGACTTTATCCAAGTTCAACACGACGGCGTTTTCGTTGAACCCTGGTTTATGTGGTGAGATTATCCACAAAGCCTGCACTTCCCGTGCTCCGTTTTTCGGTTCTCCCTCAGCTTCTGGAACGCTAGGACAAAGCACGGAAGCCCAAAGCGGCGGAGCTGTTGTTCTTCAACCGCCGTCTTCGCCGAAGAAGCACCGGAGAACTGGAATGCTCCTTGGGTTTACTATCGGCATTGCTTTGATATTATTTTCAGCCTTGTTAGCTTTAGCCGTGGTTAGAAAACAAAGCGGTAAACAAAGAGTGGACTCACAAAAAACAAAGGCGACAACGGCAGCTTCATTAGAAGTAACGAACTCAAACCCAGGAAACCCAAGGACCCGACTCCAAGAGGCTTCGGAAAGGAAAATAGTAATACCAGAGATTCAAAAGCTGAAAAGGAGTGGAAATTTAGTTTTCGTTGGCGGTGAAGTCGAAGGTTATAGCTTAGAGCAGTTAATGAGAGCTTCAGCTGAGTTATTGGGGAGGGGAACGATGGGGACCACGTACAAGGCAGTGGTTGATAGGCAGTTGATTTTGACGGTGAAGAGATTGGATGCCGGCAAAACTGCGGTAACCGCAGGTGAAGATTTTGAGCAGCATATGGATGCTGTCGGAGGACTGATACATCCAAATTTGGTGCCGCTTAGAGCTTATTTTCAAGCCAAAGGGGAAAGGCTTGTGATTTATGATTTTCAACCCAATGGAAGCGTTTTCAATCTCGTTCATGGTATGAATTTAATTGTTTCCCTTTTCTTTTAAGTTTTTGTTTCTGGGTTTACTCGGTGTCTGTGAGTTCATGGCCGAGTTTCACATTAATGTTAAGGCTGTAGGGTTAGAATGGAATGAACCCTAAAACGTAAAAAGACAAACAAAAATGGGGCCTTTGTTTCCAAGTTGTTTGATTATTGGTGGAATAATATTATCATTGGATTCTGGATGAGTTAAGCTAAAGTTATTGCGAAAAGTAGTGTAGAAAAACCAAGGAAAATTTTGGCCGCTTTTAGTACATTATTGTCTTGAAACCGACAATTACTGTTCAATCTAAATTCTGGAATTTCACCCTTGTAGTTATGTTAGAAATTGATTTGGGATTATTTATGTACAGGTTCAAGATCAACGAGGGCAAAGCCTCTTCATTGGACTTCATGTTTAAAAATAGCAGAAGATGTTGCGCAGGGCCTAGCTTACATCCACCAAGCGTCGAGGCTTGTCCATGGCAACTTGAAATCCACCAACGTGCTCCTCGGGACTGATTTCGAAGCTTGTCTTACCGACTACTGCCTTGCCGTCCTTGCAGACTCTCCTTCGACTGAAGATCCCGACTATGCAGCCTATAAAGCTCCCGAGGTACGGAAATCCAACCGCAGACTCACTCCCAAGTCTGACGTTTATGCTTTTGGTGTCCTCCTGCTTGAGCTATTGACTGGTAAGCATCCGTCACAACATCCGGTACTTGTGCCACATGACATACTGGAATGGGTTAGAACGACACGAGAAGATGACGTCAGGGAAAATCAAAGGCTCGGAATGCTAACCGAAGTTGCCAGTGTTTGTAGCTTGACCTCACCGGAGCAGAGGCCAGCGATGTGGCAAGTGTTGAAGATGATACGAGAGATCAAGGAGAGAGCAATGATGTAGGAAGCACATTGGAATGCTATTGTGTGGTGTTGAAGCTTTTGTATATGATGATTTGGTGTCATCTAATACCTATTATACGTGAGATAAGAGATTATACGATGTTTATGGAAGTCTTTATCAACAAATTTTCTCATCAGCCATTTGTTTCAACTCTCGATGCCACTCGGTTTTGCTTGGGAAATGCAACGTGTGAATGATGAAAAGCAACATTGAGCAGCATTCGTTAGGAATATTTGGTAATATTTAGTCTTAATTCTATTAAATTCTACTAGTAGTAATTTTCTTGAGAGTGAGGCTTATTAATGAAGTAAATAAATATTGTTGGGGTGAAGATTAGGGGGTTTTATTACAATATCTAGCTTTTGAATTTTTTATTTAAACGATCGTTAATTGTAGGGTAGGAATAAATATTCATTACTTGTTATTAATTTTTAATTTATATTATTATGTTTGATTATTGAATATGATTTACACTTTCTTCGTTAATTAAAAAATTGTCTAAATATATTGTTTTATTCTTTGATAATAGTTCAAATTGTATCCTAGAGTAAAATATTATTTATGATAATTTACATGACAATATATTATTGTGTTTTAATGGCGTACATGGTTTTTAGTTAGTTTAAGGGATATAATGGCCTCAAAATTTTGAAACAAATAATACTTAAATCTATAAACTTTTTTTTTCACTCAACTAAGTATTTAAAAATATAAAAAATATTTAATATGGCTTTTTGATAAGCGGAAATCATCATTATCCGTTACATTATTGATGTGATAATGCACGGTATTAATATAACGATTCATTGTGCTAAATTGGTAGCCTACATAAGCTGACATAGCAACAATGCAATATACATACAAATGATAATATGACAAATATGTTTAATTAATCTTTTATAAATTGAGAAAATAGTTTTAGTGACAAAAAATGCCTTATAATATACGATTTTAACCAACTTTTTTTGGATTTGCCAAAATGACCAACAAAATCGCAATGCGAAATAAAAATCGCAACGCGATCTCCAGAATCGCAAATCAGTTCCCAGAATCGCAACGCGATTATGAAGAATCGCAATGCGATAGTACAAATTCGCATTGCGATTTTCCAAAATTGCAACGCGAATATGAAAATCGCAACGCGATTCTGACTATCGCAACGAGTATCCGTAAAATCGCAACGCGTATCCGTAAATCGCAACGACAATACGTAAAATCGCAACACATATCCATAAATCGCAACGAGAATACGTAAATCGCAACGCGTATCTGTAAATCGCAACGAGAATACGTAAATCGCAATGCGTATCCGTAAATCGCAACGACAATACGTAAAATCGCAACGCGATCGATAATTAGCAACGCGATCTCCGGTATCGCAAATCAGTTTCCAGATTCACAACGCGATTATGACTATCGCATTGCAATAGGAAAATCGCAATGCGAATACGTAAATCGCAATGCGAATACGTAAATCGCAATGCGAATCTGTAAATCGCAACGAGATTCTAACTATCGCAATACTGAATTTCAAATTCGCAACTCGATTTCTGAATTCACAATCATCTTTTCCTCTACCAAAATGTGGATCCTCATCAAAATTCCAATCACAACCGGCTTCACCTTTTGAGACTGTTAACTTAGGTGATTTTTAAATGCAAACGTTGTATTATGTGTATATTATGTGTGAACTTTTAACATTTTCAGTTAGGCATGTATTAGTAACTTGAGTTTGAACATTGCTATGATAAGTTCAGTTGTTATCACTTATTAGACATTCATTTGACTATCGCAACACGGAAATCGCAACGCGAATATGACTATCGCAATGCGGAATTGACTATCGCAATGCGGAATTGACTATCGCAACGCAGAAATGACTAATTTCGCGTTGCGATTTTCATTTTCGCATTGCGATTCACTCGTTGCGATTTTCATTTTCGCATTGCGATTCACTCGTTGCGATTTTCATTTCGCATTGCGATTATCTCGTTGCGATAGTCATTTCCGCTTTGCGATAGTCTGTTTTGCATTCAACATAATGCAGATTAAAATCAACAAATCAACTATTACATTTCAATCAATTAAACAATCACAAATATTATGTACACATCAATTAAACAAATCAACATTTACAAATCATCTTTTACAAATCAATTAAACAATCAAAAAATAATAATGAAATCAACTTTTGCACCCATACATCCATTTCACACAGCTCATTTCAGGATTAACCTGCAGAAACCAAACATTGAATCAACAACACTTTCTACACATCAAAAACCTACAAACAGCAAATTATTGAATTCTAGCTACTTAACCAAACATTTTCAAACCAAAAAGAGTAAATATGTTTAACAACACTTGCATTTGACTTACAAATTGTTTATGGACACTTTCATAACGCGGATGCAGGTAGGCAGCGTCTCGCATATATCGCTCTAGCCATAAAATGTCGAAACCACAAGCCTACTGCACCTCTATCTCTATCGGTGGGAGGTAGAAAATGTGTACTTCCTGTCGTCAAACGCTCTAAGCATATGCATACGTGAGGACCACAATCCCCTCTGGCTTCATTCGTTTGTTGTGGCGCGGTCTCATCTCTGATAACTGTAACATTGAACTTCTTTGGCTTCTTGTTTCCAGACTTAGTCCCATAATCAATTGCATCCAAGAATTTTGCCAAATGAGAGCTCCATCCCTTAATCATACCTCTCAAATCAGACAATGATATGTAATTTATCATGCTGTCATATACTATTGTCTTTAGGGATGGGAGCTGAAGCTCGACGAGAAGCCAATGAGTACGGTCCAAAACAGGGATAAACACCTGCATCGAAATGTAATAATTCAAATTGCGCACTTATTTATGAACACATTTAAAATATTTAAACAAATATACTAACCTTATCGACCTCCCACCATGCAGGATAAAGTTTAGCTTGTCCATTAGCCAACACATATGATTCCTGTCGTTGATTCTTCAAGTGAACTACGTGAAAAGACGTCGGCATAATTGTATATCGCATTTTTTAATATTTTTCTTCAATTTCCTTACAATTAGAAGACGTGTCACCTATGCATCAATATGTTGTTTTACAAAAAAAGACATATATTAGTGAATTACATAAATTTTAAAAAAAATTAATCAAACTGAAATATAAGAAATATAAGACTTACCCCTCATCGAAATAGCCGTTGTCTTCAACCCCTAATAATACACCCCACCAAGACCGTTCAATCAACAAATGCATATCATCGTTGAGTTTGTATATGTCAGCGTAACACCCTTGGCTCCGCTCATGTAGATAAAAATCAACTGCGGTCTTAGCCCAAAGGGTATTATCCAGAATTGTTTCTGGTAGTTGTTTCCTCTCCACTTCATCTGCCGGAATGGTACTGGCCGGTAACTTATACGAAAGCCAACAGTCATCCATCATGTCCGGCACGTGAGGGGGCTTCTCAATAATTCGATATATTACGCCGTGTGAATCGGGCTCTAGAATGTTGGGAGGGACCTCTTCAATGATGACAGTGGCCTCTTGAACGGTGGGAGGGGACTCTTGAGGGATGATAGGGGCCTCTTGAACGATAGGGGAGGCCTCTTGAACGATGACAGGTGAGTCGGGCTTTTTCTTACGGATTCTTCGCACTATTGGGGTGAACGGAGACGTAATGGCACATGCACGCCGTCTGATGCGTGAACTCCGTCTTGCAAGAAAAACCCGACGTAGAGTATCCACCTTAGCGGGCCGCTAAAAATAAATTAATACATAAATCAGTAAATAAACAGACATGATATTAAACAGTGAGAACAAAGACAAATATATTTCAAACTTGCACGGTATTCACCCAAGTCATTATTATATCATTGTTCACAAAATGCATCAGATAACATTCCAGAAGTAAGCACTTATATAAACATTTGAAAGGACAACATATAGGTTTAGTGTAGGTTCAATGACAACATAAAGAGCAGTAGTTTATTCTTGAAACTTAAATTTTCAACACTGTGAAGTTAGTATTTGTCTTTTGGTTGAAGTAATGCAATTCATTCAAGTTTCAATTTGCAGGAGAAGAATAGAATCTGAACCTTAAAATCGCAACGCGAAAATGACTATCGCAATGCGAAAATAACTATCGCAATGCGAAAATGACTATCGCAACGCGAAATGAAAATCGCAACGAGAGAATCGCAATGCGAAATGAAAATCGCAACGCGATTATAGTTTCGCATTGCGATTTTGTCGTTGCGATTTTCATTTCGCGTTGCGATTCTCTCGTTGCGATTTTCATTTCGCGTTGCGATAGTCATTTTTCACGTTGCGATTTTAAGTTTCGTGTTGCAAAAGTAAACTATTTCTTCTTCTGCAAATTGAAACTTGAATAGATTGCATTACTTCAACCAAATGACAAAACAAAGACAAATACTAACTTCAGAGTATTAAAGAATACACAGTTTAGCAGAATTGACAACAACCGAACAAATTTACTTTTCAACCAAAAGACAAAACAAAGATAAATACTAACTTCATAGTGTTAAAGAATACACAGTTTAGCAAAATTGGCAGCAACCGAACAAATTTACTTTCAACCAAAAGACAAAACAAAGACAAATATTAACTTCACAGTGTTAAAGAATACACAGTTTAGTAGAATTGGCAGCAACCGAATAAATTTACTTCAACCAAAAGACAAAACAAAAGACAAATATTAACTTCACAGTGTTAAAGAATAAACAGTTTAGCAGTATTGGCAGCAACCGAATAAATTTACTAAGCAATCTAAGTGAAATGGTTAATCTAAGTGAAATTACGAGTAAATTTATCATCAAGTTAAATATGGAAAATCTTAAACTTACCTCGTTGCGTAGAGTATGAACCTTATTCTGCAACGATACTACCATCTCACGTAGAGCGGCAACCTCACCACGTAAAGTAGACACCTCCACACGTCATGCACCATCGTTATCGCGTAGAGTACCGATCTCCTCACGCAAGGCATTAACCTCATCACATAACTCCCTTGACTCATCCCGTGGAGGTGGAGGTGGAGAACAGGGAGATAGAAGTCGTGGCATCTTTGCCGGTCGCCTATCATGAGGTGATGGTGGAGAAAAGGCTCGATGATGTGACGGGATAGGTGATGGCTCTCGTTGTAGAGGTGTATAGTCGGGTCGATCAGGTGATGGCTCTGGGTGAGGTGATGGCTCTCGAAGTGGAGGAAGTGGAGGCTGCTCATCATTCGTGCCATCAAAAAAACGCTGACTAGCTTGCCACCAATCAGTGGCAAGCTCAGCCTCCGTGGGTGTCAGTCTCTGTAATGGAGTGTTGGCCTCCTAAAAATATAAAAACTCAAACAAAGTTAAACGTCTACTATTAATAACTTGTTTATATATGATAGTATTTGTGTTAACTTACATTATTTATTGTCGCATATGGTATTAAGTCTTCCCAATCCAACAGACGTTTCCTCTTCCAGGAAATAGCCCTATGAATATCATTTGAAGTTTTTAATGCATATGTCCGCATACTGGGGAAAGCCTCGAATATCCAAATCTACAAACAATTTAATAACAAACATTAGTAATTGTTAAATAATTAATTATAATTTTGAAAACATTATATAGAAATTCTTACCTTAAAGGCCCAAACAAAGCCTGACAAAGTGTATTTCGGCCCATCACCACGCAAACTTTTGCGGTCATCAAAGGCAGACGAAAACTTAGTCCAGATAGCTTTCCATATATACGAACCCCACGGAAACAGATTCCATGCATTTAGGTCCTCTACCGATAATATTAGCTCCTGATGAATAGGTTGTCTGGCCTCTCTGCCTAAAAAACCGGCATACAAAAGTACTAGAATGCATACTCGGACAACATCGACGTCATTCATTCGAGTAAAACCATCTTTCGTATTAAACAATTTCTTCAGGTCGTCGACGTGTAAGTTCGGCTTCTCTATTGACTCATCAGGAAAAACTCGGGATAACCATGATGGAAGGGTGATATGACGAGTGTACCGGCCTACATCATCGTGTCCGAATCGTAGACCAGTGATTAAGCAGAACTCCTTCCGCCCAAAACAAGTATACGCCGGTGGAAAATGAAACCATATCTCTTCCTCACCACGTTGTATACTGTCGGGTAGATCGTTAGTCATGGTCTGAAGCCACAAATGGGTCAAATTAGCATCTCCACCCGGATGCTGTACTCTCAGCCTTGGCCCGAAACAGGTTTCCTCAAACAATTTTCTTTGTGCAGGTGAAAGCTTCGAAGCAATTGTAGTGGCTAGGCTAACTTTATTCCTTAATGTCAATGAAGCCGAAAAAAATTTCTACAAAAACAATAAACATACCAAGTTAGATATACCCAAAACTACACTGTGAAGATATACCAAAAACAATAAACATAAAGAGTAGTAGTTTATTCTTGAAACTAAAATTTACAACACAGTTTTGTCTTTTGGTTGAAATGAAAATCGCAACGAGAGAATCGCAACGCAAAATGAAAATCGCAATGCGATTTTGGTTTCGCGTTGCGATTATCTCGTTGCGATTTTCATTTCGCGTTGCGATTTTCATTTCTCTCGTTGCGATAGTCATTTTCGTATTGCGATTTTCATTTTCATGTTGCGATTTTAAGTTTAGAAACTATTATTCTTCTGCAAATTGAAACTTTAATGGATTGCATTACTTCAACCAAAAGACAAAACAAAGACAAATACTAACTTCATAGGGTTAAAGACTAAACAGTTTAGCAGTATTGGCAGCAATCGAATGAATTTAATAAGAAATCTAACTGAAATGGTTAATCTATTATTGAAATTACCAGTAAACTTATCATCAATTTCAATATGAAAAACCTAAAATAATGCAAAATTTTCAAAATAAAAATAATTAAAAAAAACTAACCCTCGGAGGTTGATTTTCCATTTCTGAATGATTGTGAGGGATTTCTGACCGTGAATGGTTGTGAGGGATTTCGCCGGAGATGGGGACGGAAATCTTCGGAGATGGGGACGGATTTTGCCGTAGAGAGTGAGAGATGGAGATGTGACTGAGTTGTGATTTTAGGTTTTAGGTTATGAGTTGCGATTACGGGATATACTGTGGACGGTTCAGTGTTCCGATAATTAATATTCGTGTTTAGAATTTGAAAATAACATACGCGTAGCGATTCTAATGGCGCTTTAAAAATCGCGTTGCGATTTTACGTATTGTCGTTGCGATTTACGGATACGCATTGCGATTTACGTATTCTCTTTGCGATTTACAGATACGCGTTGCGATTTACGTATTCTCGTTGCGATTTACGGATACGCGTTGCGATTTTACGTATTGTCGTTGCGATTTACGGATACGCGTTGCGATTTTACGTATTGTCGTTGCGATTTACAGATACGCGTTGCGATTTTACGGATACTCGTTGCGATAGTCAGAATCGCGTTGCGATTTATATGTTCGCGTTGCGATTTTCATATTCGCGTTGCGATTATGTAAAATCGCAATGCTAATTTATACTATCGCATTGCGATTCTGGGAACTGATTTGCAATTCTGGAGATCGCGCTGCGATTTTTATTTCACATTGCGATTTTGTTGGTCATTTTGGCAAATCCAAAAAAAGTTGGTTAAAATCGTATATTATAAGTCATTTTTGGTCACTGAGGTTATTTTCTCTTATAAATTTCATAGACTCAATTAATTTTTATATATTTCAAGGGGTTATTTAACTGTTAATAAAAAATAAGGAATTATTTAAATTTTTAAAAACTAAAAATATTAAATATCGAAATATTATTAAAATTAAAAACACTCTTAAAGATTTTAAAAAGTTTAAAAATATTATAATCTATACAATTATAAATTATTAAGATTAAATTTCAATATATTATAAAATATAAAAAATTAAATATTTTTATTGAAAAAGAGTCGATTGTCTCTCATTAGCAAAATTTTATTGTTATTGTTTGAATATATCCAATCTTGCATTAAAGTAATAGCGACTTCAAGTATTTCCTATAGTTTAAAAATGGTGTGATAAAATCTACACCGAAGTGGTATTTATGATTCTTATTTTAGATCTCAAATTTTAATTTCTCTAATGTAACTTACAAACTTATGTCATCCTTTTGTCTCAATTACATTTGAGAAAACAAAATTGAGATTAAAGAATAAGACTTATAAATATTTTTTTTTGGATAATTATATGAATATTATCTTGGTGCAAACTCTATTCCATCATTTTTATACTGCAGGACGGAACTTAAAATGTTATTAACAAATAAATTAATATTGATTCCATTAAAAATATGGTCAAGAAAGGGGAAAATGACAATAAAGAAATTTGGAGTATCTTACCATAAAATTTCAATTTTTGGTCAAAACAGACTATGCTAGATATAAATCGTTAGTTAACTAACAATCAATCTATGTCGCTAATGTGTCGTTTTTAACTCTATTTTGGACAACCATTAAAAATTAATGGTTAGAATTTTTTAAAATAAACCTGAGATGAATACAATGTGATATTTGTTAAAAAAAACTCTCAACTATATCGAATCCGATGCCTTAAAAAATCATGCAATTAACGGTTATAGTTATATATAATCAATTAAATTCTTTGTTGGAGTTGTAGCAGTTGCAATCCAAAGTTTAGGGAAATCAAAGGTTAGGAACACTTGGGTTCTTCAGCTCAGAAGTCAGAACAATCCACGATACCGCCACGGCATTTACAAATAAGACACGGATGAATGAAAATGTCAAAATGTTATACAACACAGATTATCGAAGTGTACATTTATATAAACATATAAAAATTACACATGACTATGACAAATATAACAAAAATAATAATAGTTCAAATACCTTAGGTTACTCATCTTTTACCAAGATTTCCAAAAAAAATGATGTAACTATGTACACCCAAAAATGAATTCGATCAATCGTACAAAAAAAGCATTGGTAGAAGACATTCCATTTTCAAAAGAAAAGAATAAACAAATAAAGTTGCAGAAGACTGCAAACAATGAAACACGTGCATCAAACCACAAAGTCCTTTTCTCATCATGCTAAGGTTGAACAAGCCCCGTGTTCACACATATAAGACTATGACAAATTGGCAAATGGCAATAGCAACAACCTCTTCCCTATTTACATCATGCCTGCATTGAAGGCAGAACAAAGAATCAATTACGAAATGTGAATTCCCACTTCTCAGTTTCACTACGTTGGATTGGCTGGTCATGAAACAAGTGAATACTAGACCAAAGAGCAAAGGCGTCACCAAATATTTTCTAGTCTTAATTGGGAATCTATGGTATCAGTATTCTTTATTTTTCCTTGAATACGTCCATGATTATTTTGACATTAACTCCATATCTTTGGAAATTTTCATAAAAAGTCGAGGAAATCCAAATTAGACACTCATATCCAACATTCTTCTTCAATTCCGGATAACTTTAGTAATTGCTGGAAAAAGTTTCCAGATGAAACTAATAACAAAACAAATGTGGAATCAATTCAAACTGCAACATGCAATAATCAAGGACAATGGCTGGTAATATAAATCTGTCAGGCATGGCTTAGCTGTCTACACGTGGTCGGAAATCAACGAAAATTGATGAAATCTATCAGGTTCAAGGTCACAAAACGAAGTAAATTTCAATGTTTATTCTAGTGCGAACCAACCAAACAAAAAACGGGTTACCTGCATTTGTTTTGTTGGTGAGCCATGCAGATCAAGTTTGCTAGCCAAGATGTATATACAGAACAAAAAAGCTGGTCGATATAAGCTTTTATCATATCCGGTCAATCAGGGTCAGTGCACGAGGCTTTGATCTCATGATCGTTTCATTGCTGTGTTTGATCCATTCTGATAGTTTCCATGGCTTCTGCCACTTCCATCTGAATTGAAGTAGCCATTGCTGATGACTTCTCTTCCACCTCCTGAGTTTTCCAGTTTGCCCCTTGGTTGATTTCTTCATTGACAAATGTCCAGCTGGTACCATCTGCACCCACAATATCTACTTTCTTGATCAAGCAGAAAGACAATAATCTACAAGACCACATGGATCATATAATTTACCTTTCGTGTTTGATCTAGAAATGGTGCCGAGTCTCTAATAGACCCATTAACAAACCCAGGTGTATATTTCAATTGATTGGGGCCGGGAGTGACACCGGTGAAAGGGGACTGCTCAAATCATCAGCAAAGTGTTTAGATGAACCACGAGAGTTTCCCTGTGGAAATCCATTTCATTCATAAAAATCGTACCAAAAAATGATAAATTATTTCGTTAAAAATTAAAAATGATAAAGAATCATTTTTTGTTGAATTTTTATCCAAGCGAATAGAAAATAAAATCAGGGTTTCATTACAAAGTAGAATATTGTAGGATTCGTAACACTTGATTAATATCTAGTGTTATTAACGAGTACTTTGAGTTGGTCAAGAGATGATGGCCTATTCCTTAAGTTTCAAAAGACCAACAAAGGCTCGTAATTTAGACATTATTAGTCACGAAATTGTATTAAGTCTATTTATTAATCAAAATCAGCTTCGAAATTCTCAATGCAATTCTAGGGTATTTTGCTTTGAAATCAGAGTTAATTAGTTGCAGTCAATAGATAACTAATAAGAAGGTTAAAATGAGAATGTATTAGCGTATACACGTCAAAAGATCAAACGTAAAAAAAGGTGACTGAAGATATGATAATCTCAACGTAGCTGATGCAGCCAAAGGCAATAGCAACAGCTTGCTCCCTCATCTTTTGCTCCTTCACAACCTCTTTTTTCTGCGCCTCACTTTGTCATAATAGAGATGTGAGATCCTTCAATTCCTTTTTGAGGTCCTTAATTTCCAAATCTTTCTCCCGCAACTGGCACCTGTTCATATATGAAATTTTAAAATTATTTTCAAAATGTTATTTTTTTCAAAAAATAAAAAAAAATTATAAATTTATCTAGATGGTATAAAATATTAAGAATTGTAAAATAATATAGAAAATATTTTAAAATTTAGAAAACATTTGCAAAACTATTTTTTAACATTATAAAAATGGTATTAGAAAAGTAAAAATTATTTTTAATAAAATATTAAAAATATCTAAAAATATCTAAAAAAACCTTAAAAACATGTGAATCCACATAGTAGATCCACAATGTGTCATATGATATGTACGACTCTAAAAAATCTGTTAAAGTTTAACAATCAAAAACTAATTAAATGGTTTAACTATTTTAATTTCTCTGTTCAAAAGTTTATTTGGTAAAATTTTTAAGTTAATAATTTAATTGAGTGCAAAAAAATAAAGATCAAATTAATTATTTTTCATTAAATGACTTATATTAAAATTATATTATTGATCAAGTTTATTGGTTAAGTTTATTTTTCATTAAATAAAGATAAAAACTTTACTAACTACATAAATTTAATTCTTAAAGTTACGTGTGAATTATTTTGGATCACAAATGTATGTTTTGATTTGAGGAACATTATTGATGTTGCATTAAAAAATAGTAAGAAGGATTGCACCCTGACCACATTGATAAAAAGATTGCTTTACATGTGTGAATGTGTGACAATAGCCAGTTAGCCACCTTCATTTATTTTGATCAAAATTGAAGCATCTAACCTATTATTGCATTTTGACTCTCAAAGTTTTATTTTAGGATAAAAATATTTTAAATATTTGACTACATTGTTACTTTGGTTCTTATTCTTTTTTTTATGGAGCATTTTAGTCATCAATATTTCATTTTAAGGTAAAAATGCTCATATATTAGAGCATTAACTAATGGATTTCATCCATAGAGGTAGGGTGTGCAAAAAGATCTGATTCGATCGATTCGTTGATCCAATTTGAATCTATTTGATGATTTTCATATGATTCGAATCAAATATCTGGAAAAAAAATAGTTAATCAAATCGGATTATGATAGAATAAATTCTAATTTTGGATTATTCGAAAATCCAAAAAATAAGCTTTTAAATTTTCGATACCCTTTAACCTCATAAATAAGTAACCCACTAACTCATTAAAGTTATAACCCAATAAAAATTAGGATATTTAATTATTTATTGTGAATGAGTAATTAAATATCTATATAATATAGTGGAGGTATCGAATAACTTAAATTAAATCACAAAATATAAATTATAAATTATTTTATTGTCAAATTAAATTTTATATTTGGATCCGAATATCTAAATATTCGATATGAAATTTTTGATATCCGATTTTCTCGAAATCGGATACGGATCACTAGTTTAGGTATCCGAATTTTCAAATCAGATCGAATATGATATCTAAATTTGTACACTCCTACATAAAAATATTTTTTTGTCCTAAAATAAAATGTTATGGGTCAAACTGTTCCAAAAAAGAAAGTAGACCAAAATGATATTTTAATATATAAAAATATAAGAAAAATATAATTTGAGAGAAAAAGTTTTGTAATCTAGGAAGAATGATTCAATAAAAGGTAAATTTATTATTTTAGTAAGATGAGTTTAAAAAATATATTATTTAAAGAAATTCATTATTTTTAAGGATTCTTTTATTGAAATTTGTCTTGCTATAACTATGAATATTTTTAAATAATATTTTCTATAACTCGTTTCGGTGAAATGATAAATTTACTCTCTATTTCACTAATCGTCTTATTAGATAAGGACTGATGCAGGAATTTGAATTAGAGTGTAAGAATTTAATAAATTATGTTAAAAAATTTAAGGGGTGTGAAATTATAAAATTTTAAGAGGTGAGAAATTAGATAATTAATAAAAATTATAAAATATAAAAAAATTTAAAATTTTTAAGGATAGGAGATCTCGACGTTTTTTCCAATAAATCACCGGTGATCGGTATATTTACCGATCTAACACCGGTCAGATTATATTTCCCGATTTAACACCCGTAGCAGTAAAGCGCACCCCCTACCCCATGATATACGGTGATTTGACGCCACGTGAGTATAGTACGCCCCCTGATCCGCGCTATACCTAGGTATCTGACACGTGGGGTATAGCGCGGTGCAGGGGGCGCGCTATACACCTAAATACCCTCCCCTCCACATCCCAATCCTCCCTATAAATACCTTAATCCTCAATCACTTTTATCACACCAAATTCTCTCAAATTCTCTAAATTTCTCTCAAAAACTCTCTCTTTTTAATGTATATTTTATAATATTTTTACTATTATGTATTTAATTTATTTAAGTATTTTACTTTATTTAATATTTTACTAATATAATTCTTTTGCAGATATATAATAGAAGGCAGTATACTTCGCTCGGATGGAAATCATATATCTATACACTTTGCTGATACGGTAACATTTTAACGTTTTAATTTAATTTAAATTATTAGTAATATTTAGTTGATTTATTTAATGCATGATTATTAGATTAAGAATTAAATATCTCGACACTTTGTTGATACGGTAACATTTTAACGTTTTAATTTAATTTAAATTATTAGTAATAATTAGTTGATTTATTTAATGCATGATTATTAGATTAAGAATTAAATATCTCGACACTTTACTGATACGGTAACATTTTAACGTTTTAATTTAATTTAAATTATCAGTAATAATTAGTTGATTTATTTAATGCATGATTATTAGATTAAAAATTAATTTTTGTAATTATTTATTTTTAGGAGAAGGACCGTGTATTAGATCATTTTATTAGGAATCTTAAGTTAATGATACCCAGATGTGTCTTGTCGTATTTAGTAGAGGTTGGATTCGGTTACATAGGTAGATATCAGGGTCATTGTAAGATAGAGCCAGACCTGATTTCTGCCTTAGTAGAGAGGTGGAGGCCGGAGACCCACACATTCCATCTTCCGTGCGGAGAGTGCACGATCACGCTTGAGGATGTTTCTATGCACCTGGGGCTTCCGGTGGATGGAGATGTGATATCGGGGATAACTTCCAGTTCTTGGACTACTTTGTGTCGGGATAGTCTAGGACGTGTCCCGGAAAATTTTATCGGAGGTAGGATACCGTTAAATTGGTTAGATGCCAATTTTCGGGAATTGAGCGCAGACGCCTATGAGGAGGATGAGGTTAAGATGTATACACGGGCATGCATACTACAGCTGATAGAGGGTTGCTGATGCCGGACAAATCGCGCAACCTAGTTCACTGCATGTGGTTGCAACATCTTAGCGACTTTCGTCTCGCTGGATCATTCAGTTGGGGCTCGATAGTTTTGGCTTTGCTGTACAGGGAAATGTGTGGAGCCACTGACTACAGGTGTAATGCTATCGGCGGATGTCTCTTGCTGCTGCAGTCTTGGGCATGGTATCGATTGCCCTTTTTATGTCCCGTTGTGAAGAACCCATTCGTATTTCCACTACTTCTGAGGTAATTATAAAACTGATTTTGTATATTAATAATTTTATACAACGTATAACAAATTTTTTTCCTTGAATAGGTGGTCTACTGATAGGAAAAATCATCAGGAGCTACCTAATGATTTAGAAAAAATTAGGGTGCTAATCGATCAGAAGGCTGGCACACATGTATGAATTTTAATGTTTAAAAATCGATTTTAGATTATAGTTATATAATTAGATTATTATTTTGATAAAAATTATATATTATTTGTTTTAGTTTGAATGGGTGTCATATTCTACTGATGATGTGAGGGCGGTGATCCCACCTGAGTTGAGGGGTCCATCAGATGTTTGGATGGCGATGGTCCCGTTGATATGTTATGCGACCGTCGAGTGGCACTTCACTGATCGCGTGCTCCAGCAGTTTGGTTGTTTTCAACCAATTCCAGAAGCACCTAGCAATATGGACGATTTGCATAGCTTAGATAGACGCGGCAAGACATATACAGATTGGCTGGTGAGGCATTATGGGTGGGTCGTGTTGAGGGAGGATCGACATCGACGCCTTCCCCGTAGAGAGCCCATTTTTGAATACCTCTTGATGTATGTTGAGGATTATTATGAGTGGTTCAACAATAACGGGAAACCGTTTCTACTTCCCAAGGATGCACGAGAGCAGACCTTTCCACGACGTCGACAGAGATGTTCACCGACACATCACCATCATCCCCCGACTCGTAGACGGAGAGCAGGTGCTTCCGGTTCATCCTCAGCTGCACCAGTAGAACCTTCCCAGCAGCCACCGCATCCATATATGATGCCGCATCCATATATGATGCCGCAGCCATATATGATGCCGCCATCACCTTTTTATTACCAGATGTCGCCGCCGCCGCCTTCACCTGGTTTTATGACCCTGCCACCGTCACAGATGACCCCTCCTGGAGGCTATTATGGGTCTATGTTTGTATATTCGACTTGGGGTTCATATGTTGGATATTTGGCGGGTTCAGCCTCATCACCCATGGTCGCAGCACAGACACCTCCTGTACAGTTTTCACACTCAGCGATGTATGGGTTTTCCCAGTTTTCCAAGTTTTCGCAGGCCGGTAGGATAGTCAGTCATACACCTCTAGGGTCCTTATTCTATGGAGGTGCTTCATCGTCATCAGCTCATCATCAACCTAATGTACCTGCTCAGGACGACGACGACGACGAAGATGACGATGGTGACGACGACGATGATGATGACAGCGAGGAGTCAGAACCAGTGATACGAAGAAATCCTCCTCGAGACCGACAACCACCGCCCTTCGGAACACATTCGCAAAGCAGGCATCGATAGATTTTTTTATTATATTTGTATTTACTTTATTTTGTTTAATTGTAATTTTTTATTATTTCTCATTTAATACTTACTTTATTTTGTTAAATTTGTTGGACTTTTTTTTAAATATATTTCAGTTAATTTTGTTTATTACCATTTAATATCAGTTATTGTACTTTGGTTATCATTTATCATTTAATTCTTATTGTAAGTTTGTTTTATTTAAATACCAAATTGTTATTAGTTTGATAAAATTTAATGATTGTGTTCGTTTTTTTAATCTTCATCAGCGATTATCGAATGACATTAACTTAAAGTAAATGCAAATTAAAATACAAGAATTATTATTTGATAAACAAATACATCATTTCCTCATCAATTGTTACTTGATGACAACATAAGTGGACATGTTTTTCTAGTGTGTCCTGGGTTTCTACAATGGCCACATCTTCTGTCTTGTCTAGATCTTTCTCGAATATCCATATCGCAATGAATTCGATTGGATTTTGGACGACCACGCTCCCTCAATAAACTCGAATTTGGTACAATCGGAAGCCAATCTTGAACATCATCAGGGTCTTTGTCATTACCTATGGGGGAAACTCAAATTCGTATACCTTAAAAACTTCAGATAGTAGGTATACGGGATCCAGAAAATGGTTATAGTCTTGACGTGTATGCGAGCAAGCTGCTATCACATGAGAGCATGGATACTTCAGAGCTTGAAAAAATCCGCAGTCGCACGTTCTGTCCCTTAAATTTACTCTTAACGACACAGCTTCAATCCCTTGAAGAGGTCGCTGCAACTCTGTGACACGAAACATTTCATGCCTTCTAGAGAAGCTTGTTACAGACATTCCATTTGATGCATCAATTTTTTCTGTAGATCTGCAACTAATCTAGGGTGATAGACATGACCGCCTTGCATCCAGGTTTGAGCTTGTCCCCCGAGCTTCGCAAAAAGTGCCCCCAAACGAAAATATGTAATTTTTACCAAAGCCGCTACAGGTAAGTGACGTATACCCTTTAAATTTGAATTGATTGCCTCAGCCAAGTTGGTCATCATTGTTGGGATTTTCGGAAGCTCGAATCGACAACCAGAACGGTTTGCAAAGAGGGGTCGGAACGGTTTTGTGTTTAGGAAGTAAGGAGATTAAAAGATAGAGAATTGCACAGCGATTTATAGTGGTTCGACTTTCTCAATCAAAGTCTACGTCCACTACCTTAGCTCCTCACCAAGGATTTTCCAACAAATTCACTAATTTGTTCTTTCTTTTGAGGATAAAGAGTAACCTTACAAACTCCCTAGTTTTTCCGGGCTAAACTATAACCTTTCCCTAGCTTTTACACGGGCTAAGCTATAACCTTTCCCCTTTACACAAGGATAAAAGATGTAAACAAGAAAACCTCTCTAAGGTAGGTGTTTACAAGATTGAGCTCACAAGAACAAAATATTTACAAGAGAAAGATGAAATAAGATTGAAAAACTCTTCTCTTGTGTTTGATTACTTGGATAGTTGTTTTCTTACTTCTTCAAGTGTCCTTAGCTTGTATTTATAGCTTGGAATGTGTTTGAAGTCGTATATAGTCGTTGGGGATGTTTTGGAGCCGTTTGGGGATGAGAAACAATTAATAAAACAACTTGGAGCATGGGGGGAATCAGTACCCCCTCATGGGGAATCGGTTCCCTAAGTGCAATATGTTTTTGACCATTAGACAGGGGGAATCGGTACCCCCTGGGGGGGAATCTGTACCCCCTGGGCAATCTGATTTTTTCTTGAAACCCTTTAAAAAGAAAATATTTTTTCTCGATTAAGGCTCGAAATACTTTGTAAAATTGTTTAAAAAAATTTTAATTATAAAACACAATTTTACACTTTAGTAAGGATTAAAATGAACTTTGAAAGACTTGGAGTAATATTTTGATATTCGAATAATTACATCGAATATACTTAGAAAATCTTTTGTAAAATCTTAAAATTCATTTAACTTAATTTGTTATATCGAAACATCAAAATGTTTTCAACAATCTCCCCCTTTTTGATATAACAAAACATTTGAGTAATTTTAAGATTTTGAAATAAAGTTTGAAATTACTCCCCCTTACTTTAACACTTCTCTCCTTTAACACCTTAACACTTATTTAACACTTCTCCCCCTTTTTTGTTAAATCAAAAAGACTCTAATCTTTGAAGTTCAAAATAACTTTGGAGAGTAAGGATCTTGACACTTAAACAAAATTAAATTTCAACAAAGAATAACAAACGTGTTAGTAGCACATGAAATTCAATACATCCAAGTCTAAAATACTTTATGCAATACCAATAATTGAAATTTGATATCAATATCAATTGTTAAAATTAAGTGCATATGCATAAAGTTTTCCAAAAATGTTATGCATTTGAAAATTTTGATATCAATTGTTAGAGAGATATCATTTTCATTTAAACCACATGCATAAACATTCAAATTTAGGTCAAAAATTTTAAAATTTGTAAAATCAAAGTATTTGAAAAATTGATATCAATTGTTAGAGAGATATAAATTGCATTAAAACCAATTTTGACCAAAATTTTATCATGATGAACTAAAAATTCTTAAAAATTAATATAACTTTAAAATGTTCATCATAATCATCTTTTCAACATACATGAGATTAAAACAATGATGCATAATCATTTTAAACCAAAACTCATGCATGCTTAAAATCAAATGAGTAACCAAATAACCAAAATTAAAAGCATTAAGCTTAGAGGTTACCCATTCCTTTTTCATGTGTGGCTAGAGCATCTTGAATATCATCACTTTCATCACCATTGCTCCCACACACCTACAAGAGACATTTAAGTAGATTTTGGTATCCAAATTACTTTGGATCCTTGGACGTTAGTTTCAATGCCCCTTGTTCCTTTCGGAACCCATACTTACCTAATTTTAAAACGTTTTCCTTTCTCCAAAGGACAAGTATGTTCCAAATGACCATGATAATGACAATGTGAGCATTTTGCCATTTTTAAACATAATAGATTGTTTTTAGAAATTAATTCTTTTTCTTTTGTTAAGCTTTCAAGCTTAACTTCTAACTCAGAAATTTTCTTTTCTAAATCATTTATTTTTGATTTTTGAAAGTTCTAAATCATTTTTCAAAATTTCATTTTGATTTTCAAAATCAACTCTAGAAATCGATTTATTTTCAATTTTGAGTTTTGAAATTAATTTCGTATATTTGGAATTCACGGTCTCAAATCCCAAATACAACCTATTATAAAGCATCTTGTAACTCATCAAAAGTAAATGAATTAAATTCATTTGAGTTAGAAGATACCTCGGGCTCTTCAAGAGCCATTAGAGACACCACCTTTGTTGGTTCGTCTTTCTTGTTTCCACGAATTTCATCGAGCTTATTCCAAAGCTCCTTGCACTTGAACATGAAGAAACTCCTTCATAGATTTCAGGACCAAATGCACACAACACTATGTGCATGGCCTTAGAATTAAGTTGAGCTTTCTTCCGTTCTTTGTCACTCCGTTTCTTCTCCTTCTTCTTTGGAGAAGAATAGCCGTTCTCGATTATCTCTCATGCATCAAGATCATTGGATTGGATGAATACCTTCATTAATTTCTTCCATTGACGATAGTTGTCTCCATTGAAGTATGGAGGCTTGTCCGTTGGTAGGAAGTCTTCCATGTGGAACGAGCCGGAGGTGGAAGTCATCTTCTCGGTTGTGTTGGGAATTGATACAGCTTCTTCGAGGATCGTCTCAAGGTGGTTAAACCTTCTTAACGAGTTAGGCTCTGATGCCAATTGTTGGGATTTTCGGAAGCTCGAATCGACAACCGGTACGGTTTGCAAAGAGGGGTCGGAACGGTTTTGTGTTTAGGGAGTAAGGAGATTGAAAGATAGAGAATTGCACAGCGATTTATAGTGGTTCAACTTTCTCAATCAAAAGTCTACGTCCACTACCTTAGCTCCTCACCAAGGATTTTCCAACAAATTCACTAATTTGTTCTTTCTTTTGAGGATAAAGAGTATCCTTACAAACTCCCTAGTTTTTTCGGGCTAAACTAGAACATTTCCCTAGCTTTTACACGGGCTAAGCTAGAACCTTTCCCCTTTACACAAGGATAAAAGATGTAAACAAGAAAACCTCTCTAAGGTAGGTGTTTACAAGATTAAGCTCACAAGAACAAAATATTTACAAGATAAAGATGAAATAAGATTGAAAAACTCTTTTCTTGTGTTTGATTGCTTGGATAGTTGTTTTCTTACTTCTTCAAGTGTCCTTAGCTTGTATTTATAGCTTGGAATGTGTTTGAAGTCGTATATAGTCGTTGGGGATGTTTTGGAGCCATTTGGGGATGAGAAACAATTAATAAAATAACTTGGAGCGTGGAGGGAATCGGTACCCCCTGGGGGGGAATCGGTACCCCCTGGGGGGAATCTGTACCCCTGGGCAATCTGATTTTTTTTGAAACCCTTTAAAAAGAAAATATTTTTGGCTCGATTAAGGCTCGAAATACTTTGTAAAATTGTTTTAAAAAAGTTTAAGTATAAAACACAATTTTACACTTTAGTAAGGATTAAAATGAACTTTGAAAGACTTGGAGTAATATTTTGATATTCGAATAATTACATCGAATATACTTAGAAAATCTTTTGTAAAATCTTAAAATTCATTTAACTTAATTTGTTATATCGAAACATCAAAATGTTTTCAACAGTCATCTGTCCATATCGATATCCACCATCATATGCGTTCGTCCACATTTCTTTATCGATGAGGCTGATGTAATCGTATCCTTCCTCGTTCTTCTCCCGTAAATCTTGAAGCATTGATTCAAACGTTCGAGGAAGTAGTTCGTAACCTGATCAAAAAATGTATAACTTAAAAACTTGCTTTCTCTGCAAAATTAAAATGATAAAAAATGTATAACTTACTAACTTGCTTTCACTTACCCATGCGCACAATTAATTGGCGCTCATCATTTCTTCTTGTACCTTCTATGATAGTTCGCAGTAATGTGTCGGAGATAATACCTATGTTAGACAAAGGGTGGTTGCCACATTGGACCCAAAGACTCCATTGTTACTTTGATCCCAGCTCCGCGATCTGAAATAACACAGATTTTTTCCCTCGTGATAACATGTGCACGTAAATTTCGGAGGAAAAAAGCCCAAGAATCTGTATCTTCTCCTTCGACAAGAGCAAAAGCAACTGGAAGAATGTTGCGATTGCCATCTTGGACAACTACCAATAATAAAACTTGCTTGTATTTTCCATACAAGAAAGTCCCGTTGATCTGGACCACATGCTTGCAGTATTTGGCATCATTAACGCACTGTGGGTAACTCCAAAAAACTCGGTAGAATTGGCATCGATTGCGAAGAACTCGATCATTATGGTATGCATAGGAGGTTTCGAAGTCCACAATTGTCCCAGGATTCAACGTCCGCACCATCCTAAACCAACCTAGAAGTTCATTGTAAGATGCATCTCATTCGCTATGAAGTTTGACAATGGCATTTTGTTTTGCCAACCAAGCTTTTTTATAGGAGACAGTGTACCCATACTACGATTGTATAGCTGAAATCAACACTGCAACAGCTATATGAGAGCTTGCTTTTACCATGGGCATAATGGCTTGGCATATCACTTCAGAGTCCAAGTTGGGATGATCTTGGTTGACCCCTCTAGCACAACATATGTGAGGACCGTTGTATACTGTTAGTTCCCATATGTTGTTTTTCCTTTTCATTTTCGATACGTGAACCATCCAATTGCATCCGTTTTCACGTCGAGCACAGTAGCATACATATTTTTCGGTCGTCGATCAGTTGACTCTTGACTGAACAGAATTACGGATATTGTAATTTTTGATAGCCATCATCGCTTCTTCTTTGCTTGAAAACTCCATGCCTAATGATAACTCACCATTATTTATTAATGAGTAATATCCATAGTCACCGAGATGAGGCATATCTGTAAATTCTGGCACGTACATTGCACCATAATCAGCTTCATACATGTGTGCAGGAGGGTCAGTTTGTGCCACATTTCCTGGAACTTCATCATCATTGGAGTTGAATTACGGTGATTCTGGATGAATGAATAGTCCAGTCTCAGCACCATCCGCACCAGGCTCACGAAGCGGTTCTTCTGGTGGAGATGATAGTTCCTCCATGCTCTCCACATTTAGGTCGAAAAACCTACTACTTGCACGCCTTCCCCTTGAACTGGAAGGCATATCGACATTCAGATCGAAAAAGCTCGCAGTCGAATACCTCCCCATGGAGCTTGAAGCCATCGTGTCAAATGGAAACTGCACAGATTGTTGCGTCGATGGTATCTCCATATTAAGGTCAAAGGGATTTGCAGATGAATGTCTTCCCCTTGAACTGGACGCGATGTTGCCATACGGATTGTTCGTCGACCTATCTCGGTATATATCGTAAGGAGTTGCGGATTAATGTCTCCCCATTATGGCATTAAAATCATTACACATTACTGTAGTCGGGCTGTCAACTTGATCAACTTGTTCAGCCAGCCCATAGTGTGAGCTTAAAGATTGACCCCGAACAGCACGCACTTGAACAAAATGTGCATACATCTCAATAGCGACGTCTGAATAATTACTTTGAGCTTCAACCATCATTTGAACATCATCATTGTTCGAAAGTTCGAACGTTGTATAAGTTAATGGCAACAATGATGTTGGAAATCTGTACTGCAACGACGACATTCTTCTACTACTTCCAACATGAATCTTCCTCGAAATCTTCGTTATCAGCTCCTCAAGAGTTATGTTCTCTTGAATGATATTTTAACACACTCATTTGATACGAAAACAACACCGATTTCATCTTCTCGAATTTCACCATCAAAATAAATAATAGCTGAAAGTCACGTCATTCTTTGAGTTTAAAAGTGCGACAATATTATATCTGCAAAAAAATAACTGAAACACACCTGATTAAATAAATTATATATGAACGAAAATATAACACACAAAATTTTTTACACATCAACGTAAATAATTTAAATAATATAATTTTATATTATTACCTGCACCGCAAAACTATTTCGACGTATGCTCCCGCTTTTTTAATTTTACAAACATAAAAACTAATTGAAAATAATTAGTATAATATTTTTTCAAATAATGATAATAAACAATAAGTATAAGAGAAAATAACCTCAGTGACCAAAAATGTCTTATAATATACGATTTTAACCAACTTTTTATGGATTTACCAAAATGACCAACTAAATCGCAATGCGATCGATAATTCGCAACGCGATCTCCGGTATCGCAAATCAGTTTCCAGATTCGCAACGCGAACTTGGACTATCGCAATGCGAACTTGGACTATCGCAATGCGAATATGTAAATCACAATGAGATAGTTGAAGTTCGCGTTGCGATTTATTCCAAATTCGTTGCGATAGTCCAAAATCGCAACGACTGGTGGTATTGCATTTGTTTCTTAAGAATTTTCTCTAAAAAGATAGTATTCGCGCGGAATAATTATTACTCGTTGACGGAATTGTTGTATTAATTTATAAGAGAGGAGAGATGCGAGGAGATGTGAGAACAGGAGGAGTGTATTTATAAACATATAAGGCGCGGTACCTGCACCGCGTTATATGTAATTATTATATAGCGTGAACCAGGGACATCGTTAAATATAATTTTGGGCGTAAAACGCCCCCTGATCCGCGCTATACCCCTACGTGGCATATAGCGCGGAGCAGAGGGCGCGCTATACCCCATGTGTAACCCAATTAGCGTATAGCGCGGTACATGGGGCGCGCTATACTCCACGTGATGCCAAATCAGCATATAGCGCAGTTCAGGAGGCGCGCTTTATTGCTACGGATGTTAGATCAAAAAATATAATCTGACCAGTGTTACCGGTGATTTTTTTGGGAAAAACACCAAAGATCTCTAGTCTTATATTATAATTTTTTCCTAACCGCGGTATCTCTTTAATTTTTTTATCCCGCGTAGATTATTTGGCTGAGAAAAAAATTATTTTCATTATTTTATATAACATAGTCCTTTTAGCTGTTCAACTAGAGAGATGCCAATTGGGAAAAGGATAAAGGAGTAACTTACAAAAAGAAGGAATGGATATATAAATAAGGGTAAATTACAAATTTAATAACTAAATTTTATTTTCTCCTATTTCACTCACTATACTTTTAATTTTTATCAATTTAATTACTAAACTTTATACTTAGATTTTTTAGCCACTCCATGATGACATGTACAATAAAAAAATAAATTTGGGGTTTAGAGTATATTTTGAGGGTTTAGGGTTTTAGTGTATAATTTAGAATTTTTAAATTTATTTTTATTAGAAACCTATATTATATTAAAATATAAATAAAATATGACTAGCCATATAAAAATAAAAATAAAATAATACATGTTATCATAGAGTGACAAAAAAAATCAATGTATAAAGTTAAGTTATTAAATTGGAAAAATTAAAGTATAGTGAGTGAAATAGAAGAAAAGTAAATTTAGTTACTAAAATTATAATTTACTCTATAAATTATTAAATAAATAAAAAAGAATGGCGGAAAGCGTGGACGGTAAAGAAGTTGGCGGGAAGTAGTAGAATAAAAGGAGCGAAAGACATGCATAACAATAACAGCGAAAGACATGCATAACAATAACAGCGTTATTGCACTTATCCAAAAAAAAATAAAAAAAATAACAGCGTTATTGCATTAAGCACCGAGCAGCTTTTGGGCCTTTGGGTCCTCCGTCACATGCTCTTTTTTTTTTTAGGCTGTCTCCACTCCCCACTCCCCAGGTGAATTTATTAAATTCAAAAAGACAGTTGACATACAAAATAGGCTTAAGTAAATAAAAGGGGACTAACGTATGCTAATTTTTATAGTTTAGTGTCTAATATTATTTTCGTTTTAGTTTGGTGTTTAATATTTCATTCCGCTACTCAAAATGGGTCACGTCATGACAGATCGTTAGATTTATCCGTTAAGTGTCACGTGTCACAATCTGGTAATTTAATTTTTTTTTAAAAATAAATATTAAAAATATTATTATATTTATAAAAAAAAATCCCTTATTTATTTTAAATTACAAAAAAGCCCAAATCCTAACACCGAAGCTTACCCACGGCGGCGGACGGCGACTACGACGTGACCCACCGGTTGGGTTTTGAGCAGACATCGACGAGGAAGCTAAATATAGTGGCGGTGAGGTGAACGGAGGTCCGAGGCGGCCGGAATCGTCCAAAATTCGAGGCGTCGGAGTGGGTTTTCGACAAAACTTCAAGGGTTCGATTCCGACGAACGGAGACGGCTATCCATGAATTGTTTTGGGGGCTTTGATCATGGCGGTGAGGCGCTTCGATTAGGCTGGCCGGTGACAGGAACGGACGAGCGATGGCGGAGGCCGACATGGGTTTAGGGGTTGAAATGAAGGATTTCATAGTTTTGAGATTATTTCAAAATTAATGTGTTTTTTGATGACTTTCTTATAAGTAAGCCACGACTCTTCCGATGCTTATTGATTTACAACTGTCCTGTTTTTGTTGCAGGATATGTTTAAAGAGAAGAGGAGCATTCTTGAACCAACAGATGCATTAGCCCTTGCAGGTGCTGAAGCGTATTGTAAATATTACGGCTTCAAGGGGAAGAATGTTGTTGCAATAACTAGTGGTGCAAACATGAATTTTGATAAGCTAGAGTGGTTACTGAATTGGCTAATGTGGGTAGGCAACAGGAGGCGGTGCTTACAACTGTTTTGCCGGAGAAGCTGGGAAGCTTCAACAAGACATTTAGATTAAAATCATATACTTTTTTGGATTAAAGTTATATATTTTTTAAAATAAAAAACACATTAATTTCGAAATAATCTCAAAATTATGAAAACCTTCATTTCAACTCCTAAACCCACGTCGACCGCCGCTACTGCTCGTCCGTTCCTGTCACCGACCAGCCCAATCGAAGCGCCTCGCTGCCATGATCAAAGCCCCTAAAATAATTCGTGGATAGATGTCACCGTTCGCCGGAATCGAACCCTTGAAGTTTCACCGAAAACCCACCCCGACGCCTCAGATTTTGGACGATTCCAACTGCCTCGGACCTCCGTTCGCCTCATCGCCACTATATTTAGCTTCCTCGTCGCCGTCCGCTCAAAACCCAACTGGTGGGTCACGTCGTAGTTGACGTCCGCCGCCGTGGGTAAGCTTCGGTGTTAGGATTTGGGCTTTTTTGTAATTTTTTTAAAATAAAGGGTTTTTTATAAATATAATAGTATTTTTATTTTTTTTAAAATAAAATATTAAAATTACTAGATTGTGACACGTGTCATTTAACGGAGAAAACTAACAGTCCGTCACGGCGTGACCCATTTTGAGTAACGGAATGAAACATTAAGCATCGAACTCACCAAACTGGAACGAAAAAAAATGTTAGGAACTAAACTGTAAAAACGGGCATATGTTGGACACCTTTTGTATACTTAAACCTACAAAATACACTTATGGGATTTTTATTTTATTTTACTGTGTATAGAGTAATGATCACTTTTTAGTTATAATAAATTAAGGATTAAATATCAATAGGGTTGAAATCGGAAGTTAGGTATGCGAAACCTTGGAACTGAAAGTGCAAAAAAAATTATTTAAGGGATTAAATGGTTATTTATTTGAAGGGTCTGCCTTGAGGTTTTTCCTAATAAGTACTATCAATATAAAAATTAGTTCAATTTTTTCTTCCTGTTTTACTTGAATTAAATTATATTAAATATGTTGTATTATGTCCTTTTTATACCAATAAAAGTAGTTAATTTTATTGAAAAAATAAAGAAATATTCAAAATTACAGTAATAAAGATTTATAATTATAAGTGTAAAATAAACATATAAATATGATTTTTTTTATAATCATTATACAAGAAACGATTAATTTGAGATTATACAATGACCAAACAATAAAAAGGTTAAAAACTCATTTTAAAAAATTTGAACAAATGATCGATATAACCATGTCGTAACCGGTTTTCTTCCGGGCACGAATTATTACTTGACGGGAAAATTGATGTGAATAAATGATTTTGAAAATAATTTGGGAGTCGCCATCGGCCTTTTGGGTCAGGTAGGTCGAATACCTAAAAATTATCTTTTAACAGAGTTTTTTAAGAAAACATCAGTTAAAAGATGAATTGATCTGCGTTTATAACCAAAAATTCTTTCTTTTTAATAATAAAAAGGGATTCGTGGTCGGTTACGTTTAGGGAAGGATTAACACCCCTACAACGCCCAAAATTGGTACTTTTTAATTATAAATTGTCTCTATTATTAGAAATTTAAAAATTCAAAATATATTTAATTTATAATCCTATTATTTCAAAATTATAATTTTGAGAAAAAAAGAAAAAAATAATTTATATATATTTATAAATAAAATATTTATTTATTTAGAAATATCAGAAAATGACTTCTAGGTGTCTTAAGACAGCTCTTTTCTTCGATATTAATAAATATTAATATAATAATAAAATTATAATTTTTTATAATATTTAATTTTAAAATACCAGAATATGACATCTAGTTTTATTAAGACTGCCCTTTTCTTCGATATTGAAAAATAAATAAATAAATATTAAAAAATAATTTATGTAAAAAAAAACATATAAATTATTATTTATTATATATATATATTTATATGACTATATAATAATAATAAAAATAATATTTAAATATATAAACAAGTAAAATTAAAACAATAAAAATACAATTATAACTATATATTTAAAAGCAGTAAAATAAATGAAAATATTTAAAATTAGTGACTAAATTATAGTAAAATTAAAATTAAATACCTAATTCATAATTAATCAAAATTATAGGGATAAAACATGCTATTTATTTATTTATTAATTTAATGACTAAAATAAAATTATATAAAATTCAGATATTAGATTAAAATAAATTAAAACATATTATTCATATTAAAAAATTAATTATTAAAATTAAAGGACTAAATCTATCATTTACCCTAAATATATTATTTTAATACAAAGGACTAAAATAAATAAAATTAAATTTAAAGAATCGAATTAAAAGGATTATAAATTGATTTAGTGACTAAAATGTAAAGTTTACAAATTAGGACGACTACGAAAAGGATTTAACTTTTATTTAATTACACAAATAGCCCTCTCTGAAACGGCGTCGTTCGGGAAGGGCTATTTAAAGCTGAAATCGGCTGGCCCGAAGGGCCAGCATTCATTTTTTTATTCTCTCTCTAACTGAGAGAGAAATGAAATGCTCTCCCTTCTCTCTAGCTTCCCTCATCGGAGGGAAGCCGGTCACCGGGCGGCAGCCGTCTGCCGCCGTAGTTCTCACCGCCGGCCACCGCATCCGGTGGCCGAAAAAATCTATTTTTACACCACCATGTAGATCGGACCGTCCTAATGACGGTTCCGGTGATCTTTTCTTCTAAATAGCTCCCGATTGGAGCAAATCTAAGAAAGTACCTTCGATTTTCGAAGGTTTTGGTGAGGTCCGGCGGTTGTGGCTTCCTCGGTAAGCTTCTCTCCTTTCTCTTTTTTTTTGTTGTTTTTTTTTTCTTTTTCTCTGTTGGCTGCCTCTGTCCTCTCTTATTTGCAGGTTGGGTGATGGCTTTATAGCCATCACCGGCGCTTGTCTCGGACCGGTCCGAAAGGGGTTCTTCGATGACTCACCGGACTTCTAGTGGTGACTCACCATTTGGGGAAGACGTGTGCGGCTACGGCCGACCTTCTGGAGCCTTCGGTGAGACGTGGTAGTGGTGGAGATGGCGGGAGCAGCTGCGGCGGCCGCGTGGCCCTAGGGTATCATACCCTAGGGTTTGCATCTGGAGGTTCTTGGACCGTTGGATCATGCCAGATCCAACAGTGGATGGATGATGGCGGCTGGGGTTTAGATATAAACCCTAAACGGGTTTAGGGTTACACATTTAGGTTAACTGGTTGGGCCAGACTTGGCCCGTTTGTAATAATAAAAAAATAATAAAATAATAATAATAATCATAATAATAATAATAATAAATAATAATAATAGTAAATGGAGAAAAAAAATAGTATCTTCAGCTGCCCCTCTTTTCTCATTCTTGTGTTAACAAGAATAGAGTAAAGATGAAAAGATGATAATATTTTTTTATCCATTTGAATTCACTTGACTATGATGGAGATGTTGAATAAATTCTTCTCTTTCTTCAGATGAGTTCTTCTCATTATGAACTTTCTGCTGGGGATGATGTTGACCTATTTCCTTCTGTGATAGAGTCATTAAAAAGGTTAAATAAGCTCTTCTCATTATGAACTTTCTCTGGAAAGGTTGATGCTAATCTATCTCCTTCTGTGATAGAATTATGCAAAAAGTTGAACAAGCTCTTCTTATTGTGAACTTCTTCTTCTTCAGATGAGTTCTTCTCATTATGAACTTCTCTGGAAAAGCTGCTCCATCAAGTGATGGATTTGAGCAAAAGGTTGAACAAATTCTTCTCATTATGAATTTCTTCTTCTTCAGATGACGAGTTCTTCTCATTATGAACTCTACCTGGCAATGTTAATCCATCAAATGATGAATTTAAACAAAAGGTTGAACAAATTCTTCTTATTATGAACTTCTTCTTCCTTATTCAGATGAGTTCTTCTTATTATGAACTTTCTCTGGAAAAGCTGATCCATCAAATGATGGATTTGAGCAAAAGGTTGAACAAATTCTTCTCATTATGAATTTCTTCTTCCTTCTTCAGATGAATTCTTCTCATTACGAACTTCCTCTGGAAAGTTTGTTCCATCGAGTGATGGTTTTGAATAAAAAGTTGAACAAATTCTTCTCATTATGAATTTATTCTTCTTCAGATGACGAGTTCTTCTCATTACGAACTTCCTCTTTCTTCTTCAGATGAGTTCTTCTCATTATGAACTCGACCTAGCAATGCTGATCCATTGAATGATGGATTTAAATCTTTGCTAAAATCTTTGAAATTCCTGTTAAAAATTCAACATGGATGAAAATGAATGAAAATGCACCTATTTTTGCAAGCACCTAAATATGATGCATGAATGTTAAGTTATTTGATTTCAGATTGGTGAACTGAGTATTTCTTTAGTTGTAGAAACCCAATAGATCTTTCTTCTTCAAATCAGAGAATCTATCATCTTTGACAAATGTAGATGTAGATATAATGTCACAAAACCTCTTGAGAATAAAACTCAATAGTATAGGCTCTTGAAAAGCTTGCATTCATGCAACATGTTAATTCTGATAACAACTCATCTAATTATGAAGTGATATTTCAAGATGATTTCACAGATATCGATAGTTCTTTTAATACCGAGAAATCTTGAATTCTGATTCTGATGAGGAGAATAAACTGTTATACTTGACAAAAATGGGATTCTCAGAGGCTGAAGCTTCAATAGCCATGGAGAGATGTGGTCCAGATTCATCAATTGCAGAATTGACAGATTTTATATGTGCTGCTCAAATGGCTAAGGCTGCTGACGCATTTCTTCCGGTAAAAAATGGGAAGCCATTATACAATGATCCCAATTACAATAAAAGGCAAAACTTGGGCTATGATTTTTAGGAAAGGAATAAACAGAAGAAGCTTGAAAAGAAGCTTCTTAATGAAGACGATCATGCAATTCATCTTTTAATTCCAATGATTGGTTCTGTGGTTCCTACCGAACCAGATCAGATAACTCAAAGAACACTTCCAGAAGATGCTATGAGCACATTCATCTTCCAAATTCAATGATTAGTTTTTGGGGTTTATACCAAACCAGATCAGATAACTCAAAGAACACTTCCAGAAGATGCTATGAGCACATTCATCTTCCAAATTCAATGATTGGTTTTTGTGGTTCATACCAAACCAGATCAGATAACTCAAAGAACACTTCCAGAAGATGCTATGAGCACATTCATCTTCCAAATTCAATGATTGGTTTTTTAGGGTTCATATCAAACCAGATCAGATAACTCAAAGAACACTTCCAGAAGATGCTATGAGCACTTGTTCTACCAAATTCAATGATTGGTTTTTGTGGTTCATACCAAACCAGATCAGATAACTCAAAGAACACTTCCAGAAGATGCTATGAGCACATTCATCTTCCAAATTCAATGATTGGTTTTTTTAGAGTTCATATCAAACCAGATCAGATAACTCAAAGAACACTTCCAGAAGATGCTATGAGCACTTGTTCTACTTGAATCTGATGAAGTGGAAATACTTCTATGTTTCCCTAAAAACCATATACAAGGATCTGTATAGAAACATGTTCCATGGTGGTATCAATGTCCTGTCTCTTTTCTCTGGGATCAATGATGCAGAGGTTGACGTTTACTGTCTTGGCATACTTTTGAAAACAGATGTGCAAGAACGGAATGATGATCAGTTGGAGCAATTGATGAGTAGTTTTAATGGACTCAACCTTGTTGTCGGTGGCATCCATTGTAACAACCTTACTGGAAGAAATAAGCATCATTTATGGGCTTAAAGATTTTTGTTGGTGCATTTACTTGCAATGATTGCTACAATGAACTGTCTCTTCTACTGCTCCAATATACCCCAATCTTTTTGAATCATGGAACAGTTTAGTTGACAGTAAAACTTGTCATCTTCAACTTTTGGAATACTATAACCAATGTTACCCTATATAACCAGAGTGCAAATAATGACTTGTTCATGGCTTTATGATGATGATGATTTGCTTACTTTGTATTCCATGCCTTTAAAAGTATTAACATAAAGTGATATTCAGAAATCTTTAACTTATTTCAAAATTATGTTAATTCATAGAAGAATAAATTGAATTTTCGAAAATAAATTGAATCTCAAATAAATTGAACTTGAAATAGATAGAATTGTATTCAAAGTTATGACAAGCATAAGAATGATAAAAATTCAAATGACTCAACAAATTATTAGCATAAGTATTTCTAAATTAATCAAATTGACACAATTTAGAGTAATGATGTAAGCTTTTGTCTGAAAGATCTCAAACGTTGTCAAAATGCTTGTAGATGTGAAGTTTCTCCCAAACTGTCAAAATCTTAAGAGGGTTCAATTGCCAGATGCCTAATATCAATATGCATTTGAGCCGCCCATTCAGGTTTTCAACTCAAATCCTTCCTTTGGTTACAAGATGCCCTTTGCGGGTTTTCATCTTGACCCCCTTTTTTCTTTTTTCTCTTTTTTTTTCTTTTTTTTTTTTTTTTTTTTTTTTCTTTTTTTCTCTTCAAACATAATATTTCTTGACAGAATCCGAGTTTATTGGATTTCTCAGAATTTTTCCATCCATTTCTGCCAAGATCAATGCTCCTCCGGAAAAGGCCTTTTTCACAACGTATGGCCCTTCCCAATTAGGCATCCATTTCCCACGGAAATCTTTATGTATAGGCAAGATCTTTTTTAGTACTATATCACCCTCTTGGAATTCTCTTGGATGTACTTTCTTGTCATGAGACTTCATCATCCGTTTCTGATACATCTGTCTATGGCAAATAGCTTTCAATCTTTTCTCCTCAATAAGGTTCAATTGATCAAATCTAGCTTGGGTCCATTCGGATTCATCTAATTTTGTTTCTCTCAGCATTCGAAGTGATGGAATCTCAACTTCAATTGGTAAGACTGCTTCCATCCCATAGACTAAAGAAAAAGGTGTTGCCCCAGTAGATGTTCGAACAGTAGTTCGGTATGCATATAAAGCAAAAGGTAACTTCTCGTGCCAATCTTTGTAAGTTTCAGTGGTCTTTGTAATGATTCTCTTGATGTTCTTATTTGCTGCCTCAACTGCCCCATTCATCTTTGGACGATATGCCACTGAGTTTGCATGTTTGATCTTAAACTGTGCACAAAGTTCGGTCATCATTTTGTTGTTCAGGTTCAGAGCATTATCTGTAATGATCCTTTCTGGTAGGCCATACCGACAAACTATCTCTTTCTTTATGAATTTGCAGACTGTGGACCTCTTAATATTGGCATATGAAGCAGCTTCAACCCATTTGGTAAAATAATCAATTGCCACAAGAATGAAACAATGTTCATTCGATGCTTTTGGTGTGATTGCACCAATGACATCTATTCCCCACATAGAAAATGGCCAGGGTGTTGTCATTACATGTAAAGGAGATGGAGGTACATGAATCTTGTCTGCATATATCTGGCATTTATGACATTTCCTTGCATAATCAATGCAATCTGTGTGCATGGTAGCCCAATAGTATCCATATCTCATTATTTTTCTGGCCATGGAAAGACCATTTGCATGTGTTCCACATATTCCACTGTGTACTTCTTCAATGATGCTTCTAGCTTCGCTGGTATTTAAACATCTCAATAGCATTTGATCATTGCTTCTTCTATACATAATCTCGCCATCAAGAAAATATCCAGCAGCCATTCTTCTCAAGGTTCTTTTATCAATTTCAGATGCATTTTGTGGATAACTTTGATTTTTGATATATTGCAGGATATCATAATACCATGGTTTACCATCTACCTCTTCTTCCACACTATAACAATGTGCAGGAATTTCATATACTTGCATTTTGATTGGCATCATATCAACTTTCTTAGTTGCCTGAAACATAGCAGCTAATGTAGCCAAAGCATCTGCCATTTGATTTTCTTCTCGAGGAAGATAATTGAAGGTGACTCTCTCAAATTCTTTCACTAATTCGAGGGTAAAATTTTGATATTCCAACAATTTGGGATCTTTTGTTTCCCATTCTCCTCGCAATTGATACACCACTAACGATGAATCTCCATATATCTTGAGACATTTGATTTTTCTTTCTATAGCATCTTTCAATCCCATGACACAAGCTTCGTATTCCGCCATGTTATTGGTGTAAAAGAACTCCAGTCTACTTGTAAAGGGATAATAAATATTTTCTGGAGAAATTAACACTGCCCCGATTCCTCGTCCCAAGGCGTTGGATGCTCCGTCAAAGTAAAGCTTCCAAGATGCAGATGCATCATTTGTTCTGACTTCTTCATTCATGGATATGCATAACAAATCTTCATCGGGAAAATTGAAATTCAAAGGCTGATAATCATTTGATACACGACTGGCCAGAAAATCAGCTATGACACTTCCTTTTATCGCTTTTTGGTTGACATATACAATATCAAACTCAGATAATAACATTTGCCATCTAGCCATTCTGCCTGTCAAAGCTGGTGATTCCATTAAGAATTTCAAAGGATCAAGTTTGGATATCAACCAAGTAGTATGATATAACATATATTGTCTGAGTCTTCGAGTAGCCCACACCAAAGCACAACATAATTTTTGTATTGGTGGATATCGAATTTCACAATCAGTAAATTTCTTGCTCAGATAATAAATAGCTTTTTCTTTTCTTCCAGATTCATCATGCTGTCCTAGTACACATCCCATCAAATTTTCAAAGACCGTCAAGTAGAGAATTAACGGTCTATCCGGCATTGGTGATACTAAAATGGGGGCATTGGATAAATATTTCTTAATAATATCCAAAGTTTCTTGACATTCATCATTCCAGACTTCAGGATTGTTCTTTCGAAGTAATTTGAACACTGGATCACATTTGTCAGTTAATTGAGAAATGAACCGAGATATATAATTTAATCTTCCCAAAAAACCTCAAACTTCTTTTTTTGTATTGGGTGGTAGAAGATCTTGAATTGCTTTTACTTTATCTGGATCAATCTCGATTCCTTTTTTGCTGACCACAAATCCCAAAAGTTTCCCGGAAATTACCCCAAAAGTGCATTTAGCGGGGTTGAGCTTTAATTGATACTTCCTCAATCTCTGGAAAAGCTTTCTCAGATTTTGAATATGTTCTTCTTCAGTTCGGGATTTGGCAATCATGTCATCTACATATACTTCAATCTCTTTGTGCATCATGTCATGAAACAAAGTTACCATGGCTCTTTGATACGTTGCCCTTGCATTTTTCAATCCAAATGGCATCACTTTATAGCAGAATGTGCCCCACATGGTTACAAATGTTGTTTTTTCCATGTCTTCAGGATTCATTTTTATCTGATTATATCCTGAAAAGCCATCCATAAATGAAAACCATGCATGTCCTGCAGTATTGTCTACCAAGGTGTCTATGTGGGGTAATGGAAAGCTATCTTTCGGACTAGCTTTGTTAAGATCTCTGTAATCCACACACATTCGAACTTTCCCATTTTTCTTTGGTACGGGAACAATGTTGGCTACCCATTCTGGGTATTTAGCTGCCTGTAGGAAACCTGCATTAATCTGTTTCATTACTTCCTCTTTGATCTGTAACAACATTTCTGGCCTCATTCGCCTGAGCTTTTGTTGGACCGGTTTATATTCTGGATTGATTGGAAGCTTGTGCATCACTATATCTGTACTCAAACCAGGCATATCTTGATAAGACCAGGCGAAGATATCTTTGAATTCTTGAAGAAGATTTATCAATTATTGTTTTATCTGGATTGTCAGAGTAGTACCAATTTTCACCTCTTTCATTTCTTCATCTGTTCCCAGATTCACAGTCTCAATCTCTTCTTTGTGGGGTAGAATTTGTTTGTCTTCTTTTTCTACCAATCTTAATAATTCAGTAGGAACATCACATTCTAGTTCATCCTCACACCCATTGATTTCTTCCAGACATATGGGCTGCTCTAAATTTATCTCTTGATTAAATTTAGGAATAAACATGCTATTAACATGGTGACACCTGCAAATTTAAGTCGGACATATTTCCGAAAGAATATAGTAAATTTATGAAATAAATAAATGTAAAAATGTAAGAAAATGTAAAGAATGATTGCCATCTGAAAATTTTAAAGAAAATTTCTTATATTTAACCTAATTTCCTTTACAAGATAACAAAAAGTTTTCATACTTTTGAGCTAAACATAAAGATTAGTTCTGAATATTACTCTGTGTTAATATTAAAAACTATAGGAAGGTCTTCAGTGGTCCAATTGTTGAGTGTTTCTCCAGGAAAACATGGGCGAATCCTATCCAAGTATTTGCCAGTCTTGTTGTCATTCATGATCATGTTGATAAATAATCCATTCATAGCTTCTTCAACTATGCTTTGATCTTTCATCAACTTTTCTTCTTTAAAGGCCTCAACAAGCTGTTGTTCTACATTAATTGTTCCTCCTGATCTGAATGTGGTCTTCAATTGTGGGAATTTCATGTGTTCCCAAAGGATTTCTTCCCCTTTCAACCTTGCCTTTCTATCTTCACACCTTCTTTTCATCTCTTTGTTCTTTTTCTGAAAATTGGGCTTAAATCCAAGCCCAAAACGATCTTTCTTCATCTTTATACTTACAGGAACTAAAATCCCTTGAATATTCTTTCCTAAACCTTTCCCAGCTTTAGCTCCGATGCCTAAAGTTTGTCGTACCGTCATCTTGGTACAATCAGATAATCTGGGATATGGAATTTTGCTTCCTTCTGCAATAAAGGTTGCATTGAAAAATTCAAGAGCTCGGAAAGAGCATTCGAGAGCATCATCATTGGTTTCAATATATGGAACATCACTTGTTACAGACGCAATGATTTCTTCTTCAGCTCCGACGCATATTAGTTGTCCATCAACAACAAATTTCAATTTCTGATGTAATGAAGAAGGAACGGCTCCTGCTGAATGAATCCATGGCCTCCCTAATAAACAATTATATGTAGGGTGGATGTCCATCACCACAAAGTCAATATTGTACACGACTGGTCCGATTAACAACGGTATTTTCATTTTCCCAAGCACCTCTTTTTGAGTACCATCAAAGGCTCGTACTACATTCTGATAGCTCTTCATGTGTGATTTATCCACAGGCATTCTTTGAAGTGTGACTAGAGGCATCAAGTTGAGAGCAGATCCATTGTCAATCAATACTCCTGGCAAAACATGACCATGACAATGTGTAGTGATATTCAAAGCTTTTACTGACCCCATTCCGCCTTCAGGTATTTCATCATCCGTGAACGTTATATAATTGTCAGCGGCTATATGTCCCACAATTCTGTCAAGTTTATTGATGGATATATCTTCAGGGATAAATGTTTGATTGAGCATTCTCATCAAAGCATTTCTATGTGCTTCTGAATTCATCAATAGATCAAGAATAGAATTCTCGCTTGTTGTTTGTGTAGTTGTTCAACCACACTATACTCACTATGTTTCAGGAATTTCAAAAATTCTTGAGCTTGTTTTTATGTTACAGGCTCATTGAATACTGGAGGGGATTCATCATCAAATACCTTTTGGGGTATTACCATGGCTTTTCCTTTTGCTTTCACTTGTTCTGAAGCATTGGATGTTTCGGGAGAGTAACATCTCCCACTTCTTGTAAAGAATCCAACTTCACTCACTACTTCAGACTTCGAACTCAGACTCTGTACTTTTTCTTCTGTTTTTTCTAGAGAAACAGATCCTCCTACCATTGAAACATTGGTAGTATAATTCCAAGGTACTCTGCGAGTATCTTTGTATGGAAATGGTAGAGGAGTGGTGATAACTACTTTCGGCTTTATTAGTGCAGGAATCACCGTAGATGATTTCACATTAATGATCACAGGATCATTTGTTCTTTGACTAGGTTTAGAATCCTCTGATGAGCAAACATCATCTTCTTTTTTTCCTGGTTTTTCTTCAAAGAATTCTATCTCTCTGCTATTCATCAATTTTTGTACCAAATCCCTAAACTCAGGAGATTTAATTTCAGAAATGTCAATTTTTGCTTTCTTTCTATCCTCTTCCTGAATTGCATTCACGTTTTTATCTCCATGATTTGGCAATAGATGATTTAATGTAGATGGTGAATTGAATTCCAACTTTCCAGTGTTGATCAAATTTTGAACCACCCTTTTGAATGCCAAACATTTTTCAATAGAATGACCCGTAATTCCTTCATGGTAAACACAGTGTGTCTTTACATCATACCATGGAGGGAATGGTGGTTGCATGGGAACCAAAGGATAAGGCCGTATGACATCTGCTTTTAACAGCGAATCATAAATCTCAGCATATGGTACTGGTAAAGGTGTAAAAGACAACCTTTCATTTTCCTTTCGAGATCCTCTGGACTCTGCTCGATTAGTGTTTGTTTCCTCTTTCTTAACCCTTGGCTGGGTTATTGTAACACTTTTCGATGAATCCTTGTTGTAAGAATTTGCATTGTTGATTTTATTCTCTTTTTTTCGGTACATAGGTCTTTTGGAACTAGACCCCTCATTTGATTCAATTTTGCCACTTTTCAAGACATTTTCAATGAGTTCTCCAGAAATGACCAAATCTGCAAAATTTCTGGTTGCATTCCCCATTAGATGATTTAAATAAGGAGCTTTCAATGTATGGACAAAAATTACTGTGGCCTCTTTTTCTGACAAAGGTGGTTGAACCTGTGCTACCGTGTCACGCCATCTCTGAGCATACTGTCTGAACGTTTCGTTATTCTTTTTCTCCAAATTTTAGAGAGTCCATCTATCAGGGACCATGTCTGTTACGTGGTGATACTGCTCTAAGAATGCTTTAGCCAGATCTTTCCAGGATCTAATGTTGGCTTTGGTCAATTGAGTATACCATTTTAAAGCTGGTCCTGTCAAACTATCTTGAAAGCAATGAATTAACAATTTCTCGTCTTTCACATATCCTGCCATTCTGCGACAAAACATAGTAATGTGGGATGAAGGGCATGTTGTACCGTCATATCTATCAAATTCGGGAGCTTTGAACTTGATGGGGAGGATTAGGTCTGGAACCAAACTCAACTCACTAGCGTCAAACCCATAGAATGATTCAGTTATTTCCACGGATTTCATTCGTTCTTCTAAGCTCTTGATTTGTCTGGTCAATTCTTCATTTACTTTTTCTTTTTCATTCAGCTCATTCAAATCTGGGATTAAATGCTCAGTATTAAAATCCCCTATTTTCACATCTGATATAAGTGGATTTTTGCTTGAAGATGCAGGATCCACTTGTCGATTTTCATGTGGTTTGGCTACTTGAAATGCTGATGTGCGAGCATTGATTTGTATAGGTGTAGTACCAGAGTGATAAATTGGTTCTGGTGGAAAACCTAAAGGATACATAGGTTCTTGGTCGAAAGATACAGGATTTTCATGCATTTTTCCAATGATAGCCTGCCTTTTAAACATGTCTTCTATTTTCTGCATCATGCTGTCTTGTGAATTTGCAATATTGGCTTCAATTTTATCCAGCTTCATTCTCATTTCTGCTTGTTCTTTATTATGTTGTTCCTCAATACGTTGTATTTTATCCTCCATAATTCTCTTAGTAGCTTGTCTAGTACCGTAGTGATGTTGTATTTCTCTTTTGGCCAGAATAACTGCGATTGAAAAATCTTCTGATATTATTATATTTTTTTTTCAAATTTTAATTAATGAATTTTATCTTAATAATAAAAATTATACATAAATAAAATATTGCAATGAATAATGAATGTATGCAAAAGGTATTGATCCAAAAAGTTAACTGTCATAGAACAACTTTCATCGGCATATAAAAGTTTCTTTATAATAGTTCATAACTACAGATAAGGCGTAGCTTTCCTATTAAGCTCTATAATTTCTTTCATTAGCCATGACACCTTCTTTCCGAACTTAGAAACTGGATCAACGTGATGCTCAATTCTTTTAGCTTCAACAGCTAGTTCCCCAACATATCTAGCAACTTCGCTCATTTGTACCATGGCCTCGAATACCATATTACTTCTTTCTTCACTTCTTTCAACATAGAAATCAGTTGACTTTTGCCATTGTTCATTAGTTCCTTCAAGAGTTTGCTCTAACTTAGTGATTCTGACTTGGCAATTGTGCAGAATTTTTTCAAGATCTCTAATGCGTCTTCGTAGTGAAGCACTTTCCTCATTACTTTCTTTGAGATCAATAGGTCCTAGTTGAACCTTTTCTTGAAATAATGACTCTTCAAGTTGCAAAATGTAAGCATTAAACTCTGCATTTTTTGTTTCTAGACTGATCCATATCTTCTTCAAGTTTTGTTCGTGCTTCATGCGTTCTTTGATTAAGCTTCTGGATTTGAACATTCTTGTTTCTACATCTTTGCATCCAATTGCTAGCCATTTCTTGCTCTACCTCAAGTTTGGTGTTGAAATTCTTTCTTTCCAGCTCCCATTTTTCTTTTTCAATATTGGACTCTTCAATCTTTTGGCCCCTGACTTCAAGTTCAGCAATCAGCTAGTTCATTTCAGATTCAAATCCCTTGAACATGATGTTTTTCTCACCTTCAAATTTATCAAAGATGTCATTCTTCATCTCACCTAAATCTTTGGCTCGATCTCTTTCTCTTTGCATTTCATTCATGATCTCGCGGTGTTCAGCTTTGTGTTTTATAATTCGCTCTCTTCTTTCAACCTCAAAATCTTCCATTTTTTGCTTTTCTTTCTCAAGGCATTTGAGTAGACGGCTATTCTTTCCTTTTAGATCTTCAACTCGACTTTTCTCGATGTTCAATTCTCTGGTCATTTGCACTGTTGATTGGCTTGGTCCTGATGTTTTCCGGGATTTATATAACTTCTGGTAATTTTTCTTTAATGCTCTGAATTCATCATCAACTTTTTCTTTATCTTCTCTCAACATTGCACATTGTGATGAATGAAAGTCAATGTCAACACCCAACATAGCTTTATCTTGTCTCATTTGCTCTAATTCTTTCGACCAGCCTTCTCTTTCTGCTTCAAACTCAGCTCTCAGGATTTCAATCTCTGATGGAACCACCTTAATACGATCTTCCATAGAGATATCCTCTTTTTGATCTGGTAGAGGAATATTTTCATTTTTCCTGACAGATCTCCATTCCTCATAATCAGGAGTTAGTATTTCTTTTGCTGCTTTAGCTCGGATACAAAAAGTTGTTTTCCAAGCTGTAACGGCTTCCATGATATTTCTTTTATAATTTTTGCTGTGGAATGCGAACTCAGATGAATGTAATCCAGCGGTGACAGGTACAAATTGACGACCTTCATACTGTCTTATGACCAGAAGTGGTGCATATCCAATTCCTCCCCATAATTCGAGCAGCATTATCCAATTGTAATCACCACATTTGTAAAAGAATTCCCTTTGGATTTGCCACGGGGCTCGCCAAACAATGTCATTGCTTTGCAGATTTCGAAAGACATTAATCCACATATCTTTCTTAATTTCTTTCAGCCATTCTTGCTCCAGAAATTCTTTTAATGGTGAGTAATCCGTATTAAAGCGTCGGTATGAAACCTTTTCTATCCTCCAGAAATGGCTACGGATCCAAACATATAACAACTGGGTACACCCTGAGAATCGTCCACATCCTAGCTTTCTACAAGCATTTAATGATCTGAAAGTCTCTGCTAGAATTGCAGAAGCAGGATTAATCTTTTTTTGTAGCTGTTCAAACAAATCTACTAATGCAGCTTCAATATAACCCAATACTTTTGGGAAGATGACCATACCATAAATACCCAGAGCAAATAGATCGAATCGTACTTTAGTGTCTGGATGACTCTGAATAAGTTCTTTAATGTTGGTCCAAGCAATGCCTTCGCTTTCGCCTTTTTGTTTTGTACGGGATGCCACCCATTCTTCTTGTACCCCGGTAATCTTTGCTAATTTAACTCGAAAGGGTTGAGTTTTAATTGACTTTGAATAGATTCGATTCTCCAAAGCCTCTTCTATATGTAGCAAAGTTGTGTACTCTTCAATAGTAGGGACCAAGTCCTCCTTATTGAGAGTGAAGCAATTGTACCCTGGATTCCAGAATTAAATTAGGGCTCGAAGTAAGTCATCATCAACTTCGACATAGAGCAAATATGGGATGTCTCCGTAAGTCTGATAAAACTGCAACTTTTTGTTTGAGTCCCAACTTTCCCAAATGTTTCGCAAATCTTGCATATCATTTCTTTTTAGCGAAACTGGAGCATAACTGGCCAAATCAGATACATAGTCATCTTACAGACTGTCTCCTTCTTGTCTTTGTAAGTCCTCAGCCCACTGTCTTACTTCTGAGTTTAGAATTATTTGATTTGAACACTTTTTATCCATGGATGAAGGCTTTCCAATGAGACAATTAACACGAGGATCAATGCCTTTTATCCTGTATGATGCTATGCAAACAAAAGAAATAAAGAACACACAAAAAGAAATGAATTAGTTTACATAATAAAGAAATTTAACAATAATATCTACCTAAATATCTTTATTTAAACATGCTTTTTCATAATTTAAATATACATGTAATTTAATCAGTAAGAAAATAAATAAATAAATTAAAAGGAAAGTTAGCATTCATTTCTCCTGTGTGTACACCTATTTTGGACAAAATTTCGGCATGGCTTCAGATTGGAAGAGTTTCTAGGGTTTATTATATGCAAGGTTTCAGATCTAAGAATAAAGGTACCCGAATTGTCCTTGTTAGTGCCCCCTTGGGTTGCTAACCCTCAATCCTAGTCCATCACAGACTAAAGTGGATCGAGTTTAATTCGAGGGGATACATTTCTCTATGCCTGACACGGAGAATAAATTCTCACGAAGACATAGAGCATATGAACCCCGAAAGTTACTTGCTAAGTCTGACACGGAGAATAAATTCTCACGAAGACGTCGCTTTCACTCCCACTTAAAAGGGACAAACTCAATTATAGAGCTTTATGTTATGCAATGTAAGTGTTGTGTGTGAGGAGAAATGTTCAAACCTCTGACAGAGAAATAAATAATGAAATAAAATACTTGTAAATAAAATTAAATATAAATAAGAAAATATATAAATACTTATGAAAATAATAAGTATATAAACAATTTTGAAAAGAAAGAATTATAAATCAAATATATGAATTTTTAATTTATAATTAATAGAGACAATTTATAATTGATTTTAAAAGTTTGACCGGTCCCCAGCGGAGTCGCCAAGCTGTCGTAACCGATTTTTCGTCCGGGCACGAATTATTACTTGACGGGAAAATTGATGTGAATAAATGATTTTGAAAATAATTTGGGAGTCGCCATTGGCCTTTTGGGTCAGGTAGGTCGAATACCTAAAAATTATCTTTTAACAGAGTTTTTTAAGAAAACATCAGTTAAAAGATGAACTGATCTGCGTTTATAACCAAAAATTCTTTATTTTTAATAATAAAAAGGGATTCGTGGTCGGTTACGTTTAGGGAATGATTAGCACCCCTAAAACGCCCAAAATTGGTACTTTTTAATTATAAATTGTCTCTATTATTAGAAATTTAAAAATTCAAAATATATTTAATTTATAATCCTATTATTTCAAAATTATAATTTTGAGAAAAAAAGAAAAAAATAATTTATATATATTTATAAATAAAATATTTATTTATTTAGAAATATCAGAAAATGACTTCTAGGTGTCTTAAGACAGCTCTTTTCTTCGATATTAATAAATATTAATATAATAATAAAATTACAATTTTTTATAATATTTAATTTTAAAATACCAGAATATGACATCTAGTTGTATTAAGACTGTCCTTTTCTTCGATATTGAAAAATAAATAAATTAATATTAAAAAATAATTTATGTAAAAAAAAACATATAAATTATTATTTATTAGATATATATATTTATATGACTATATAATAATAATAAAAATAATATTTAAATATATAAACAAGTAAAATTAAAACAATAAAAATACAATTAGAACTATATATTTAAAAGCAGTAAAATAAATGAAAATATTTAAAATTAGTGACTAAATTATAGTAAAATTAAAATTAAATACCTAATTCATAATTAATCAAAATTATAGGGATTAAACATGCTATTTCTTTATTTATTAATTTAGTGACTAAAATAAAATTATATAAAATTCAGATATTAGATTAAAATAAATTAAAACATACTATTCAGATTAAAAAATTAATTATTAAAATTAAAGGACTAAATCTATCATTTACCCTAAATATATTATTTTAATACAAATGACTAAAATAAATAAAATTAAATTTAAAGAACCGAATTAAAAGGATTATAAATTGATTTAGTGACTAAAATGTAAAGTTTACAAATTAGGACGACTACGGAAATGATTTAACTTTTATTTAATTACACAAATAGCCCTCTCTGAAACGGCGTCGTTCGGGAAGGGCTATTTAAAGCTGAAATCGGCTGGCCCGAAGGGCCAGCATTCATTTTTTTTTCATTCTCTCTCTAACTGAGAGAGAAATGAAATGCTCTCCCCTCTCTCTAGCTTCCCTCATCGGAGGGAAGCCGGTCACCGGGCGGCAGCCGTCTACCGCCGTAGTTCTCACCGCCGGCCACCGCATCCGGTGGTCGAAAAAATCTATTTTTACACCACCATGTAGATCGGACTGTCCTAATGACGGTTCCGGTGATCTTTTCTTCTAAATAGCTCCCGATTGGAGCAAATCTAAGAAAGTACCTTCGATTTTCGAAGGTTTTGGTGAGGTCCGGCGGTTGTGGCTTCCTCGGTAAGCTTCTCTCATTTCTCTTTTTTTTTTTGTTTTTTTTTCTTTTTCTCTGTTGGCTGCCTCTGTCCTCTCTTCTTTGCAGGTTGGGTGATGGCTTTATAGCCATCACCGGCGCTTGTCTCGGACCGGTTCGAAAGGGGTTCTTCGGTGAGTCACCGGACTTCTAGTGGTGACTCACCATTTGGGGAAGACGTGTGCGGCTACGGCCAACCTTCTGGAGCCTTCGGTGAGACGTGGCAGCGGTGGAGATGGCGGGAGCAGCTGCGGCGGCCGCATGGCCCTAGGGTATCATACCCTAGGGTTTGCATCTGGAGGTTCTTGGACCGTTGGATCATGCCAGATCCAACGATGGATGGATGATGGCGGCTGGGGTTTAGATACAAACCCTAAATGGGTTTAGGGTTACACATTTGGGTTAACTGGTTGGGCCACTGTATTTGGGTTAACTGGTTGGGCCAGACTTGGCCCGTTTGTAATAATAAAATAATAATAAAAATAATAATAATAATCATAATAATAATAATAAATAATAATAATAGTAAATGGAGAAAAAAAATAGTATCTTCAAACCATATATAACTACACCGATAAACGAACCATAACAGGGGATGAAACTATTGAAAAATCACCGACAATCACAAATCAAAATCAAGCATCGTGAGACAACCATCTTTTTTGAACACAAACCAAACATCTAAATCTAATTCAATAGCCTAAAGCAATGAAGATCAACAAGATACCAAATAAGCGTTATCTTGATCAGTCGAGACTGTAGACACTCGTTTTGTCCGGGATATTATTATTATATTATTATTATTTTATTATTAATAATAATGTTAACGTTATTTATGTTATCATTTTGCAGGCCAAGGTACACCGAGCACAAATCAGACCCCAAATTACAAACAGTGCACGTCATCCATATTGGTCGCCAATTTTGAACGTGTTACGAGCATATTTGGATGATGAAGTCTTCTTAACATTTAATCCTCCATCTCTTACCTTTCCAACGCACTTTGAATCGCATCAATTCGATATCGATAGCTCAAGATATGATCAGATAACCGAATACTGTGCAAGCTGAAAAACTAATACGGGATTTACGAATTTTCTACAAACTTTTGTTTTCCATTCACTTGCATAATAGACACGTTGGATCAGCACTTGGGAGCACTAAGGAGTGTTTAAATAAACTGAAATGGGAACACAAATGACAGCCCCATGATGTACGGTCTTATGAAGCTTTCCAACACAATTTCCAGCTCACTACACGGCAAACAAGGATGAGTGGCATCATAAACAATTCAAAACGTTTGGAAGCTAGTCAAAGCACTTAAGGACATGAACAACTCATCAAAGGAGCATTTAGAATGTGCCCATGAAGCACGGTTTTAATGGAGAATATCCAGCCTCTTTCCAACTCATTTTGAACCGTATCAATCCGATATTTGGAGCTCGAGATATGGCTAAATTAATGAAGACAGTGCAGGCTGAAAATTGTCCAGTGGACAGATCACGACATTCAGATGTATCGCCAATTTTGAACGTGTTACAAGTATATTTGGACGATTAAGTCTTCTTAACAATTATTCCATTATCTCTTAGTTTTCCAACGCACTTTGAATCGCTTCAATCCGATATCAGTAGCTCGAGATATGCTCAGATAGATGAAGACTGTGCAGGCTGGAAAATCAATACGGGAATTACGAATTCCATTCAATAAACCGTTGTTTTTCCTTGAAACCGACTCACGTTGGGACAACTTATTGAAACCATTGGGAGACATAGACAGCTGACAATTCATTCAAACCAGCTGGAATTACACTAGGAAACATCCACTCACAAGCCCATGATGAATAAACAAGAGGAGACCACGTTGGAGAAGCTGGAATTGCACAATGCCAACAGCCCTTGTTTTGTGAGTGGTTTACCCACTCACTCAAGAGGGGGATGCATGTGGGGGGATGATATAGACGCACAGCACATCAACAAAAGGGGGAGCAGATATTAAATCAGCCATTAACGAAAATAGGGGGGGAGTTTTAGAGAGAATTCACAGAGAGGAAAGGGAGAGCATGAGATAGGAAAACGCTCGGCAATTAAAGGAGAGCAATTGACGAGAGGGGGATGGACATTCGAAAGGTCTCACGAACAGCAGGGGGCTCTCGGTTTTTCAGCTAAGGGATCGGCACATATCAAAGGGTGGTTCAGGAGCAAAGGAGGTTCACGAACAGCAGCATTTTTCAAAGGAGAGGAGGCCATTTTTTTCGAAGCAGGGGTTCAAGAACAGAAGTCTACGAAGGGGTGGCAAACGTCCGAGCAATATTTGGTTCCATTATTAGTTGCGGCATCCAGGGCAGGAAAATCGAAGCAAATATTTTGAGTTTTGTAAGCAAAAACTAACGTATCTTAAGTTGTTGGTTGTCTTGGGAATTAGTAATGACGTTTTTAAAGCTTAGTAAAAATAGAATGAATCGATTCGTTTAAGCCCTTCCATGTGTATTTGATTTTGTTCGATTCATGATTTTTGCTAATGTTTTCCCTTTAGCTACAGTGATGGATTATGGATTTAGTTCCTAATGTTCATTAGTAATATTACAAGTATTTGATGTTAAGATGCTGTTTTTTTTTATGGTAATTAATATGCATATAGGATGGTTTGTTTTAGGTTGCTATTATCAATTTGTGTTAATATAACAAGGGTAGTAATGTAGGTCACGCAAGTTAAGTACAGTGTCGTTTTTTGCCTGAATGATTTGAGATTTAAGTGTTTGATAATGTTGTTGGATGTGAACTAATGCTTGGGTTATGTGCATGTATTGTATTCTCTTAAATGTTAATATTATTCTAATATATTTCAAGATTGATATTTCTAGAACGGGCGTGGAAAGTACCACTTGATCGAAGTGATACAATCTAATACGACGTTCGAACAAATACAAACTTGAAATAAATCAATTTTATTAATTAATTTGTTTAAATTCAGATGATGTAATATGTGTAATTCTCAATTTATTGTATGTGAATGCAAATCGTCGATTTTTATTTATATTCGATTTATACATTTGTTAACGAGGGGATATTCTTTATTGAATAGAAATAGTCGAGTTAGTTTTTCCGATGGAGGATTGCTAATTTCGAGGTTTCTTTTCGAGTTAAAGAATTTTCTCTAAATTAATAAATTTGAAGCAACCAATATTCGACAAACGGATCATATTTCCAACTTTATATTCAATTCATGAGTTCCACCAATTACGACAATGTGTAAGTGATTTTAGTATCGATTTAGGGCGTTGTGGGGTGCTAATCCTTCCCCACACGTAACCAACTCCCGAACCTGTTTTGATCGAATCTTTGATAACGCAGACCAATTTCGTCTTATGAAATGATTTTTCTTAAAATTGTTTTTAAAGACGTATTTTTTTTAGGTGTTCGACCCACCTAATCCAAAGGTCGATGGTGACTCCTTTTTATTTTGATTTAAATCAACTCCAAATCATTCAATTTTCTAAAAATTTAAAGTCGTAACTGTTTTAAAACCAAATGATTGGCCCCGCTTAAAAATGGTTACGACAGAGACGACGTGAAATTCAATCTTGAGAAAAATAAATGAAAAAAGCAACCAAACGACCGATAAAAAAGAATGGAAACAAACCAAAAGACATAAGAAAATATACCATAAAAACATATCATAAAAGCATAATTATTAGAAACTAAAAAATAAAGAATGTTGGTCGTCTATATAAAAAAAAAAAGGAGCAAGCAAGCGAAGAAATTGACAAAGAGTTTGACCATTTGGAAAAAACGCTAAATAATCATGTTGTATTATGTTAACCATTACAATGAAATGCAAAGTATATATGGCAAAGTTCTAACAAAGAAAAGCTCTCAAGTACATAAATTGTACCATAATATTTTGTTTTAAACATGCAACTACATGACTATTCATAGTTTAGTACCTCGAGTTATTTTCCAATAGTATTCCTTTCAAATATCTTTTATATATATTTTTAAAAACTACATTTGGTTTTTATTCCATGGTTGATCACTTATGTTTGTGTTTTGTCTACTTTTTTTCACTCATTTCAAAATACATAATATATGGTCACTTTCGTTTTTATTTAATTAATATATAGTCACCACGAGCTAACTGCTGTTAATAGATGATATATTAGGTGACGCGACAGTTAAATATTTTGGTATAATCACACATTTGGTTTCTTTAATTTATATATTCTCTCAATTTAGTCATACTTTTAATAAATTAAAATAAATTTAATCATTCAATTGAATTATGCCACGTGTCATAATAATAAAATATATTTTTGAAAGTTTAGATAAGAATAAAATATATTTTTAAATTAAGTTAGTAATTAAATTTATTTAATAAGTTAATATAAAAAATATTATGAGTTTAAATTAAGTATTTATATAAAAAAATTAAAAGATAATATATATAGATTATGCCACGTGGAGTTATTTGATTGGAGGATTAAATTTATTTTAATTTATTAAAAGTATGATTAAATTGAGATAATATATAAATAACATGGACAAAATGTATGATTATACCAAAATATCATGTCACCTAATATGTTAACTGTTAACGACACTTAACCCGTGATGAATACAACTTAATTAAATAAAAATGAAAGTGATCATATTTTAATTAAATAAAAATGAAAGTAATCATATATTATGTTTTTTTAAATCAATGAGGAAAATTAGACAAAACACAAACATAAGTGGTCAAGTAGTTAACCCATAAATCAAATATTATTGATTATATAAAAAATCATTCAGATATAATATTTTTTTTTAGTTTACATTTGACTATTAGTCATATTCATTTTATTTGTGTAAAAGATATATTGAAATTTGAATATAATAATTTTTTATCATCAAATTTTAATATTTATGATCTCATTTGGTTATTAATATTTATTTTTATTACCTTCATAGAATTGCCATTTATTTTTTTTTGGGTAAAAAGTAATATTGTATAATTTTGGATAATAATATATATTTACATATAAAACCCCCCATTTTTTGTGTTTTTGTTTAAATATTATTTTTATATTCGTTTTCACAATCTTAGATTGTTTTTTTTTTGCTTTAAAGTTGCTTTTTAAAATAAAATTAAAAAAATCAATCATTCTATGATTATTTTCGATAAGAAAATAAAGATTTGTGTGTTCTCTTGCAACAAGCATGGATGAAGAAAAGAATAATAAATTTGAAAAAAAAGAATATTGCAATATTAATTTTGTATAATTAATATTTGAATAAAAAATATAAATGATAATTGTTTAAAAATAATGAAAGAAATATTTGAAAGAGATGGTATCAAATTTGTGCAAGGAATATGGGTATCGATATTACATGTTGGGTCCTATATTCTGACATTTTTTTTAAATATTGAGCATCATATTATTTTAAGTTTTGAAATTCTAAGAAATAAAGAAAAATTTTCTTAATATTGATACCATCTACAGTGTATTGATACTCTGTAAACCGGAAAGATGAAGTATAAAATTTAACTTACTGAACTCCTCTTATGAACAAGCATTGCCATTATACTTTAGATGCATGGTCTTATTAAGCTTCCATGAATTCAATGTCACGAGGTATTAAGCAAAACCTTATACGTCAACATTTCCGATCATCTTTTACCGACACATAACTAAAATGAAATCAAAATGTAATATTATGGCGGCGGACGTCAACTACGACGTTACCCACCGGTTGGGTTTTGAGTGGATATAAACGAGGAAGCTAAATATAGTGGCGGTGAGGTGAACGGAGGTCCGAGGCGACTGGAATTGTCCAAAATTCGAGGTGTCGGTGGGTTTTCGGCGAAACTTCAAGGGTTCGATTCCGACGAACGGCGATGGCTATCCACGAATTATTTTCGGGGCTTTGATCATGGCGGCGAGGCGCTTCGATTAGGCTAGCCGGTGACAGGAACGGACGAGCGACGGCGGAGGTCATGTTTTGAGATTATTTCGAAATTAATGTGTTTTTGATGACTTTCTTATAATTAAGCCACGACTCTTCCGATGCTTATTGATTTACAACTGTCCTGTTTTTGTTGCAGAACATGTTTAAAGAGAAAAGGAGCATTCTTGAACCAGCAGGTGCACTAGCCCTTGCAGGTGCTGAAGCGTATTGTAAATATTACGGCTTCAAGGGGAAGAATGTTGTTGTAATAACTAGTGGTGCAAACATGAATTTTGATAAGCTAGAGTGGTTATTGAACTGGCTAATGTGGGTAGGCGGTGCTTCAATTGTTTTGTCGGAGGAGCTGGGAAGCTTCAACAAGACAGTTGGATTAAAATCATATACTTTTTTGGATTAAAATTATATATTTTTTAAAATAAAAAACACATGAATTTCGAAATAATCCCAAAACTATGAAAACCTTCATTTCAACTCCAAAACCCATGTCGACCGTCGCCGCCGCTGTCCGTTCCTGTCACCGACCAGCCCAATCGAAGCGCCTCGCTGCCATGATCAAAGCCCCTAAAACAATTCGTGGATAGCTGTCATCGTTCGTCGGAATCGAACCCTTGAAGTTTCGCCGAAAACCCACCCCAACGCCTCAGATTTTGGACGATTCCAACTGCCTCGGACCTCTGTTCGCCTCACCGCTACTATATTTAGCTTCCTTGTCGCCGTCCGCTCAAAACACAACCGGTGGGTCACGTCGTAGTTAACGTCCGCCGCCGTGGGTAAGCTTCGGTGTTAGGATTTGGGCTTTTTTGTAATTTAAAAAAATAAAGGTTTTTTATAAATATAATAATATTTTTAATATTTTTTAAAAAAAATGAAATTTTAAAATTACCCGATTGTGACATGTGTCACTTAACGGAGAAAACTAATAGTCCGTCACGGCGTGACCCATTTTGAGTAACAGAATGAAATGTTAGACACCAAACTCACCAAACTGAAACAAAAAAAATGTTAGGAACTAAACTGTAAAAACGGACATATGTTGGACACCTTTTGTATACTTAAGCCTACAAAATACACTTGTGGGATTTTTATTTTATTTTACTGTGTATAGAGTAATTATCACTTTTTAGTTATAATAAATTAAGGATTAAATACCAACAGGGTTGAAATCTGAAGTTAGGTATGCGAAGTCTAGGAACCGGAAGTGTAAAAAAAATTATTTAAGGGATTAAATGGTTATTTATTTGAAGGGTCTGCCTTGAGGTTTTTCCTAATAATTACTATCAATATAAAAATTAGTTCAATTTTTTCTTCATGTTTTACTTGAATCAAATTATATTAAATCTGTTGTATTATGTCCTTTTTATTTGAAGGGTCTGCCTTCAGGTTAAGCCACCTTTGCTGGATGGGGTCCGAATATTCCAGGCTGGAAGTGGGACAAGCACCGCCGTTTCTCCACAAAGAATGCATATACTCGGCGTAAAAGTGTGGCCGTGGGGAATGACCGTCTGGTATGAGGTTTGCTATCGAAATATAGAGGCTGTGTTAAAACGCTACTTTGGCTCATTTGTAAAGGTAAACTTTTATTGAATGATAACTTTGGCTCCATATGCGGCGTTGCCGTGGAGTCCTTATCACATATATTTCGAGATTGTCCAATAGCAAGTACGATTTGGAACAGTTTGGTCAAACCGGAAGTAGTTGAAGAGTTTTCCGGGATGGATTTAGTGGCGGGGATATTCCAAGTTGGCTGCTTATGGTGCTCTTTTACTATCACATTTGGGAGATCGGTTTCTCGAAGGCATCAGGATTTGTTCAGTGCTAGATAATGAGCTTTGGGGTATTTATGAAGATCTTAGTATTGCATGGGATATGAATTGGCGTAAGATTATCATTGAAACGGATAGCAAAGAGGCCATTATTTTGGTTAATGGAGGTCTGGATTCAAGGGGTACCCGCCGATGATCCCCTATATTACTGCTCTCTTTGCTCGAAACTGGAGTTTATCATTTTACTTTGTGCTCCGTGAGTGTAATAAAGTGGCCGACGAGTTAGCTAAGTTAGCGTGGAATTCTTATTTTGGTGTTGGAAAGTATCATACTCCTGCTGCTGTTATTGTTGATATCCTACACGGTGATAAGCTGATGATACATTACTCGCAGGGTGGCCGGTAGGGGATGCTGCAGCTGCTAGTAGTTCACGTTTTATGCTGGTTTATTGAACTTCCGAAAACATGTCTTAACATATTCTTTAAACTGTAATGCATCTAATAATATTTTCAATGTGAACATATGAAAGAAATTAACTATAAAAGTTCAATTATTGATGAACATATGAAATTTATATATTTACTTTATACAAAATTTAAAATCTCAAATAGATTTTTAATTGTACATGAAATTAGCTTGTTGCTAATATATTTTACCCATACATAAATGGAAGTTCTCCGAAGAAAGGAAAAACAACTGAAATATGTGGGTTGGGCTTTTGTATCTACTTCATTATTATTTGCGGCTATTTTGGGCCCAACTTCATAAAGAATGGCTGATAAAATAATAAAATATAGAGGGTTCGGGTTGCTTAAGAACATGTTTTAATAATGAACTTTGCAATAAATTGTAATATTTTCTTAATATACTGATTGAGAAACTTTAAACAGATATTATACTATATTTACTCCAGATTTATAAATAAAAAATCATTATATTTATATTTTTAATTAAATTTCACCTTTAACATTTTTTCCAAAAAAATAACATCAAGAATAAAAATATCATTTTGTAACAAAAAAATTAACTCAAGCGTGACTTTTTTCAACAACCGCGACATAATGTTATTTATGTTATAATTAATTTTTTTATTTTATTTAACTATTTAGTGACCTGGTATATAAAATAAATGATATCATATCAATATGAAATACATGTAAATTATCACATTAATACTGCTAAAAATTATGCCACATTTGATACAATTAATGTGATATAAAATGATAGAGAAAAGATAAGATGTTAATATATTAAGAGGGGGCAGATTGGGGAAAGGCAGAGAGAAAGATGATTTTTTTAATAGTTTGAAGTGATTATAAGATAGTATTTATTTGTAATTGTTTTTAATCATTGATAACGCATATATATTTTGTACATGCAATTACTTGAACTGAGAAGCTTAAAAGAGAATAATACATTTTTTTTAACTAATGAGATGATGAATATTTATATTTTATACATTAAATAAAAACCCATCTTTCAAAACGATTAAAAGTCTTTAAACTTCATAACAAAAAGAGATAAGAAAAGAGAGAGAGAGAGATGTGAAGGCAAAAAGAAAATGAAGAGCTTTGTTTTTTTTCCTCTAATAATTTCTATTTAAGGGAAAGGGAAGATAAATTTCACTTTTAATAGGTATTGAACTCATAATCTAACGAAGATTAAAAGTATTAACTAAAAAATTTTAATCACTCACTAAATTAATTGTTAACCGAGTTTGATTGGTTTTAAAGGTGTGAGAAAGAAAAGAATTATAATATATTTTGAGATAGTAACACATATTATTATATTAACTTATATATTAGTTTTAACGAACCTATGACAAAATTTCAACTTTCTCAGTGGTTAAGCACCTATACTCCTTACTCAATGGTTCACGGTTTCAGTGATGGATAGGGCCACTGCCCTCAATTTTTTTATTATTAAAATTTATGTAAGGATACATACTTATTTATATTTTCAAGTTTTGATTTATTTTGAATTTACTCCTCTTATTTTTTTTATTAATTATATTTTGTCCCCTTGAACTAGAATCTTAGCTTCGTCTCTGCATGGTTTGAATCATTTTTCAACACATGAACCATTTTTTTATTTAACCAATAAGATCGTGAAGTCTGAAAATCCAAAACATATGTAAAAAAAATATTATACCAGTGTCGTTAATTTTTTAACAACATGTAGTTAAAATAAAATAATGTTAATAATATTTTTATCAATAATTAGATTCCATGGTCAAAATAAAAAACAATAAATCAATGAATGTCATATTTATTCTAAAACAATTCCCATCGGATTAAATCAAAAGATAATATATAAACAAAAAATTCAGTATATATTGTTGACTTGTTTAGGTGAATGTATGTGTGTTTTCGTATGTATTTTCCCAACTATGAAATAACGTAGGAGCCCAGAATTATGACTAATGTGAAAGAAAAAAGAATATTGATAAGAGATTAACTTTGTCAAAAGTGCGTTCATATTATGTCAACAAAGTTTTAAATATCAATACTTTTGTGTATTTCATATCACATTATAATAATGTAATATCTAATAAAAATTGTAAAAGATAATATATAGCAATATATAATATTATAAACAAGAAAATTGTTCAAAGCATCTTCAATATGGGTGCACGTTAGCAGGCCTAACGACAACCGAGTCCTCCGTCGTGTTCACCGGTGGCTGACGGTCCTCTTTCACGGCTTATCGCTTATTCCCTTCATTTGTTTGGTAAATCTCATGGATTGGCGAAAGCTCTTTGGAAGTTCCCCTGGGCAAAATCTAAAAAATTTTCCACCTGAGCTTCGCGACGGTGTTCCTACGGTGAAGCCCCCCCTGAGATTTTAGAAGCAGGAATGGCTGAATGGAGGCTTTCCCTTGTGGGGCAATTCCTTGGGCCTACGCCAAATTTCCTTTCAATGCAGCGTATCGTTCAAAATCTCTGGAAAAAGGCTTTGCAAGGAACCACTGCTCAGGTGAGTTTGGCTGGCAAAATTTTTTATATCTTCTCTTTTAATTCGGAATCTGCAAGGGATTAGATACTTGAAAATGGTCTTTGGCACGTTCTTAACAAGCCATTGTTACTAAGAAAATGGGAACCTAACTTGAAGCGGCTTAATTTCGATCTGTCAAAGATTCCTGTCTGGGTTCACTTATATAACATTCCTCTTGAATTATTCTCTCAAGTAGGACTTAGTTATATAGCAAGTGCTATTGGTACTCCACTTTCTATGGATTCTATTACAGCTTCTAAAACCAGATTAGAATTTGCTAAACTCTGTGTTGAAATTAGGGTAAAAGATGAAATCCCCAATTATGTTGATATTATCCTGCAGGATGGTCAGACTGCTACAATCTACGTTGAAATATCCTAGTTGCCACCTCGATGTAAAAAATGCAATGTTTTGGCCATTCAGAAAAGGTTGCTCCGAGAAAACTTCTAAAAGAGCAATAACTACTCAACTCTGGATGAAAAAAAGTGATCCCATCTCAAGTTTTGATGCCTCAACAATAGGAGGAAGTGAAGCTCTTCAGGAGCAGGCTATTGCTGAACTAGTTTCCCATGCACAACAAGAGAAAGGTGAAAATTTTTATTCTCAACCTCATGATGATCTTGTTAATGATTCATTTGTTGCTCCTATTTATCTTGTTCTGCCTGAAATTATAAATGAGTCTTCTGGAATTCTTAATGCCACTGCTAATAATAGTCAAGATGTTACTGATATTTTTGTTGAGCCTGTTAATACTGCTCCTCAACTATCAAACTCAAAATGAGATAGAGGTAGACCCAGTAAAGCTAGAACTATCTTAGTTGGTTTAAAAAATAGATTTAAAGCTCTAAATTCGATTGACGAAAATACTTCTACCTTAGAAGGGCAGTCTAGGAAGATTAGAGCTGCTTCATTGGGTGTAGCGGGTTTGGTAAAAGAACTAAAGCTGAAAAAGAAGGATAAATTGGACCAAACTAAAAGGCATTCTGTTGATGGTGAGGGGAACTCACTGAGCTCATCTTCCCAATGATTATTAGCTTTTGGAACGTTAGAGGATTCAATAATCCTCTAAAATAAGACAGAGTTCTTCAAAGGGCAAACCAAAATAATGTGGATGTTCTATGTCTATTAGAAACTAGAGTCAAGGTTGACAAGTCCAAGGACATTTTTGAATCAAAATTAGCTAATTGGAATATTAGCTCTAACTATTAGTGTGCTGCAAATGGAAGAATTTGGGTTTTATGGAAGAATGGCTTGGAGTTTACTATACTCCATACTTCTGACCAATCTATTTATGCCCAGGCTCGATTTCTTGGTAAATCTTTTATTGTTACAGCAGTGTATGGTAGTAACAATGGCATAATTTGAAGACATCTTTGGCAGCATTTGTATGATCTGAATAGGAGTATTGGTCACCTTCCTTGGATTTTGGGAGGTGATTACAATGTAACCCTCCATCCAAATGAAAGTTATGATTTTGACTTATTTCCCTTCTCATCTCCTTATATGAAGGAATTCTGGAATGTAACTCTTGATCTTGATTTGCATGACCACCCTTTTTTTGGGCCTACTTTCTCTTGGAGCAATAAATAGATGGATTCCTTCCTCGCAAGAAAGCTTGATCGAGTTCTTATCAATTCTAACTGGGTTAGCTCCTTCCCTATCTCTTTTGTTGAATTTCTTGCTCCTGCAGCCTCTGACCACTGTATGGCAATGGTATGGCTCTCAAAAGATACGCCAGCTAATCTCCCCAAACCGTTTAGGTTCTTTAATTTATGGACCTTACATCATTCCTTTTTGAACTTGGTCGAACAGTCCTGGCAGTGCGTAATTCAGGGAAATCCAATGCATAAATTTTTCCTTAAATTGAAGCGCCTTAAGTCTATCCTTAGGAATTTAAATTCTATATACTATAGCGATATTTCTAATAGGGTTAGACAGAAGAGAACTGAGCTTGAGCAGCAGCAACTTAAATCCTTACAAGGAGTTGACTTATTCGACAATGAACTCCAGTTGCAAAACGAGCTCATCAGATTAGAGGAAGCTGAATTATTGTTCTTAAAGTAAAAGGCTAAAATTCAATGGATTAAAGAAGGTGATAAATGCTCCAAGTTCTTTTACTCTGCAGTTGCTGTAAAAAAACAAAAAAGAAACTATTCGAGTGCTGGTTGATGATAATGGAAACATAATTGAAACTTTTGATGCTATGGCCTCTGAAATTCTTGACTTCTATTCTAAGTTACTTGGGACTGCTGATTCTAATGTCAAAGGTAGTGATCCTCAATTCTTGAAGGATCTTCTTAATTCTTCATTGCCTCCTGAATTATCTTCAAGCTTGACCATGGAAATTACCACAGAGGAAATTAAAGAAGCTATATTCTGCCAAGGTAATGACAAAGCTCCCGACCCGGATGGTTACTCTCCATGTTTTTTCAAAAAAAACTGGTATGTTGTTGGAGAAGATGTTGTGACAGCAATTAAATATTTCTTTTAGCAGTCTGCTCTTCTTCCTGCTTTTAATGTAACCTCTATTGTCTTGATTCCTAAAATTCTTAACCCTTGTAAGGTTAAAGACTTCAGACCGATTTCTTGTTGCACTGTGATTTACAATGCTATTACTAAAATTTTAGTCAACAGGCTAAGCAGATTTCTTCCTAATCTTGTTACTCTTAACCAATCTGCATTTATAAAGGGAATGAGTATTGTTGATAACAATATTCTTGCCCAGGAATTGGTTAAGGGATATGGAAGAAAATCTATTTCTCTAAGATGTACATTGAAAATTGATCTCCAAAAGGCCTTTGACACCCTCAGGTGGGATTTTATTTATGCAGTCCTAAAAGCCATGGATATCCCTCTGACTTTCATTGGTTGGATCGAAGCATGCTACACTGAAGCTCGATTCTCAATTTTGTTTAATGGCAGCTTGTTTGGTTTCTTTAAGGGAGCCAGAGGTATTAGCCAAGGTGGTCCTCTTTCTCCTATTCTCTTTGTTCTCTCCATGAATGTGTTGTCCAAAATGTTAAACTTAGCTGCTGCTAGAGGGTTATACGGTTATTATCCTAAATACAAGAAAATTGAATTAACCCACTTGTCTTTTGCCGATGATTTGTTGATTTTTTGTAAAGGCAAAGTGGAGTCTGTTATTGGTGTTATTGTTGTGTTGGAGTCTTTCTATGAAATGTCATGCCTCAAATTAAATGCTGCCAAATGTGTTTTTTTTACTGCTGGAATCTCGCATAGTAATATTGAACTGATTAAGCAGAGCATTGGTTTCAATCAAGGTTTTCTACCTGTGAGGTACTTAGGAGTTCCTCTTGTATCCAAAAAACTTTCTGAAAAATACTGTGATCTGCTCATCGGGAACATAAAATCGAGACTGTATTTATGGTCTGCTAAGCATCTCGGTTATGCTGGCCATCTTGAGCTCATCTGGTCTATTTTGTACATCATTGCGAATTATTGGTGCAGACAGCTGGTTCTGCCGAATTCGATTCTGACCAAGATCGAGCAACTCTGTTCCAGATTCTTTTGAAAAGAAACAAACAAGGTTGCTGCTGGTGCGCGTATTAGTTGGATGAAAATCTTTCAGCCAAAATCGGAAGGTGGCCTTGGACTGAAAAATATCAAATTATGGAATAAGGCTTGCATGGTTAATCTGATTCAGAAAATACTGGTTGGTGATGGGTCCATTTGGGTTACTTAGATCAAGGCCTACATGATTAAGGACCACGATCCTTGGCTTATGACTGCGGGTGCCAACCTTAGTTGGTGTTTAAAAAGGCTGCTCAAGATCAGAAATGAAGCTTTTCCAGTTTTATCTAAGGGAGTAACTAAAACAAGAGATATATGGGAAAAGCTTAGAGCGAAAGACAGCAAGGTCCAGTAGGAAAAATTGGTTTGGTTTTCCTTACACATTCCTAAGCACACTATGATCACTTGGATGGCTTTACAAGATAGGCTTCCCATTCGTGCTCGGCTTCAAAGAATGGGAATCCACATCGATGGGTGTTGCGTGTTTTGTAATGAAGCCAATGAAATGCGCGATCACTTATTCTTTGATTGCTACTTGGCAAATTACCTTTGGGGGAATATTTTGACCCTGTCAGGATTGCAGAAAACAACTCTGTCATGGGATGATATGGTTGCTCAAGCTTGTGAAAAGTGGAAAGGTAAATCCCTTATTACCACCGTCTTAAAAATTGTTTGGTCTGCCTTCATTTACACTTTGTGGGAGGAACAAAATCGTAGAATATTTAAAGGTTGCTCAAGAACTGCAGACGAAATCCTCAAATCTGTCAAAGACGTTGTTGGAATTCAACTTTGAGGAAAGAATATTAACCGTTTAGATAGTATTAATATCAATCTTTGTAATGCTTGGGGTATAACTTAACCGATCATTATTTTTGTAAGTAGGTTGTAAATGTTTTGTGATTGGTGATTGGTTGTTTTTGCTTTGTATTTTGACTCTTATTTGGGTAATAAAATTATTTATTTATCCAAAAAAAATATTATAATCAAGTATAAGAAATAAGCAGCAATAAATAACCTATGGTGTACGTGTCAAACTAGTTGAATTGAAAATGTAACACCAACTTTCCAATTACCTTCCTTCACCTAAATTTTGATTTTTTTTATTCAATAATTGGATTTGGAGGATCAATTATCATTTACAATACTAACTTCTCTTGTTTCTCAAAGCTAATATTTATATGACCAGATACCATTAATCCGAATCAAAGTCTTGAGGTAAATATGGTCAGGTGCATCACTGTTACATTATGACTTTTAAAAGGGATGATTTTATTTAGGAGACTACAAAGTCAAATTTTCCCTTGGGGTTGGCTTAGCTGCCTCTGCCAATCACTTTATTTTCCATACGTTATCTATTGCATGTCATTGCCAAAAAAATAAAATAAAATTTATTCCATTATATATATATATATATATATCATAATTACATATTTATGAATTCATATTTGACATATAAATTCTGCTTTTTATATATAATTACATGTGTTTTCATTGGCTTTATTATTTGAGAGTAGTGTTGTTTGGGTTGAAGTGGTATTTAGGTAAAGCCTTCTAATTTCACTTCTTCCAACCACTTCTTGTAATAATAGAAAATAATTTTATCTATGATAGTATTGTAGAAGTATAAATAAAGAAAGAAATATGGATTAGCATAATGTAATTTTATTAAATAAAGAAGAAATTAAAATTGTAAGAAATGTCTATAAAACAAATCTAACTAATCATATAAATTGTATATTTACCCTAAAACTATAGAAGTACATAAACTAATCATCTAAAAATAAAAATAATATTTAAGAAAAAGATTAAATACACAATCAAATCACTTAGATAAATAATGAATACAAATAAACACCATTATTGACAGTGGCCATCAACATTAATATAAAAATTTATAAAATAATAACTACTTGTTGACAAACGAGTATTCAAACCAGGGGTAGAACAGTAAGATATTAATAATATAAAAATCATGGTATGATATGTTAATTAATAATATTATTTTAAAAAATAGAGATTAATATTCGAATAGATACTACCTTGTACTTATCTTAGATTATAAAAGGATATATTATTATTTTAAAAAATAGAGGTTAATCTCTAGTATTCGATGGTGGATCTGATAGTTGATTTTGTGCGGATTGATTAGAGATTTTTCTAAGAGAAAAATATTATATAATATGTGTGTATATAACATGTAAAATATTTATTATTTATTTCTTTACAGATTAATATGAATTTGTTTTTATTTTTAGTAGAAAGTAGGAGACTGAAATTACATGTGAGATTATCATTTTATTTCCAATTTCTATAAATTTAAAAATAGAGCAAATATGAAAATTTGATTTCCCTCCAAATATATTTTTATAAAGTGGAAAAATAAAAAAAATATCAGAATTCTATAAATAATTAAAAAAATATTGAAGTAGAAAATAAACCCCTAAAAAGGTTAGCTTGTAAGATAAGTTAACAATTTAAAATATAATTTTATATTTATATACTTGTGGCTTGTCCTTATGCCATTGTAAGTCAACCATATATTTTAAGGATATCATTCAATTTAATATAAATATATATTAATGATATTTTTAAAAAATAAAGATAAATAAAAAAAACTTAACATTTTGAGAGGATCAAATCAAAACTTTTAAAAATTTGAAAGGGTTATTGAACATTTTTAAAAATTATTCCATACATTATTATTTATTATTTTCCTTAATTTAACGCTTAAATCATTTTAGTTATTTGTTAGAATAACTTTTCTAATCTTTAAAGTTTAAACAGTAAAATGAACTTGAGTAATTTTTTTCATGTGTAATCTTTTATTGTTTTTCCTATCTTTAAAGTTTTTTTAAGAATAATATTGGATGATTATCATAGCATTTGTTCATGAATTTTTTTAGTAATTGATAATGCAATTATATCTTATCTTACAGACATAATTGTTCGAACTATTAATCTTCAAAGAAAATAACACTTTCTTTTATTAACGAATTCACTGAAAAATTTATAGTTAAAGTTTAAAAGATAAACGCGGAATAATCAATATACATTAAAATGAATTATTAACTTGGGGAGATAATATAAATAAAAACATATGCAAATTCTAACTAATTAAACAGCCAACATCCTTTCAACATCCCATTTAAAAAAATTGAAATGTACAAGAGAAACAGAACAGCTTTTGTCTGATGTAATTGAACCCTGAGCCACGCGTCTTGGGTATCACGTGATTAGCACAAGTCAACAATCGGGATTTGGGTATATTAACCAAACCCAATCAAATCTTTAAAATTGTAAACAAATAAACATATAAAAACAAGATTCTTTTCCTTGGATTTTGTAATCTTAATTTTAAAAAAATAAAGTTGTATTAACGATGTCCTCGTTAATAGTTGTGTGTGGATAAGATGTTAATTTTCTAAGTCCTCATAATCGAGACAATGCTTTAATAATAAAGTTGAGATCACATATGAGGTTGGGAAATTTTAGGGGTTAAAAGTAAATAAAAAAATACGAAGGGTTAAAATATTTTTTTCATTATTTTTTTTAAATTTTAAAAATGTTAAATCAAAAGTTTGTTATTACTATGGGTTAAAATATAATTTTATTATTACCTAAATTAAAAAATTTATATTTGAAAGGGGCTAAATAATTTTTTTACCATTTTATGGGGATCAACCAAGCTAGCCTCCTCTAATTCCTGTCTTCCAACATTTTGAGATTTTAAAATTTAAGTTATTAATAATAGTTGGTTTTGATTTTAATTATTTAGATTCATTATTTGTAAAAGAAATACGAAAGAAATTTATGATCGGTCAATATAAGATTAATGACCATTATCTTACACGCATAAATAGTCAAATTTAAAGAACAATTTTAATGGTAAAGAAAAATATTATTTATTTTAGGTGTACGTGAGTTTATTCATATTTGAAATTAGATACAAATATGGTTTTCTAATCATATTACGATCTTAAAGAGATAGTTATGACACTATGCTTTAATATTGTTTTCTATCCCATTCAACGTGACACATATATATTTTTTAAATCCCATTTATTTGATAAAATAAGAAGGTAATTAAAAGAATATAAAAGGAGCATTATACTAATTATCCTTAAAAATAGAGAGGATAATTATATTATTATCTCACTTTAAACAAAAGCTTAACTTGATACGAACTCGTCTTTCATAAAACTCGATCCAGCCGACCCAAACATGAATTTCAAAAAAAAATTAATTTTTTAATATCGATCATATCAAAGTCCGTAAAATTTGTATAAAATAATCATCCTTAGATGAAACCCCGCAATACAATATAATTTAATTAAATAAAGGTTTAATTTACATTTATCACCAATACAGTGAAATTATTTTCTTCTACATGTAGCTTTTCTAATTGAATTTTTATATGCAGTATGTGTTATCATCTATAATCTCATTTTTAATCATTATTAACTCGTAACAAATTCTGAAACTGAAGATTGAAAGTTTTAGTGTCACGAACATTGTTTGTAACTTTGATATTTGAGAATTTTCAAAGTAGTTTATATGAGAATTTATTTAAATAAAAGTCAAATAATATGAATTTTTTAAATTTTAAAAAATAAACATAGACTTTATGATGTAGGTGGCCGTCAATTATGAGATAATGTAAATGGGTTTGATTTTAGGTTTAATATAAAAATGTTTAAATTATATTTTTTTTCTATATATGTGTTTAATTTTTTTCGGTTAATATTAATATTTAATATCATCAACATTATCATTTTAGGTATTTAGTGCATCACAATCGTTAAAAAAATATTTATCTAAAGCATGTTGCGTTTATAAAATTTAAAAAAATATTTAAAATAAAAAAATTATAATATATATTTCAAAAAATCACAATTCTTTTTCAAATCTTGGAAAAACCCTATTTCATAACCCTTTTACCTATGTTGGTTGCCGACCTTGCTCGCCCTTTGTCGTTGTTTTGGGTGTTGATTGTTCGGCCTGCAACATGCCATTATAATCCTTCTCGTTAAACGTTATCGCCGCTTGATGGACAAACTTTGCAAACGCCAGCAATATTTTCGCAAGTCGGGAAAGTATACTTCTTTTGTTGGATCTGTCACGTTCTTAAGGTGTAGACGGTAAGGGCAGCAACGACGGCCGAAAAGGGAAATGATAATAGTGGCGAGCAGCAAAAGAGATGAGAAGGGAGAATGAAATTAAGGTTAGAAATTCAGAGTATTTTTTCTATTATAATTTTAGAGGAATTAATTTTTTAAATATAATAATATTTTTATATTTTTTTAAATGTTATAACGGGATATATGTTAGATAACATATTTTTTTAATGTTTATTACGATCAAGATACTTAAAATAATAACGTTGTAATTTTAGGAATCTATATTGACCGAAAAAAATTTAAACTTCTAAATGATTAAAGAGATATAATTTGAACAAATTTTTATACTAAGCCTTGAGTTTAATACTAAAAGTAATAATTGGAAGATTTGGAAATTAAAGTTTGTTCAAACCATTAATTCCTTGGTATTCTGACTTTTCAAAACATAAACACTTGGTTGTATTGGATCTAAAGTCATACACTATAGGCTGTAGGAGCTTAGGTATGTTATTTCAAACCCAATCCGCTTTCTTCTTCACACTCATTTACTGCACATTCTCAATGTATTCCAACTCCATCAAAGAACTTAATTTTATTCTCTTTTTGCAATTTCAGTTTGTAAATACTTTCATTTTTAATATTGGCGTCAAAAGTTTTATTTACTTTTTTTTCAAAAATAAATGATTTTTTGAATTTTTTATTCAATTAATTTTTCATATTTCAAAAAAATTTCGTCAATTTATTCATTTGACCAACATGAACAATTAGATCTAACAATCTTGTAATCTTTTGGTATCACGTATCACATTGTGATGTTTTTGGACATTTATTGAATTTTAATAAAATTTTAGTTTTTTCTAAAAATTAATATTTTAAAAAATATAAATTTTGTGTGGTAGAACCACAGTGTGTCATGTGACAAAAATATCTCTGAAAAAACTATTAAGACTTAACGGTCAAAATTGATGAAATAATTTTATTGATTCAATTTTTTAATTTGTGACAGTAATTGATTTAATTTCTCAGTTTAAAAATACATTTAGATACAAAAAATCAATAATAGTAACTCATTTTTCTAAAAAATAAAAAATAAAAGCTACAAGCACCCTTAAACCTTATTATAATCACATCCTACCTTTTAGTTAAATTTAAAACATTTTTTATAGAATTATTATGATTTTAATTAAAATGATAATTAAACAGGACGGATGCACTAAGTCCCTTAGGGGCTAAGTGTATCCTATTATATTAGAAAATTGATTAAATTTAGTTTAATGTGTTAAAAATAAATAAATAAATAAATAAATAATTATATACCCATTTTTTAAGAAACAATTAATGTTTTGTATCTACATTCTTAAGTTTATAGATCTGTCACTATAATCAAACTATTAAAATTTTCATAATACTAATGTAACAAGTGAATGACAATTTAACATATATTTTATTACTTACGCAATATTATACCATATCAAAAAATAATTTTAAATTATAAAAAAATATTTAAAAAAAAACAATATGTTACAAAGAAGTGCAAGGCGAATAAGATTATTTGATCAACAAAATAATATCACACCATCAAATAAGTAAACATGAACTGTTACATAGCGGTCATGTTGGTGTTATGAAATTATTAACAATTAATTACATTTTTTTATTAAAAATACAATAAATATTATTAAAAATAAAAACTAATAATTAAGTTTCACTTAAAAAATCAATATTTATTTAAAAAAACATAAATATTAAAAATTAAATTTTATCATTATATTCTCTCGTCGCCTTACTTCTTTTTTCATTTGCTTTGCAGGTGATAATATCAATTTTAGTGTTGATTGTTAATTACATGTATTTTTTTTAATTTTCATATATCACAATTTTGTTTCTCATTTTTTCAGTAACTTTTTCTTTATTACTCGTTTTTTTCTATCTTTATGACACATTTTTATTTATATTTTGACACGTTTTTTGTCTTCTTTATATGTCGTTTGACCATTTTTTTGTTTAGCTTTCTCAAGGTTAGATTTGGTATTGTCACGACTAATCAAGATGTCACTTATTTATTTTCATGTTGATTTTCTCTGCTTTGGACCCTCAGTAGATTTGGATACATGTTTTACATTTAGAGTTAGTTTTCTCATGACACTCGACTCTAATTTGTGATTCTTGATGGTCTTTTAATAGTTTGATCTTTTAATAGTTTGATCTTTTATTGTAATTTGTTTGTTGATGCTGTTAAATTTATTCATATATATCTTTTGTTCAAATTATTTGGAAGAGTTTTTAACATTTTCCTTATATAATCATTATATGATCTCATGTGACTAATTTCATATACTAATAATTATAGTAATGTGTTTTAATTATATGTTTATTATAATATTGAATATTTCTTCATAAAATTAATTACTTTTATCTGTATAAAAAATATCATAAACTATATATGTCACGTCACGTATATAAAGTCTACCAACTGATAAATGAAATTATTCATATATTACACGAATAAGGCTCAATAAAAATTATTATTAGTATTAGTTGTGACTTGTTTCACTCTCTTTCTTTTTATCAAGTTGTTGAGTCACATTTATGTAATTATGGACATGAATCGATATTTTCTATGAAAAAAAATGTATAAAAATACATTATTAAATTAATATTCAAAACACAAAAAAGGGACGAAGTGATATAATAAGCCCCCAAATTAAAAATCTAATATAATAAATGATTAAGGCTTCCATTAATAATAATGATAAGTAAAACAAGGAGAGGCGGTTTGCCCCGTTATTTTGGTTGATGACCATTATTGTAAATTTCCAATATCATCCTCAAATTTATCATTGGAAAATAAAACTCCAAGAGGTCAAAAATGACCATCTATTCTTATCGTTATTGCGTGGAGGAATAGTCAATTCCTAACGGTATCTATCCACCGACCACCTACCTACCCTTTATTTTAGTTCATCTCTGCGTACAATAAATAAATAATTAAAATTAAATTATGTCACATTTATATTATATATAGATAATTAAAAATAAATTTTATCATATTTATTTATAAAAAAATATTTTATATAAAAATATATTTATTAAATTTTAATTAAAAAATTATAATTGATGAAATGATAAAAAATGTATTTAAATTTATGGTCACATAGTTAATATTTACATTAAGTTTTTTTGTTATTTTATTTAATAATATATAAAAGTATAAATTGATAAAAATATTTTTATAATAATATTAACTATAAAAACAAAGTTTCATTAATTTTTTTATTTGAATTAGAAATCAATTATCTAATTCTTATAGTATCTTTATACATATTGATATTTATTTTCAAAAAGGTTGTATAATGTCATTTTAAAGATTTATAAAATTCACTTAAAAGCATATTGAACTTAATTTGTTTATTATTGTTATTATACTATATAAGAGAATGTGAATTCCAACGCGTTTAAATATATAAATTTTTATTTATAAAAAAATATTTTGTAAATTTATAGCAGATATATCTAAATAATTTAGTTATTATATAAAAATTATTTAGAATACTAATCAAATTTATCTTTATACAATAAAATGATTTATTATTTTAAATTATTAATTAACATTAAAACTAGATCATAAATATTTGGGCAAAGTACACAAATAGTATCTCGACTATAGGATACTATTTGGTTAAGTCTTCCTATTATCAAAAGTTACAAAATGGTCATTTGACTATAGGGTGCTACTTTTTGAGTCAACTGACTATTAAAAGTTACAAAATAGTCATCTGACTATTCATATGTTCTAAACTTGTCCTTTTTCGTTAAAAATTGGCGGTCATATGAGCTGAACATTAACACGTTGATTGAGATATGATAAAATCTAATTCTAGAATCGTTTGAGTTGTATTTTGTGGATCGACTCTCCATTTATATTATGTCGTCGAGCCAGTGCTTGAAAGCAACAACAATACAAGTAGACATCATTGAAATATGATTTTATCATATCTTAGTCAGCGAATTAACGTCAAACTCAGACGACTGTCGATTTTTTAACGGAAAAGGATGAGTTTGAAACATATGAATAGTTAGGTGACCATTTTGTAATTTTTAATAGTTAGAGAACTCAACAAAACAACACCCTACAGTTAGGGGATAATTTTATAACTTTTAATAGTCGAGGGACTCAAGAAATTAGCGTCCTATAGTTAGAGGACCATTCGTATACTTTACCCTAGATATTTTTCTCTCTTATAAAAACTTGTTAAAGAAAAAAAAAACAATGTGAGAACAAACAAAGGTAGAATCCACAGAAAATAAAATTATTAATTGATTAAAAATGTTCAGAGAAAGAAAACCACATTTCTTTATCTTTACCTCTGAATCAAACTCCTCCTCCCCACAAAACGACAACTCCCCATCACCGCCTGCTAAATACATACTTATTCCACCTAATTAAATAATTTATCTTTAATTAAATATTACACTATTCAAAGTGGAAATCTAGATAAACAAGCACCTTAAGGTTAACTATTTAAACTATTACCGACAATTGTATTATTATATTTATATAATGCTCATATTTAAATTTTAGAATTTTTTTAATAGTCTCGGATATTCTTTTTCTTGTAATTATAAAATTTTAATATATATTCACAAATCACGGAATAATATACTAACAATTAAGTTAATATCAACATAAATTTTCGGTTGTTGATAACAAATAAAAGAAGTGATATTAAATAGAATGAATTTTCAATTAAGTTTATTAATTGAATTAAAATTACTTTTTTTTAATATTGAGTATTGAGATATACTAAACAAGGCCCAAACAACTCCTAGATGCCAAATTGAAAGCATCTGCATGATCTAATCCCTTATTTAAAGAAATAAATAATAATCTTCTTAGTCCTTCTATCGTGTCAAAAATGTTGATTTAGTCCATCTAATTTGATGTGACGTGAATTATTATTTTAATTTTATAAATTGATAATATAATTAATTATTTTCGTTAGATTGAGAATACTGAATTAAAAGAATTAAACCTTTGATTAATATATAAAATTGTTATTAATTAAAAATGATTAATTGGATTTTTATAAGGTGTGTAATTCACATGACATCAGTTTAAAGATAATAAGTAGTAGTGTTGTGATTGATTCAGATTTTACTAAAACGTTATTAAGATAGAGAAATTAAATGATATAAAATTAAAACAAAAAGAGTAAAACTTAAATTTTAATATAGTTGAGGGATTTAGGATATAATTAAACTACTCCCTTGGTTCACACAGCCCAGATTTGTGTCGGTGAAATTGGATTTTCTCAATTTTAGGTTTGATTTCTCTCTCTGCCAAAGTTCTCAACATAGACATACCTTTGTAATGTCTGGGGGAAAAAACATTTCAACAACTTAAAAGTTTAAACAAACGCACGACGCTTCACACAAAGCATGTCATCTCTAAAACTCAAACCTTCCCTTTGCTTGCTTTCATAGTTCTTCGTCCCCAGTTTTTACAAGAGAAAAAAAAGATCCCAATCAGAAACAAACCCAGAGCTGGAAAACATTGGATTTCTCGAATAGAGGCAATGGACAATGGAAGGGGAGCTGTTGGTTCGAGGAAGTCTGCGGAGAGGCCGTACAAAGGGATAAGGATGAGGAAGTGGGGGAAATGGGTGGCTGAGATTAGGGAACCCAATAAACGGTCCAGGATTTGGTTAGGGTCTTATTCCACCCCGGTTGCGGCAGCCAGAGCTTACGACACGGCGGTTTTTTACCTGCGTGGGCCGTCAGCTAGGCTGAATTTTCCCGACCTTTTGGCGGGAGAGAAACTCGTTGGCGATTTATCGGCGGCTTTTATAAGGAAGAAAGCGATTGAAGTTGGTGCCAGAGTCGATGCTCTCGAGGCAGCTCATCATCTTCATCCTCGTCATGTTCATAATAATTATAATCTTAATCCCAATTATAATCTTAGTTATGGAGAAAAGTTGAAGCCGAGTGGCGGGTTTTTACAGCGGGTTGACTTGAACAAGATGCCCGACCCGGAGGATTCTGACGGTGAATGGGAGAGCAAGTAGAAGGGAAAACAAGTTGATTCCTCCATCATGCCCCTTCAATTATTATGGTCACTGCTACTATTTTTTTGGGGTCCTGTCTCTGCTTCTCTGGGCTCAGGATGGGAGGGAAGTTGCTAACATGCACCGCGGGCAGTAGATAATGCGCGCCGTAGTGGAGGTAAGGTAAGTTAAAAAATGACGGCTGAAGAAATGATGAAGCCTTTGTATTTTATTATTGTCCAATTAATGAAAAATCATTGGTTTTTCCAATTGGGATTTTTACCTTTGTGTTAACATTCTCCGATCATAAATTTGGCACTAATCTCTCTTTTTACTGCGTTCTTTCTTCGTCAAATAATTGTTTGGAGTTTTAATTAAACCTTAATAGAAAGAAAATAAAATCTTAATTAGATATGGAAAAAGAAGAAGAAAAGAGCGGGAGTGGGGGAACAGAGTGGCCTACACATCCCAGCAGTTGGTGCAAAAGGGGAGGGCGGGGTAACTTCTAAACTTATTAACTACCAAGTGATGAGATTTTTTGTTTTTCTGCTTCCCCACTGCGTCTGTGCAAGTGGGTCACCATTAATCAAAGCTCCGGGATGGGACTGCCGTATATGATGCTGTTTCCTCCAACTTCATCCTGCTAACCTCTTTTTTATTATTTTTTGCCGACCTGGAATTTTTAATTGACGATGTTTTAAGGTCATCTGGAAGCCATCCGGATTTAGTACTCGGAAGTATTTGGGACTGTTGGGTGAGATTATGTTTTAAGTTTGATTAATATTTTTTACAACTAATCTCTCATAAAAATATTTATTCTCTCTTAAAAAAATTTGTTGTCCACAGTTAAACCTTTGATTTGTCATGCATGATGTTAGATCTATGTTTTAAAATATTTTTCTGAGATGAAATAAATAAAAAAAATGGGGATTTGTTTTTCTTATTGTGTGTTCAGTTAACAATTTGCATGCGCCATTCGCCAGTGGCCAACTTTTTTTTTTAATTTCCAAAAGAGGAGAGGACGTAAACTCTTTTACTGAACCGACCCACAATTAGCGGAAAGAAAATGAAAAGTATATTACTTGTTTAACACTTAACAGTGATGTGAATTCTGAATAATTAATGCTTTCCCAATTCGTCTCTTTCTCATGTGCGGATGCTATGGTATTACCTTTAGCTGCCTATCACTCACAACGCGGGCAGGTCACAACAGATATTTGTGTTAGGAAACAGTTGTACAACAACATCCAAATAATCACCTCCCCCTATTTTCCACATATACTTCCTTCCTTTGTGACTCTACAGTTCGTTTTCTTTCTGTAAATTACTTTACCATTTTTATATTCGTGGGAAACCAAAATAAGAAACAAGGACTGTTAATCACATGAAAAAAGAAGAGACAGAAAACCAAATAAAGCATAAGAATATGAAAGAACGCAGTTAATACATATAGCTCATGTAGCAAGGAAGATAGCATTAGCTGGTAATTTCGGTTGAAACGCCCCACCACAAGCGGATGCTCCAAGTTCAAAGAACCTACGACCCCATGTTTACATCACAGACATAAATATCAAATGCAAATGCGGATATTTTAAAATAAGTAACATATAGCTTAAAAACATTGACAACAATTCCTGCTTAACTACTGCCCTCCCTTCCCAATGTGTCAATCCCGGTATAACTATAACAATGTTAGTAATGTAAATTATATATAATATCATACAAAAGCAGCGTGAAACTTGACCAAATAAAGCACGTAATCACCCTTTCTCCAAACTTTTCTTAGATAAATGGAGAAAGGATTCCAGCGCTGCCCTATCCAACGCCTAAAATATCACAAAATTATAAGTTTCTTGAAGCTTGAGTTAAGGTTTTCCTTCAATTTCACGCTTTATTTGAAGGGCAGCTCTAACCACATTCCCTCTTGTGATGATACCCACCTTTAGAAAAAGTACAGAGAGCTTAGCAAACGCAAGAGGAAATCATAATAAACAAATTTGGTTAAAATCAGAGGGATTTTTTTTTAAAATGCTTCTGTACTTACCAGCTTACCCCCTACATCAACAACTGGAAGTCGCCGATATTTTGTCTCAAGCAGTAATCTGAAATTTTTTTATAAACCAATTACAATGTACACTTCCCTATTTCACAATGCATGACCACTTATTGGGATGTGATCAAGTGGTAGGATAATATGAGCTCAAATAATGATTTCGAATTTGAATCTAGACACTTTCCTATTGTGCCAATATATGAAAAGACAGGAGCATAGATTATCGAAGTAGTTAATCCAAGTATGGAAAAACAAAGGCAGGATAAGTTCGACAGACCTAGCAGCATCCTCGAGGTTAGTTGTCTCACGTACAACTAATGGAGCGGGTGTCATCAAATCGCCAACCACCTGGCCGTTTGTTTTGCTGAGTAACTTCTGTACCTCATTGAAAGTCTGCAAAGTTGAGGAACCATCAGTAAAATTTAATTATAAACACAACAGGAGCCAATTGCAGTAAATTCAAATAGACACAAGTTATGCAACCTTCGAAGTTCACAACCTAGTTTGCTTAAGTAATGCCAAAATGCAAAAACTGTAGTTTGCTCCACCACATTGCTATGAATCACTAAAAGGACAGAGCATTGACTAAGTTTCCACTTATCCTCTTCTGACTCAAAAAGGCACATTTTTTTTTACAAAATATCATCGCTTGCCAAAAAATTGTTGTATTCTATTCTCAAACTACCATCACAACATTAGAAAACAAGTACATTAAGTAAGCAGATTCAGATATGCCCATTTGTAGCAGGTGAAATATCTGTGCTCGTAAGATGTAATTGACTAGAGTTAATGTTTTAAAAGTCCAGAAAATGAAAACTAAAGAACTACGCGAAAGACGGCGACTTTTGCAAAAGAAAGATGCATCTATATAAAGATAGAAAATTCTTGCTTACTTTCCAAGTGCTATCAACTTCAGGAAACAAGTTGTTCTCAGTCCGCGGCCCTGATTGAAAGAACAATACATATGAATTATCTATCATCAAATGAACATTCTCCAGATTCATGCAAATTCCCATCAAGGAACACAGAGCCACTTTATCAAATTAAAGAAACTGATTTATAGCAATCAATACCCACTCCGCTTTCTATTAGCCTAGAAAGACTGCCATAGAAAAACTAGCATCTCAGATAAATATGAACTTGTTCACGCAAAAACGGCAAGGGGAGTGATAAAAATCCAATGCTCAAATTAGACTGCAGTTACTAATATATAGATTTCAGAAGCCAAAAAAGAGGGGTCTGCTTCTAGGAGAACTGTAGATAACTAGGATAAACATAGTTATGAATTGACTATCATCACATTAACATACCCCAGATTCATGACAAATTTCCACAAAGGAACACAGTGCAACTAAATCAGATTAAAGAAACTCATTTATAGTAATCAGTACCTAGACAGGAAGCCATATAAGAACTAGCATCTCAGCTTAATACAAACTAATTCACACTAAAACCACAAGAGAAGTGATAAAAATCCAATGTTCAAATTAGAATGCAGTTGTTACTAACATAGAGAATTCAGAAGCAAAAAAAGGGGGTCTGCTTCTAGGAGAAATGTACATAAATGTTGGATGGACAGATAGCATATAATAACAAATTGACAACAAAAATAAGAAAGCCACAGTAAAATTGATCAGATAACTTAAATTTACCAGATATGGAGTCCAATGCTAGCAAGTCATAATCAGAAACAAGTCCAACCTGAAGCAGCAAAGAACATGATCTCATTATTACATAAGTAAAAGCCAATATTAACTAGGTCAAAAAAGATAAGGCGATTTCACAAACCAAATAAACAAAACTGAAATAGTGAAATTGACTGCAATGTAAAGCATGGTGGAAGAATTTCAATAAAGAATGCACCTAGATGTTGACACTTGAGACAAGGTCTTTTTTTAATAACTGAATTTATATTCAAGACTGAAAAGAAAGCAGAAAATATGCTCTACATAATCATGTTATAGCCATATATTTTCTGTTTTGGCTTATACCCCTCATCCTACACAGAGAGTTATTCACATCACTGTACATAATATTTGCATTACAGAATCGAGCTTGCACAGTTGCAACAATCAATTGAAATGGAATGTAGAAGCAATAATGAATTTATATACAATGGAGATGTGCCCAAACCCAGAATGTCATCATGTAGCCAGAACAATCTTTCCTTCACCCAACTCGCCTTAAAGTCTTAAGAATGGAGTAAGGAACGTACCGTGTTTGCCAATAGACTCAATTGGCCACTATTTCACTAAGATATTTGCTTAAACTTAATGAAGCATGACTATCTATCAAAGTCTCTAAGAATAGCATTCTACCCTTCATAGGGTAGGTCCAACATCTTATCCAACAACACTCACTTTTAGGGACATTTGGCCTCGTTGGACAATGCAAATGCTAGGATTCCACTTTTCTTGAAATGTCATGAAACCATGACAAAAAAAAGTTTAGAGGTTTGGTACCAAAAGATAGAAAAAGAAAAGCAAATGAATAGTTATAACCTCACAACAAAATTTAGGGGGAAAGATGACATACCAATTTCCAATCATCATCAATAACAGGAAAACCAGTGATTCTGTGTTCAACAAGAGCTTCCAATGCTATTGGTGTTGGCACAAGATCAATAAATTAGAGCCTTCTATTTTAAATACACAAACACAAACATAGACAAGATATTATAAGACATAAGCTAAGCAAAAACAAGTACCTTCATCAACAGTTGTTGTTGGCTTTACCACATGTAAATCCTCTTTTCTCGTCATAAAATCCCCAACTGTATATACTCCACCTCTTGGCTGCATACACACAAAACAAAAAGAAACGTTCATACAAATAACATGAGTGAAGTTCAAAAACCATAAAAGTTCCATCTTCCAAATTACTGATCTATATAGCAATTTTCCTCCCGAATCACGTTTGACATGGTTAAATTGACTTTGCACTACTATATTGGAGACGCATGTGGATACACACAAACTTTTACATTCTAAACAACTACAGACAATATTCAGATAAAAATAAATAAATGAAAGAGATGCTCGAGAACTACTTACTGTCTTTGCATCCTAAATCGCTGAAACTTACCACCTATAACAGTAAATCACCGAAAGTGGAAAAATCTAAACATAAACAAGCCATCAATTTTCAAATAAAATTGAATTAAACAGCAAAATTCCATGCATGTAAAAGATAACTCTCTTTAAGATGTTTAGACTCTAAGTCTTCTAAAACTAGCATTACTTTCAGCTAAACAACAAAATTTCATGCATATAAAAGAGAACTCTTTCTAAAATGTTTAGATTCTAAATCAGTTGTAAGAAGCTAAGTTAACAAAAACAAGCATCCACACATTAAGAAGAAATACAAGGATAGAAATTAAATGGATAAGGTAACAAACCGAAACAGAATTGGCGGTAAGAGTGCCGCTAGCAGCAACAACGGAAGCGGAGGACCTGAGAGAGCCAAAGCCAGCGCTAACGGCGGATAAGGGAAAGAGGAGGGCGTGGGCGGGGCGGAAGACGAGCTGGCAAGGCATTAGGTGAATGGAGACGGTGGAAGTCGAAGTGGCGCGTAGGCGAGTGAGAGATAGGGATTCGGTACGGAGAATTGAAACCATATTTTATCGGCTCCTTTCCCTTCGGTGGGCGGTGGCGTTGGATATTTTTTGAGTGAGGGAATGAAGTTTCGAAGAGGGCCAAAAAGAGGAGTGATAAAAACGTTGGGAGGTGGAGATCTAGTGATTAGCGAAGCTAACAACCAACTGATTTTGGGCCAAAGCCTTTAGATTTTGTAGCGCGTGCACTTCAGAAATTCCTCTTTTTGTTAATGTTAAATCTTGAGATTGGTTCTATCAAACAACTTGATAGATAAAGAAAGTATTATTTTTTTAAATTTGATATCAGAATGAATTTTAATGATTTTGATGATAAATAAATTATTATTCTTTGAAATATTAGGTTTAAGTATAAAAAATATTAAAAGTATTATCGTTTAATATAAAAAAATTAAGAATTATTTTATAAAATAAACTAAATCTTCAAATATAATTTAATGATTATATATTACTTTATAATCAATTTAAACTTAAAACTAAAATAAATTCTCAAATATAATTTAGAAAAATATATATTATTTTATAATTAATTTAAATTTAAAAATGAAATAAATCTTAATACCCCAAACTTAAATCAATATTTTTTTGATAGATTCTAAATATATCTAGGAGGAAAGAGAACTTAAAAAAAAGGAAAGAAAATATTCCTAGTGAGTTTAAAGTTTATAACTTAAAAAAATATAAAGAGAAAAATGAGTAGCTTAATCAACCTATTAAATATGCTTGCTTTAAATCAGTAAATTTTTAGATTAAACAAAATCATCAAACATTACGAGTTAATTGCTTCACATGCCCTCAAAATATGACCCTTATTTTAAATTAGTCCCTAAACTTTTAAATATTTTAATTTCATCCCTAAACAATGATTATCATTCTAGATTACTCCTCTAACTTTTAAACATTTCATCCATAAACTATGACTTTCATTCTAAATTGGTCCATAAACTTTTTTGAATATTTCAATTTTATCCCAAACTATACGTATATACTAATCACAACCCTTATAAATAAAAATAATTAGACCAATTTATATTACTATATGTTCAAAATAACAAAATTTAAGTTAAATTATGGCTGAAATTAGTTACAAATTTGGTTGAATTTGGGAATAAAATTGGAAGATTCAAAGGTTTGAGGACTAATATAGAAAGAGTGTCATAGTTTAGGGATGAAATTAGAATATTCAAAAGTTTAAGGACTAATTTAGAATGGGAGTCATAGTTTAGGGATGAAATTAGAATATTCAAAAGTTTAAGGATCAATTTAAAATGAGAGTTATTCTTTAAGGACATATGATACATTTAACTCATTGTTATTGGGGCTTACGTCTGAATAACCATTAGATTTTAATCACTTACTTTTCTAATTTATGAAATAACATCTACATATTTTGTACTATAAAAGAGTAAAAATATAACTATTATATGAAATAACATCTACATATTTTGTACTATAAAAGAGTAAAAATATAACTATTAAATTAAAGGAATAATTTGACTGTTCGAAATATACCAAAAGAACATTCTGTAATAAGAAAACATACTCAAGCGACAATTAACAATTGTTTATCAATTTGATATTTGAAATTTTTCTTAATTCAATTTCTTTAAACTTTATGCGATCTATTAATTAGTTGAGTAGTTAAAGATATTCATGTTATTCTACCTTATGTGAATTCAAATTTTGAAATTCACCTTAAAAATATAATACATCTCTGCTTAATAAAAAAAATAACTTGACATAACGATATGGAGTTTTCCTTTTGCATTTTCTTTATTTTTCAAATATTTTAACCCCTTCTTTATTTTTTTAATTTTATGTAGTTTTCCAAAAAAAATTATTAAAATATTAAAAAATTAAAAATATATATGCAAAAATTTATGTTTTTAGAGAAAAATAATAATTCTATGAGTTTTTATTTTAATTTTTCAAGTGTAATATGGATTTTTTTCCTAGCATTAAAACCATAAAAGTTAAAAAAAAAATCTCAAAATTTCAAACAAGTCATAAATTCTTAAAAACGAGTTTTATTTAACTCATTTGAAATTTCCTTTTTTCTGATTTTTAAGTATTTTTTGAAAAGGGTAAACTATATGAATAGTCCATTTTATTTTCGATTTGATCGAATTTTGTCATCGATTCAAAAGTTAAGTATATTTAATCCATAACATTATTGGTCCGTTCGACTTAAGACTCTAACCCATTAAAACATATGAAGTAGTGTCGCAGTGGCTCAGCTTCCATGGGTGGAGAAGGTAAAATTTTCCTTACCACATGCCCACAAAAACTCATTGGAAAGAGATCGTTCCTTTGAGCTGAACGGAAGAACATGAACCAATTGAAGAAGAAGAAGAATCACGTGGAAAATTTTTAATTGTCACGTAATATTTTTGTTTAAGGGTTAACATGAGTTAACGATTGAGAGATTAAAATCGAACAAATTAATAACGTAAACGATCAAACATACTTAATTTTTGAATCGATGACCAAATTCGGCTATACCGAAAACAAATAGGACTATTCGTATAGTTTACCCTTTTGAAAATTATAAAAAAAATTATTTTTTAATAAATTAAGACTTTTCCTATTTTCCAGATTTTTAAATAAATGTATTTTTTAAATTTAAAATACACTTTATCCAACTTAACATCTTCTTATGGTGGACATGACAGTGACAATTGCTTTTATGAAAAATATTTTCAAATGTTTAATAGTTGTAATTGGTTTCCTCATTATAATTCATTTTTCTGATTCATTTGTGTTTTATGTAAAGTCCTTTACCATCTAATTTTATGTAATATATTTTCCCAACTTTTCAATCTAAAGTATTAACACATAAAATAAAATAATTTTATTTTTTTAATATTAATATAATATTTTAGTATTATTTTAATGAAAATATTAATTATTAAAATATATAAAAATAATTTTAATAATATTATATTTTTTAATATTATAATAATATATACTCAATTATATTATAATAATATATAGTATTATATTTTTACCTTAATAATATATAATAAGTTACTAATATAATTAATAATATTTATTAATTCAATGATATTTTAATAATATTTTCATAAAAATAATATTATTGAATAATTAATAAAGAATAATATTATGTATTAAATATTAATATAATATAACTAATATTATTATTTTAATATAATATATTAATCTTAATATTTTTAATTATAAAGTTGTAAAAACGATATTTTAATGTTAATATTGATATAAATAATATTAATTAAATTAATCAAATATTTTAAAAATAATAATATTAATTTTTTATAGTAAATAATATTATTTATTATATTTGATATTTATAGTAAATAATTTTATGACAATGCATCAATTAGTGAAAAATAATTTACACAAAATCATTTAAATACCGTAAAATGATTTCCGTAAACTATTTTTCAAAAAATATAAATCATTTTATGTAAATCAATTTTCTTGTAATTTATTTTACGTAAAATTATTTGTAAAAAGAATTACATTGTATTAGTTATACCCTTAATATTTTACGTGATTTTTTATAACGAAAAGGATAATCGACATATTTATTCACTCATCTATTACTTTCGTTCTATTTTGATCACTCAACTATTACTTTTATTCTATTTTGATCACTCAACTATTAGTTTTTTTCCTAAATCATAGCTAAAGTTATGTTTTGGTTTCATTTTGGGCACTCACCATTAGAAAAATAATGATGATGTTTAATTGTTACAATAAGGTAACACCACATCATCACTGAAAAAAATTAAAAAAAACTTGTCATATTAACAGTTTTTTTAGCGGTGAGTAATCAAAACTTAATCAAAATGTAACATTAGATATAATTAAAAAATAGCTAAATGATAAAAATAGAACCAAAGTCATTGTTGGATGACTAAATACGTAGTTTACCCTAACAAAAAATGAAATAAGATAACGTAATAAAAGGCAAATTGAACTATAAAAATTCTTTAGTTACTAAACCGATAAAAAGTCATACCTTCAAGGGCCAGTATAATATTTAACCCCAAAAATCTGAACTAAAAATCCTCCCACAGTTTACTTTTCCTGCTTGCCAAACAGACTCTCCCCCCCCTTATGTTGCTTAGTTTTTTCTCATCTTCTTCATTGTTCCATTCAAGATTGTCGGTGGAAATGCCAACACCCCACGTTTCATTTTAATTCACACTTCCCGTGATTTCATCTCTCTGAATTTCAGGAGTTCAAAGAGTTTTTCTTTTGTCCTTTTGGTTTTCCCCTTTGATGATCATTTCATTCTTGGAAACTACCACCCCACTCATCATCGAAGGTAAAAGACATTCAACTTTCTAGTCTTTTTTTTTTTTTAAGATTTTGCATCAAGGCTTGGTTCTAGTAAGGTAGTGAAATCCATTTCTTTTTAAGGCCAGAAAAAGATGTTCATTTCTTTTGGCTTTAATTTCACGATCTTTGCACGTTTAGCTTGATTAAGACCGCATTTCACTTCATGTTTTGTGCTTTAAAAATTATAGGTTTCTGGAAGTAGCTAGCAAGAACATTGTACATGCAATAGTGTTGTTTTGGATGAACACTACTAATTTGTTGTATTGTCATTGTAATTTAGATACAGATGTTTTAACTTTAGAAATCTTTGAATTATTGAAACTGGGACTGGTGAAACAATGGACCAAAAAATCTGGCTATGGAAGAAAAAATCCACAGAGAAGACCAGTCTTTCTACTCACAAACTAAACATTTCCCAGAAAGACAATGTAGAAGAGGTAAAGTCAAGAAAAATGTTTGATTATGTTCAATAAAATTTCTCAGAAAGTTCTTTGCCAGAGTTTGTCATTTTACCCCAATGTTGATTGATGCTTTAATTGGGATTTTCTTCAAGTTAAACTTAGTTGATATCATTTATTGAAATTCTCTGACTATATGTTAGGATGCCTTATTCTGGGTTGGCAAGTAATTTCTGTAGTTTTTACTTTGGGATATTTTTTATTACAGTGAAGTTTGATTGCTGTTTTTGGTTTTCACATGTTTCTCCCAGATACAGACTTTTGTAACTGATAAAAGAGAATTGGAGAATGAGCTAAATAAATTAAATCACAAGCTTGCCTCTGCACTTTCCGACTGTAATTACAAAGATGAACTTGTGAAGAAACATGAAAATACGGCACTGCAAGCTACTGCAGGTATATAATATACATATACACATTATAGTTTCCTCTCGATACAGTGGAGATTTTTTTTAATGGATGAATTATATGCAGGAAGGGAGAAGGCGGAATCGAGAGCTGCTTCTTTAAAGCAAGAACTAGATGAAGCTTTGCAGCAGAGAGTTGCAAGTGAAGAACGGGTAACCAATTTAGATGCGGCTCTCAAGGAATGCATGCGACAACTGCGGTTTGTTCGACAAGAGCAGGAGCAAAGGATTCACGATGCTGTGATTAATGCATCGAAAGAGTTTGAGAAATCAAAGAATAATTTGGAGGAGCAGTTGGCTGATACTAGGAAAAGGGTTGCCAAATTAGGTGTTAAGAATACTAATCTTAGTAAGGCTCTCTTGGCGAAGGAAAACGTTATTGATGATTTAAACAAGCAAAGGGCTCGGATCGAGACCAATTTGAGTGCACTACTGATAAGATTAGAATCCACAGAGAAATATAATGCTGCTTTGAAATATGAGGTCCGAGTGCACGAGAAAGAACTTGAGATCTGGAATGAAGAAAGAGAATTCAATCGTCGAACATCAGAAGCATCACACAAGCAACATTTAGAAAGTGTGAAGAAAATTGCTAAGCTCGAATCAGAATGTCAACGGTTGCGTATCCTAGTCCGTAAACGGTTGCCAGGTCCTGATGCTTTGGCTAAGATGAAAAACGAAGTTGAAATGCTGGGAAAGGGCTCTATTGAAATAAGGATGAGAAAATTAAATCAAAGTCCTACCAGTGTAGGGGTTGATTTCGCAGTTGACAGTTATTCGGACAGCCCAAGCAAGAGGGTTAATACCCTAACTGAGCAGTTGTGTGCAATTGAAGAAGAAAACATGGCTCTCAAGGAAGCCCTTAATAAAAAAACCAGTGAACTTCAATTCTCAAGAGCCATGTATGCCCGCGCTGCTTCCAAATTATCGGATGTTGAATCACGGCTTGAAGAATCCTCCAAAAGTCTGTCGAACAATGAGTCAACCAGGAACAACATCAAGTTGTCATCAATGTATGATGTAGGCATAGATGATAAAGCTAGTAGTGCAGAATCCTTGGCTTCTACTTTAATTTCAGAGCTTGAGCATTTCAAGAATGGACAAATAAGAAATTCGTCATCACGCAAAACCGTTGTGTCTTCGGAAATAAATCTGATGGATGATTTTGTTGAGATGGAGAAATTAGCTTTAGTCTCAATTGATAAACAGTCGGAAAGTTCTCATGTTTCTTCGGATGAAGCTCATGGGACCCTGGGACCATTGCAAACTGGATTGAATGGAAATGCCTTGGAGGTAATGTGTAAGGAGACGGTCCTTGTTCCTGACAGTTGGTATGACCATAGCATGTTGAACAATGAAATGAAGTCCAAAAGTCTGTTGGTTAGCAAAGTTCCTGGTCCGCTTCAGGATATACGAGAAGCAAACTTGGAGCAAACCAATGCAACACAAAGAAACCCTGATGGAATGCTTGAGGATATTAGAAGAGGGTTGGCTTGCATGGGCTATCCGAATGCTGCTGAATCTATTGATGAAAATGAGGGTTTGGACCGTCATAATTCCTCTGATCCATCTTGTATTAGTGGCTACATGTCATGGAAATCATTGAATAGTTCTTCAAAAGTGGATTCATGTAATGAGGACGCTGATGTTAACATTTGCTCAGAAGAGGTGGGCAACCAGCGGTTGCATCCTGATTTGACTGAATCAATTTGCAGGATAATTGAGCTTATCGAAGGGATCAGCTTACCGCCACCGGATTATAATATTCCTGAGAAGAATTCTTTCCCATACAAGCACAAGGAAACACCTGGCTATGTAGTTCGTGTTTTCCAATGGAAAACTTCTGAAATCGGTGCTGTTTTACATCAATTTGTGCAGGCTTGTTATGACTTATTGAATGGAAAGGCAGACATCAACAAATTTACCCAAGAATTAACTTCGGGTTTGGACTGGATCATTAATCATTGCTTTTCTCTTCAAGATGTTTCGATCATGAGAGATGCTATTAAGAATCACTTTGACTGGGATGAATCAGAAAGAAATAGTGAAGTGGAAGGTGGAATAGTTGATCAATTTGCACAACCCGAAAAATTTGATGTTGCTGCTCTGTACGACAATGAAGAGTCTAGTATGAGAGAAGAAAAAATAAAACCAAGAGATGAGTTGGTTAACGAAGAAGCCACAAAGCATCATGTTGAAGAGAAGATCCAGTCAACTATGAATATGAGCAACTCTCTGATAAATCAACTTGAGGAATCTGAGAAAGCCATTGAAAAGTTGCAGGTGGAGTTGGATACATTGAGAAAAACTGAGGAAATGGTTGAAGTGAAAGTTGAAAAACAGATGTGGATTAATGGAATCTATGATAACCCGCTTTCCTTGACCAAATATAGAACAGATGAAGCTTGTCAAAATTTTCCTTCACAAGACCTTAAATCAAAGATTAATAATAGCGGCCATGAAGATTTTGAGACTGCTTGCCTTGACAGGTAATCTCAATTTTGCTTTTTTGAACCAAATATTGTAGTTATCATGGTCGATTTTGTTTGCAATGTTGTGAGTTTTATGCAACTTATGTTTTCTTTCCTTCACAGTGTGACAGAAAAGGAGCGACCGAAGTCTGAAATCGAGCAGGAGGGAAATCAGTTTCGAACTGTAAGTTCATATTTCGATGTTATATGCGGATAACGATTAGACTAATTCATTCTCTATATATAACATGTGAAATGTATTAACTATCGATCAATCTGCCAAAACCAGGAGATTACAATTGCTTCGGAAAATTTGGCCGAGTGCCAAGAGACTATTTTAAACTTGGGAAAGCAGTTGAAGGCATTGGCATCTCCAAAGGAAGCAGCCATTTTCGACAACATTATCTCCGCTCAAAACGAGATCATAACTCCGACGACTTTAATAACTATTCCAACTCCACCGAGGAAGAAGTTGATTAGCCGAAGACCCTTTCTACTAGATCAGATGATAACTGAAGATAAGGCCAAAGTAAAAGGCAATCCCAGTTCTTCTTTCATCTCTAAGGCGGCGCTATCGCTATCGTCTACAGACAGTACCCTCGTTCTAAACGGAAATAAACAACAGGAAGACAATGCTGCAGTTAAATCTTTAGCAATTGTCCCTAGCAAAAAGCAAGGTGGGAATTTATGGAAAAAGCTTTTCCGGAGAAAGGGCTTTGGATGTTGAGGAGTTCAACTAGTAATCTCATGAAACAATTGGATGGTACGAAAACGACACATCCGAGATGGACCCGAACCTCGGGTCCATGTGTTATAGTTAGATAAGGGAATTTATGCATTGGGTCTGTCTTATAATGTCTTAGAAGTGAGATTTATTCTGGACTGATCATGCACGAAGTGTTCCATTTGTGGTATATTATTTACCTTTCATCTTCTTTTCCTACAAACTAAAGCAATGCCATTTTAAAATTGTTTTGGCCTAATAAATTATGCAAAAACACTGTGAGCCAAAACATCTAAATCCCAAGGATGAAAAATCCAGTTTCATCACAGGGGCAAAACGAACTCACCGAAACACTGATAGATTGAATGCATGTCCCTCGGCAGAGGCAACCTACCCTACCACGTGAGGGGCACCGACCTACAAAGTAGGGCAGTACCTAATTTTCAAAAGGGTAAAGTTAACAAATCGGTACTGGACTATCTTAAAACAATCTTTTTAGTCACTAAATTTTTAAAAATTACAAAATGACATCTTTTTTTTGTTAATTAATGTTGTGGTCGGTACAGTGGGTTGATGACAAATTGGAAGGAGAAAGGAAAAAAATTGGACTTTCAATTTCCCTTTTCCTTTTATTTTTTGGTTGTTTTAAGCTCTCTTTGAAAAACTGAATCTTCATAATAGAGCACGCAGCTGAGAAATATATGCAGTGTTTTGAAATATAGGTTTTTTTTTTATATACAGATACTTGAGGATGAAATCAGAAAAAAAAGTGGAGATGAATGTGTTTATAAAGGTCTGGATTTGGTGAATGGAAACTTTGTTGCGATTAAACAAGTATCTTACTATCTTTGGAGAATAGAGTACAGGACGATCTCAATATTATTATGGTTTCATTTTTGTATTTGATTTTTGCTCTAGAATCTCTGAAGTTGCCCATACTTGATTACAGGTTTGGGAAAAGTGAGAGGATAAACAATGAAAAATGTGGTTTTATTTAAATTTTACGATTTGTAAGATGTTTTTTCAAATTAATTATTTAAAAATAATTTTTATAATTTTAAAAAATAAATTATGATTTTTTTATATTTTTTATTTTTAAAAATTATTATTGAAAAAAATATTAAAATAAAATTTTAATTACAAATAAAATTAAGCATTAATTTAATTATTACGACATCAATCAAACAACAGTTAATGAGAGTTAACACAGTGTTCATTTTATAACAATATTTATAATTTAAAGTATATTTTGTAATTTTTAAAAATTTAATATTAAAAGAAAGACTTAATGTAAAAATAAGTGTCCAAACTATACTCTACGTTAACTTTATGTGTTTAAAGAATTTTTCGTTAAAAATAAGTGCCTAACGTTTTCTCCGTTATACTTTTAAGTGTCTACGTAATTATGACTGTTAAAGAAAATCATTAGATGACACGTGTCATGTTTATATTTTGATTTAATACAAAAATAAGTGTTCAAACTATAAACTAAGTTAACATTTGGTGCCTAAATAATTTTTCACAAAGAATAAGTGCCTAACATTTTCATCGATACACTTTTAGGTGTCTAGACTGTAACAATCGTTAGATTTGATCGTTATCTAACATGAGTTACGTTTATATATTTTTTAAATTTATAATTTAAAAAAATTAAAATATCATTTTAAAAAAATTAAGAAAAAGTTCTCCTCTCCCTCTTGTGCAAAATTTTCCTCTTCCCCAATTTCATTAAGATTCCTCTCCATCATCTCCATAAACCCCTAAAGTTAACTTAAGATGAGAATGTTAAAATTAGAATTAGGGTTAGGGTTAGAGATTTAGGTATTCGGTTTAAGATTTCAGTTTGGATTTATAAATTTATAGGGATTGATACGACAACAAGAGGGATGGTCAGCAATGGAGGTCTGAAGACGAGTGAGTGACTGTTTAACGATTGCAAAAGCGACCAATGATCGCCAACAACAACTAGTAATGGAGCTAAAATGAGAGATATTAGGATTACAATTTTTTTTTGTAAATTTATAAAAATAATATTTTTAAAAAATAATAATGTTATAAAGTTTTTTTTTAAAAAATAAAGTTTTTAAATATAAACATAGCCCATGTCATTTAACAGTTTTTTTTAACAATTATTACTGCATGAGCACTTAAAAGTGTAACGTCAAAAATGTTAGGTACCTACTTTTAACGAAAAATTCTTTAGGCACCTAAAGTTAACTCAGGGTATAGTTTGAACACTTATTTTTGCATTAAGCCAAAATATAAACATAACACGAGTCACTTAACGATTTTTTTAACGACCCTTATTGCGTAGTCACCTAAAAGTATAACGTCAAAAATGTTCGACACTTAGGGTATAGTTTAGACACTTATTGTTAGGGGTATTCATAGTTCGGTTAAAACCGATTTAACCGACCAAATCGAAATTTTGACCAATTAATTTTGAGTTTGGTCGGTTAACGATTAATCATTTTTTTTCAAACTTCGATTATCGATTAATTCGGTTCGAAATCAGTTAATTAACCAAAATTATTAAATATTTAATATTTAATATATGCTATATATTATTTAGCTTTAAGGGTGTTTAAACTTCAATTTTAACTGAATTAAACGACCAAATTAATCGAAAAAACCAAAAATATATAATATAATATATTATTTATAAATTTCGATTAACCGACTAATTAACCGAACTTAGTTCGGTTCGATTAAATTTTGTTGAGAATATTTTCGGTTTGATTAATAGTTAAAGGAAAAAAATCCAATTAATTTTTTTTTAAATAATTTGATTCAATCAGTTAATTGAATTAACTGATTAAACACCCCTACTCATTGTTACATTAAGTCTAAAAAATATATTTAAATATTTGAGTGAGTACTTGTAACCTTGAAAAATAAAGAGAAAAATGTTATAAATAAATGGACCCTTTGTAGAATACGATGGCACGTTATAAACAAAGTGAAAACATGAAAAAGAAAAAAAAGTATGACCTTAAAATAAGAGAAAATTAAAGGTGGCAATAATATAAAAGATAAAAGCATCATAGTTAATTAATTTAAGAGGATGATATATTAATTTTTTTAATAATTTAATGTAATTGTTATAAGATAATATTTTTAATTTTTTTAATCTATTAGCAAGTACATGCATATGCCAACGTTATTTTTTAAACTCAGATTTTTTAAAAATTATAACACTATGTTTTACCATCAAAAGCATTTAATGAATTTAATTTTTTAAATCAAATCTAAATTTTAATATTATAAATAAAACAAATTACATGAGACAGCCTTAAGCCTCCTGCTAAATCTTTGCAGCGCTGATGAATTTAGTCGGTCGGTTGGCGTAAGTGTCACCATCACACTCACATCCACAGTAAAAATAAAATAAAAGATAAAATAACTTCAGTGATCAAAAATGCCTTATAATATACGATTTTAATCATTTTTTTGGATTTGCCAAAATGACCAACTAAATCGCAATGCGATCGATAATTCGTAACGCGATCTCCGGTATCGCAAATCAGTTTCCAGATTTACAACGCGAACTTCGACTATCGCAACGCGAACTTGGACTATCGCAATGCGATTTACATATTCGCATTGCGATAGTCCAAGTTCGCGTTGTGATAGTCGAAGTTCGCGTTGCGATTTTCCAAATTCGTTGCGATAGTCGAAGTTCGCGTTGCGATTTTCCAAATTCGTTGCGATAGTCGAAGTTCGCGTTGCGATTTATTCCAAATTCGTTGCGATAGTCGAAGTTCGCGTTGCGATTTTCCAAATTCGTTGCGATAGTCGAAGTTCGCGTTGCGATTTATTCCAAATTCGTTGCGATAGTCCAAGTTCGAGTTGCGATTTATTCTAAATTCGTTGCGATAGTCCAAGTTCGCGTTGCGATTTATTCCAAATTCGTTGCGATAGTCCAAGTTCGCATTGCGATTTATTCCAAATTTGTTACGATAGTCCAAAATCTCAACGACTGGTGGTATTGCATTTGTTTCTTAAGAATTTTCTCTAAAAAGATAGTATTCGCGCGAACGTGTCGAAGACACGTATTACCACGACCACGACCACGACCACGACCCGAGACGAGACGAGACGGCGGCGGCGGCGGCACGCGAGAGTCCCCCTTGTTCTTTATCACTCAACAAGGAAGTGGAAAAGTCAAACCTTAAATATCATTCCCAATAGTATTTCCAATACTATGTGGGATTGAGCATTACCAACACTTGTTTCCAATACAATGTGATTATTCAGGAAACAATTAACAAGCATGCACCTTAAAACAACTGAATCAGCAACCAATTGCATTAGTATTATAAAATTAAATATGTCATAATTAAAAGTTAATCTACAAGCAACCGCGATTATTGCAATTTTAAGCAAAACATTCAAAAATAATATCACTATTTAAGGCAATCCCACATAGTATTGGGAACAAGTGTTGGTAATGCTCAATCCCACATAGTATTGGAAATACTATTGGGAATGGTATTTAAAGCTTGGCTTTCCCACTTCTTTGTTGAGTGATAGAGAACAAGGGGGACTCTCGCGCGCGGCCGCCGCCATCTCGTCTAGTCTCGGGTCGTGGTCGTGGTAATACGTGTATTCGACACGTCCGCGCGAATACTATATTTTTAGAGAAAATTCTTAAGAAACAAATGCAATACCACCAGTCGTTGCGATTTTGGACTATCGCAACGAATTTGGAATAAATTGCAACGCGAACTTCGACTATCACAACGAACTTGGAATAAATCGCAACGCGAACTTCGACTATCGCAACGAATTTGGAATAAATCGCAATGCGAACTTCGACTATCGCAATGAACTTGGAATAAATCACAACATGAACTTGGACTATCGCAACGAATTTGGAATAAATCACAACGCGAACTTCGACTATCGCAACGCGAACTTGGACTATCACAATGCGAATATGTAAATCGCAATGCGATAGTCGAAGTTCGCGTTGCGAATCTGAAAACTGATTTGCGATACCGGAGATCGCGTTGCGAATTATCGATCACATTGCGATTTAGTTGGTCATTTTGGCAAATCCCAAAAAAGTTGGTTAAAATCGTATATTATAAGGCATTTTTGGTCACTGAGGTTATTTTCTCAAAATAAAATTGTTCCTTTTACCTTTAGTTTCGTTTTTCTCGAAAAATCACCGGTGATTGGTATATTTATCGATTTAACAACGATCAGAATATATTTTCTGATCTAACACCTTTAGTAGTAAAGTGCGCCCCCTGAACCGTGCTATATGCTGATTTGGCGCCACGTGGGGTAAGGCACGCCTCCTGCATCGCGCTATATGCTGACATGTGATACACGTAGGTATAGCGCGGATCAGGGGTCGTGCCTTACCTATGTATCTGCCACGCGTCAGAAAGGAACGCCCCCTGCCCCGCGCTATATGTTTAATTACCCCCATACCCCGACGCTTCACACCCTAATCCTCCCTATAAATACCCCCATCCTCAATGACTTTCATCACACCAAATTCTCTTAATTTCTCTCAAATACTCTTATATTCTCTGTTTAAGGTATATTTTATTATATTTTTAATATTTTGTATTTAATTTATTTAAGTATTTTAATTTATTTAATATTTTACATATATAATTTTTTTGCAGATATTTAATAGAAGGCGGTCTACTTCGCTTGGATGGAAATCATATATCTCAACACTTTGCTGATATGTCAACATTTTAACGTTTTAATTTAATTTAAATTATTAGTAATAATTTGTTGATTTATTTAATGCATGATTATTAGATTAAGAATTAATTTTTAGGAGAATGACCGTGTATTAGATCCTTTTATTAGGAAACTTAAATTAGTGATACCTAGCTGTGTCTTGCCGTATTTAGTAGAGGCTGGATTTGGTTACATAGGTAGATATCAGGGTCACTGTAAGATAGAACCAGACATTATCTCTGCCTTAGTAGAGAGGTGGAGGCCGGAAAACCACACATTCCATCTTCCGTGTGGAGAGTGCACGATTACACTTGAGGATGTTCCTATGCACCTGGGGCTTCCAGTGGATGGGGATGTTATATCAGGGATCGTGCAGGGTTCCTGGACTACTTTGTGCCAGGAAAATATAGGACGTGTCCCGGAAAGTTTTAACGGTGGTCGGATACCGTTAAATTGGTTAGATGCCAATTTTTGGGAGTTGAGCGAGGACGCGTCTGATGATGAAGTTAAAACGTATGCACGGGCATGCATACTGCAACTGATATAGGAGGGTTGCTGATGCCGGACAAATCGTGCAACCAAGTTCACTGCATGTGGTTGCGACATCTGAGCGACTTTCATATGGCTGGATCATTCAGTTAGGGCTCGGGAGTTTTGGCTTTACTGTACAGGGAGATGTGTCGAGCCACTGACTACAGGTGTAATGCTATCGGCGGATATCTCTTGCTGCTGCAGTCTTGGGCATGGTATCGATTGCCCTTTTTATGTCCCATTGTGAAGAACCCATTCGTATTTTCACTACTCCTGAGGTAATTATAAAACTGATTTCGTATATTAATAATTTTATAAAGCGTATAATAATTTTTTTCCTTGAATAGGTGGTCTACTGATATAAAAAATCATCAAGAGCTACCTAATGATTTAGAAAAAATTACGGTGCTAATCGATCAGAAGGCTGACACACAAGTATGAATTTTAATGTTTAAAAATCGATTTTAGATTATAGTTATATAATTAGATTATTATTTTGATAAAAATTATATATATTTGTTTTAGTTTGAATGGGTGTCATATTCTACTGATGATGTGAGGGTGGTGATCCCACCTGAGTTGAGGGGCCCATCAGATGTTTGGATGGCGATGGTCTCCTTGATTTGTTATGCGACCATCGAGTGGCACTCCACTGATCGCGTGCTCCGGCAATTTGGTTGTTTTCAACCAATTCCGGAAGCACCTCGCAATATGGACGAGTTGCATAACACAGATAGACGCGGTAAGACAGATACAGATTGGCTGGTGAGGCATCATGAGTGGGTTGTGTTGTGGGAGGATCGACATCGGCGCCTTCCCCGTAGAGAGCCCATTTTACTTGACCTCTTGATGGTTGCTGACGGTTATTATGAGTGGTTTAACAGTAACGAGAAACTATTTCTATTTCCCGAGAATGCACGAGGGCAGACCTTTCCGCGACGTCGATAGAGACATTCACCGACACAACACCATCATCCCCCGACTCGTGGACGGAGAGCAGATGCTTCCGGTTCATCCTCAGCTGCACCAACAGGACCTTCACAGCAGCCACCGTATCTAGCGACTTGCATATCGTAGCCATATATGATGCCGTCACCGCCTTTCCATTGCCAGATGTCGCCGCCTTCACCTGGTTTTATGACCCCACCGCCGCCACCGTCACATATAACCTCTCCTGGAGGCTATTATGGGTCTATGTTTGCAGATCTGACTTGGGGTTCATATGCCAGATATTTAGCGGGTTCAGCCTCATCACCCATGGCCGCAGCACAGACACCTCCTATACAGTTTTCACACTCAGCGATGTCTGGGTTTTATGAGTTTTCCCAGTTTTCGCAGGCCGGTGGGATAGTCAGTTATACACCTTCAGGGTCCTTATTCTATAGAGGTACTTCATCGTCATCAGCTCCTCATCAACCTAATGTACCTACTCAGGACGACGACGACGGTGATGATAATGACAGCGAGGAGTCACAACCAGTGATACGAACAAATCCTCCTCGAGACCGACAACCACTGCCTTGCGGAACACATTCACGTCGTAGGCATCGATAGATTTTGTTTTTTTATTATACTTGTATTTAGTTTATTGGACTTTTTAATTGTAATTTTTTATTATTTATCATTTAATACTTTATTTTGTTAAATTTGTTGGATTTTTTTAATGTATTTCAGTTAATTTTGTTTATTACCATTTAATATCAGTTATTGTAATTTGGTATCATTTACCATTTAATACTTATTGTAAGTTTGTTGTATTTAAAATTATTTTGAAATACCAAATTGTTATTAGTTTGATAAAATTTAATGATTGTGTTTGATAACTTTCTTAAGTTTGTCACTTATTATCTCTTTTATTATAATAACATATAGATGCAAACTTCCAATCTCGTATTATTGTATCGTTTTTTTAATCTTTATCAGCGATTATCGAATGACATTAACTTGAAGTAAATGCAAATTAAAGTACAAGAATTATTATTTGATAAACAAATACATCATTTCCTCATCAATTGTTACTTGATGGCAACAGAAGTGGACATGTTTTTCTAGTGTGTCATGGGTTTCTACAATGCCCACATCTTCTGTATTGTCTAGATCTTTCTCGAATATCCATATCGCAATAAATTCGATTGGATTTTGGACGACCACGCTCCCTCAATAAACTCGGATTTGGTATAATCGGAAGCCAATCTTGAACCTCATCAGGATCTTTGTCATTACTTATGGGGGGAATGTAATACCCCAAAAATTTAGACGATGACCAAAATATAAATTTTGAAAGTTTGATGGTAAAAGTAAAGAATTGGGAAAAGTTTAAGGAATTAAGTGGTGATTTTTCTCAAAAAGATTTTTATTTCATAAATGGATTTATTTAATGACCAAATTATAAATTTGGTAAAGTTTGGTGATCAAAGTATAAACTTTGGAAAGTTTAAGGACCAAAATGTAATTTTGGAAAAAAAATTAAAAATGGGTTACGAAAATAAGAAATAAAAATATTATTTTCACATTTTTAAAATGTTGGAAAATAATATTTAATGGTTTAATTTCATGTTTAATTTGAATTGTTTGATTAAAGTGACTGAATTGCAATTTTTGGAAATTACAAGGGCAAAATAGTAAAGTGGAAAACTAATTTGTTCATCTTGGACTATTGGAAGATGACAAGGCTGATATTTATCTGATTTTGAAGATGATAAGGATATGTGTTGAAAACATTTTTGATATTTCGATATAACAAATTAAGTTAAATGAATTTTAAGATTTTACAAATGATTTTACAATTTTATATTCGATTCAATTAACCGAATATCAAATTATTACTCCAAGTTTTTCAAGATCAATTTTAAACCTTACTAAATGTGTAAAATTGTGATTTGTACTTAAACTATTTTTAAAATAATTTTCACAAAGTATTTTGAACCAAAATCAAAGCCTAAATTCAATTATTTGAGGTGATGCACCGATGCATCAACCATGCATCGATGCATTAGTGAATTAATTGAAACATCAAATGCATTCCATGCACCGATGCATTCTCCATGCATCGATGCACTCTGAATATTTTCAAAACATCGAATGCATTTGATGCATCGATGCACACGCCATGCATCGATGCACTCAGGCTATTTTCAAACATCGAATGCATTTCATGCATCGATGCACACTTGGTGCACCGATGCATCAAGTGTTCCAACAGTCAAAATATTTGAATTTTACACTGATGCACCGATGCATCCTCCATCATGCATCGATGCATGAGACGCTCCACCCAGAAAAATTAATTGTTTTCACACTTGAACGGCTCTATTGACTCCACTAATTATCACCAACGTTCAGAAGTGATTCAAGGTGTATTTAAACAAGTTCTCAAGCCCTTGATCAATAAGAAATTATAGAGAAACAAGAGAGAAAGCATCAAACACCAAGTTTGTGCAAATTAAGCCAATTTTCCTTTCAATATTCATTTTGCTTTTAATAACACCATTTGTGCTCATTTGTAATTATCTTTGAGTGTTCTTTTCTTATTCTAGAATTGTGCAAACATCTTACCTTGTGAGGTTTTTCTTGTAAGTTTGCAAATTTGTAATCTTCTCTTTGGGAAAAAGAGTGTTCTCAAGAGTTGGGGTATACTCTTGAGGGATTTTGTAAGGTTATCTCTTTGGCCTCAAAAGAAAGAACAAATTAGTGAATTTGTTGGAAAATCCTTAGTGTGGATAGCTAAGGTAGTGGACGTAGACTTTGTTTGAGAAAGTCGAACCACTGTAAATCGCTGTGCAATTACTTTCAATTTTCTGCAAAAGCTTCCACGAAATTTTTAATTGCCAATTCACCCCCTCTTGGCCGATTCCGTCGATCGATTAACTCAACAATTGGTATCAGAGCCTCACTCATTTGAAGGTTTAATCGCCTCTTGAGTCGATTCGGGAAGAGTTACATCGATTACAAAGTCATCAATGGCCTCCACTTCAAATTACGACTCCGATCTCGATTCGATGCCCGTCAACAAGTCTCCTTTCTTCAATGGGGCTAATTATGCCTATTGGAAGAATAGAATGATGTACTTCATTCAAGCAAGTGACATGGGAGCATGGAATGCCGTAGAAGAAGGATATATCAAGCCTCTCACTCATCCAAGGTTGTGGAGTGAAGGAGATACAAGAATGTTCCAGCTTAATTCCAAAGCCATCCATATTATTTTTTGTGCTCTTGGACCAGATGAATACGAAAGAGTTTCATCATGTACAACCGCCAAAGAAATATGGGACAAGCTTCAAGTCACACATGAAGGTACCGATGAGGTAAAGAAATCAAAAATTAGTATTCTAACGCATAGCTATGAAAATTTCAGGATGAAACCAAATGAAGACATCAAAGCTATGACGGATAGATTTTCAACGATTGTCAATGGTCTCAAATCATATGGAGAGATCATCTCAAATGAAAAGCTTATGAGGAAGTTAGTCTACTCCCTCCCAAAATCATGGCAATCAAAGAAGACGGCAATCATTGAGTCTAAGGACCTATCATCCTTAACTCTTGAAGAACTTATCGGTTCACTCCTCACTCATGAGATGATGCTTGAAGATGAGGTGGACCTTGATAAAGTTGAAGAGACACCAAAGGAGAAGGAGAAGAAGAAAAACATTGGAGTTGCTCTTAAATCCACAAAAGATGAGAGTGATTCTAATAATGATGATGACGACGAGGAAATGGCATTGTTTGCCAAACGGTTCAGAAAAATGATGAGACCTTACCGAGGAAGAAAATTCAAACGAAACGAAGGCCTAAAAAATGAACCAAAAGAGAAGGACCCAATCATTTGCTATGAATGCAAAAAGCCGGGGCATGTCAAATATGATTGCCCATAATTAAAGAAAAATGGTCAATCAAAGAATAAGCACAAGGCTCATGTGGCTACATGGAGCGATGAAGAAAGTTCCGATGAAGAGGAACAAGAAGTAGCAAACTTGTGCTTGATGGCATTCGGGGAAGATTCTAAGGTAACCTCTAACTCATCCGATTTTGATGATTTATCTTATGATGAGTTATTAGAGGAATATAATGGGTTGGCTTCGGATTATGAGAAATTATTTTTAAAATATAAAATGATGTTTCAAAATTGAAAAATGAAAACAAACTCATATCCAAAACCAACAACGATCTTGAAAGTAAAATCAAAGACTTGCAAATCAAAATAGAAGAGTTTGAAAAGAAAAATTTAGATTTGCAAAATTTACTTTCAAAGATCAATGATGATCATCAAAAGAAAATTGATGATCTTAAAACTTCTTTTGATAAAGTTGGAACAAAACATTTTGAAAAAGGTGGAAATTCAAAATCCAACTTTGTTAGAAAAAGTTTTAGAAACTACAATCATAGAGGTCCCCAAAGAACCTCTAATGGAAAAATCATTAGAAGTATGTGGGTTCCTAAAGAACTCATTACTACTAAAGATAAAAATATCCTACACAAATGGATACCTAAGGGAACTAGGATTTTGGAAACTAATGAATATGGACCCAAAAGAATTTGGGTACCAAAAATCAAAAGTTAATCTATGTTTGTAGGGAAAGGAGCATTGCTACAAGGCACGTGAAACAAATTCAAATTCATGGTACCTTGATAGTGGATGTTCAAGACATATGACCGGAGACAAAAGCCGGTTCATTGAGCTTAACGCCAAAAATAGAGGAGAAGTGACTTTTGGAGACAATTCAAAAGGTCACATTGAAGGTATTGGTACAATAGGTAATACCTCTTCCATACAAATTAAGAATGTTTTATATGTGAATGGATTAAATCATAATCTATTGAGTATTAGTCAATTATGCGATAAAGGATTCAATGTCTTATTTGAAATTAATGGTTGTAAAGTCATTGACATTGCATCTAATCAGATTATGCTTGTTGGTCATAGAATAGGGAACATTTACATGGTGCATTTAGATTCTTTTGATATGACTAATTTATGCCTAGTTGCTAAAGATGAACATGATAGTTGGTTATGGCATAGGAGACTAGAACATGCTAGTATGAGTGTTTTGCAAAGGCTAATTCAAGGTGATTTAGTTCGAGGGTTGCCTAAGCTTAAATTTGATTATGATAAAATCTGTGATGCTTGTGCTAAAGAAAAACAAAAGCGTGTTTCTTTTAAATCCATTAATGACGTATCAACTAGTAGAGTATTACAATTGATCCATGTAGATCTTTTTGGGCCAACTAGGACTACTAGCTTGGGTGGAAAACAATATGCATTTGTCTTGGTAGATGATTATTCTAGATATACTTGGGTTCTATTTTTAAGTACTAAAGATGAAGCATTAGAATAGTTCATCACATTTTCAAAAATAATCCAAAATGAAAAGGGTTACTCTATAACTAGTGTTAGGAGTGATCATGGCACTGAATTTGAAAATCTTGGATTTATTGAATTTTGTAATTCTAATGGTATTAGTCATAATTTTTCAGCACCTAGAACCCCTCAACAAAATGGAGTTGTTGAGAGGAAAAATCAAACTTTAGAAGAAATGGCTAGAACCATGCTTTGTGAAAATAATTTGCCAAAATATTTTTGGGCGGAAGCCACAAATACTGCTTGTTATGTTGTAAATCGAGTAATGATTAGGCCAATTTTAAAGAAAACTCCATATGAAATTTTCAAAAATAAAAAGCCTAACATTATTTATTTTCATCCTTTTGGATGTAAATGTTTTGTTTTAAACAACGGTAAAGAAAACCTTGGCAAATTTGATGCTAAAAGTGATGAAGGAATTTTTCTGGGTTATTCCTTAAATTCTAAAGCCTATCGTGTATTTAATAAAAGAACTTTAGTTGTAGAAGAGTCTATACATGTTGTTTTCGATGATAATCCCCTTCCGAGGAAGGATTCTTGTGTGAATGATGATGTAGGTGTTATAAATACAAATGACGTTAGACATGAAGTTGGAGAACCGTCATCAAAGGAAGAAACGAAAAATGAGGAAACTCATGATCCTCTTGAGAATCCAACCATTGAAGAAAGGGAAGTATCTTATCCAAGAGAGTACAACTATGTCAAGGATGGTGAAATTATAGGTGATCCATCAAAAGGGGTAACAACTCGATCTTCTCTTAGAAATATTTGTAATTATGTTGCATTTATCTCATGCATAGAGCCTAAGAATATTAAAGAAGCATTAAATGATGAACATTGGATTATGGCTATGCAAGAAGAGTTAAATCAATTTGAGAGAAGTAAAGTATGTACATTAGTTGAAAGGCCTAGTAATAAATCTACTGTAGGTACTAGATGGGTATTTAGGAATAAGCTTGATGAGAGTGGTAATATAGTGAGAAACAAGGCTAGACTTGTTTCTCAAGGGTATACTCAAGAAGAGGGCATAAACTATGATGAAACATACGCTCCCGTAGCTAGGATGGAAGCAATTAGAATACTATTAGCATTTGCATGTTTTCATGAATTTAAATTATATCAAATGGATGTTAAAAGTGCATTTTTAAATGGTTTTATAAAAGAAGAAGTGTATGTGGAACAACCTCCAGGTTTTGAAGATTCAAAATTTCCAGATCATGTTCTTAAATTGACAAAAGCTCTTTATGGTTTAAAACAAGCTCCTAGAGCTTGGTATGAAAGATTGTCAAATGTTTTAATTGAAAAAGGTTTTTCAAAAGGAAAGGTTGACACTACATTGTTTTTAAAGCATAAAGGTAAATATTTATTAGTAGTTCAAATTTATGTTGATGATATAATATTTGGTTCTAGTAATGATGTTCTTTGCCAAGAATTTTCTAAGCTAATGCAAAGTTAGTTTGAGATGAGCATGATGGGGGAGCTCTCATTTTTCTTGGGACTCCAAATCAAGCAAAGAAAAGATGGCATCTTCATTAATCAAGCTAAGTACGTCAAAGATATGCTCAAGAAGTTTGGACTGGAAAACGGGAAACCTCATGACACTCCAATGAGCTCTTCTACAAAGCTTGACTTAGACGAAGGAGGTAAATGTGTGGATGTTAAATTATATAGATCCATGATTGGCTCATTGCTTTATCTAACCGCAAGTAGACCAGATATTATGTTTAGTGTTTGCTTGTGTGATAGGTTTCAATCATGTCCTAAGGAATCACATTTACTAGCTGTTAAGAGAATCTTTAGATACCTTAAGGACACTCCTAGTTTAGGACTTTGGTATCCTAGAGACTCTAGCTTTAGCTTGCATGCCTTTTCTGATGCGGATTATGGAGGATGCAAATTAGATAGGAAAAGCACCTCCGGTACTTGCCAATTCCTTGGAAATATGCTGATTTCTTGGTTTTCAAAGAAACAAAATTGTGTTGCATTATCTACCACTGAAGCGGAATACATTTCAGCCGGTAGTTGTTGTGCACAAGTTTTATGGATGAAACAACAACTTTTTGATTATGGAATTGAAGTAGGTACCATTCCTATCAAGTGTGACAATACTAGTGCTATTTGTCTCACTAAAAATCCCATCCAACACTCTAGAACTAAGCACATTGAAATAAGACATCACTTCATTAGAGACCATGTCACTAAGGAAGATGTAGTTCTAGAATATGTTGATACTTTGCATCAATTAGCGGATATCTTTACAAAACCCTTAGACAAGGAAAGGTTTTGGACACTTAGAAGAGAATTAGGTTTAACTGACCTATCTTCACTTAGTGTTTAAAATAATTTAGCACTTTTAATAAGTACTGAAAAATGCTTATAATAATAATTTTTGATTGCATTCTTGCTATTAGTTAGGGGGAGTTTATGATTCTTAGTGAAAATTAATTTTATGTTCAAATAATGTTTAAAGATTAATTTAATTGATTTAACATAATTAATTTTTGATATATGAGTTGTCAACACCACTAGAGCCTATTTATTTAGCATTTTAAGTGTTTAAAATGGATTTTTTACATTTTTGTGCTTCATGCACCGATGCATTTAACAATGCATCGATGCATCCCTTTGAATATGCATCGATGCATAAGACCATGCACCGATGCATCCGTCGGGTTTTAGGTTTAAAATCCTCATCTTCTTTATTTTTCTCAAACCCTAAACCCTAAAACATACGGCCATTCGACCCCTCTCTCTCCAAAATCTCTATTTTTGCTCATAATCTTCGGGAAAACATCAGATTCTTCAAGATTTTCATCCTACAAACCTGCTACACTCATTAAATCGCGCAAAACATCTCCTCATTCCCCTCAATTCGAATTTTTCAAGATATTTTCACAAAAACTCTATTTCATTAAATTTTTGAACTTAGGACTAGTTTAGATTAGTTCTAGTTTGAAATAATTATCGAGCATTGGCTATATGATGATTCTAAACTAGTTTCTACAATGAATTTCATCAAAAACGCATAATCTTTCAAAATTGTTTTTGAAATTTCGAATTAAAAAAAAATCGAAAATTACTGATTCAATTGTGTTGTTTTCATGAAAACTATGCGTATTATGACATTAATTTTAAATAGTTTTCAAAACTTTGCCCATTAAGACTTTGTTAGAGAACCTTGAATTATTGAGGACTCATTTGAGTTTTGGGATTAATTGTTGTGCATACATGTGTTTTAAAATTGCAGGTGATATTTCTTTTCCGATTTCCCTAACCATGTCTAATCCCAAACGCCCTAGGTCATCCTCGAGTCGGTCTCACCAAAACCGTCCTCCCGCTCCTAGACCTTAAAATCCATCCAATATTCCTTCATCCCTCATTAGTACTTGTTTTAACATGCCTGAAAACCGTAGGGATGAATTGTACTCTAGGTACATGAACTCCTTCCAATCCTATCGTATTAGGGAAGAGCGTATTCCTTCTCTACAAGCTATGATAAAACTTGAATTTGAATACCTCTCAATTCTTCGCCGATGGAAGTTTGATAAACTCTTTTCTCTTCAACCCATCGTCTTTCACCAACTTGTCCGCATCTTTTATTCCAATGCGGTTTGTATTCATAACACAACTCAGTGCGGTACTATAGCGATTAGATCCTATCTTTTAGGACAATATATCACTATTACTTCTGAATCTATCGCATCTCATTTTGGTTTAGATGACGAGGGTTTATTTAATGAGAAGGAAGATGTGGAATATCCATATCTCCCTAATGCTAGTGTCAGTACCTTTAGGTCTCACCACGATCGATTTCTTCACTTAATGATCTCTTGGTGGTTTAGACCATCCGCAGGTCGGTACTCCACACTACGTGCTACAGACTTATGGTGGATGCACTGTATAAAGAACAAAAAGAAAATCAATTTTCCACATATTGTCTTTAGCGCGCTTGTCGATATCATAAACATCATTCCCTCAAAGCATGTAGAAACCCTACCTTATGGTTGTCTACTAAGCAATTTGTTTATCAAACTCGGCCTAGATGTCTCCCTTGACAATCCTATCCCGCTCCAAAACCCAATCAATATCATATCCTTAAAGAAATCGGATTGGAAATTGGATGAGAACACCAGACTATGGTCTTTTCGACCCGGTAAGCAAACCCCGGGAGCTAGTTCTTCACGAGCTACTCCTAGTTCTTCTCTTGCTCCTCCTCCTCCTCCAGCTCCTGACGCTGATGATGATCCAGAGCTTCAAAGGCTTATGAGAGATATTGACGAGGAAGTACCAGCTCGGCAAGATGATCAAACGCCACCTTATTTCCGATCTTTTCTAGAGTCGTTTGATCTACGTTTTGCCTCCATTGAGTCTACGATTTCTGAGTTTCAGAGGGAGATGCGTGATCGTATGGATGCTCTGACTCTTGAAGTTCGAGCTCATTATCCTCCTCCTCCCGATCCTCCGATGGAGTAGACTTGCTTGTCATGTTTTCTTGTTTTTAAAACTTGGATTGATTTTGATTTTTGTGCTTTGTTTGGTACTTTGAACTTGATTAGTTGTTGGATGTTTGTTTGAGGATGCTTGAACTTATATTTGATTTGACATTTTAACACTTTCTGTTTATTAATTTTGCATCATTAGAAATTTATGACCAAATTATGCCATTTCACATTTTATTATGAATATCGTTTATGAAAACTAATGGCTAATCTCTCTTTTGATTGTGATCTTAGCAGCCTCTTATTAATAAATCAATTGGCTAATGTTTTTCAAAATTCTTGTTTAAAACGTTTTTATAGAGTCTTTTTGATTTAACAAAAAGGGGGAGAAAATTTAAGATGTGCTATAGTAAGGGGGAGTAAGTTTTTCAAAATCGATTTCAAAAATAATTTCTTAAACAAATCTTAAAATTACTCAAATGGTTTGTTATATCAAAAAGGGGGAGATTGTTGAAAACATTTTTGATATTTCGATATAACAAATTAAGTTAAATGAATTTTAAGATTTTACAAATGATTTTACAATTCTATATTCGATTCAATTAACCGAATATCAAATTATTACTCCAAGTTTTTCAAGATCAATTTTAAACCTTACTAAATGTGTAAAATTGTGATTTGTACTTAAACTATTTTTAAAACAATTTTCACAAAGTATTTTGAATCAAAATCAAAGCCTAAATTCAATTATTTGAGGTGATGCACCGATGCATCAACCATGCATCGATGCATTAGTGAATTAATTGAAACATCGAATGCATTCCATGCACCGATGCATTCTCCATGCATCGATGCACTCTGAATATTTTCAAAACATCGAATGCATTTGATGCATCGATGCACACGCCATGCATCGATGCACTCAGGCTATTTTCAAACATCGAATGCATTTCATGCATCGATGCACACTTGGTGCACCGATGCATCAAGTGTTCCAACGGTCAAAATATTTGAATTTTACACTGATGCACCGATGCATCCTCCATCATGCATCGATGCATGAGACGCTCCACCCAGAAAAATTAATTGTTTTCACACTTGAACGGCTCTATTGACTCCACTAATTATCACCAACGTTCAGAAGTGATTCAAGGTGTATTTAAACAAGTTCTCAAGCCCTTGATCAATAAGAAATTATAGAGAAACAAGAGAGAAAGCATCAAACACCAAGTTTGTGCAAATCAAGCCAATTTTCCTTTCAATATTCATTTTGCTTTCAAGAACACCATTTGTGCTCATTTGTAATTATCTTTGAGTGTTCTTTTCTTGTTCTAGAATTGTGCAAACATCTTACCTTGTGAGGTTTTTCTTGTAAGTTTGCAAATTTGTAATCTTCTCTTTGGGAAAAAGAGTGTTCTCAAGAGTTGGGGTATACTCTTGAGGGATTTTGTAAGGTTATCTCTTTGGCCTCAAAAGAAAGAACAAATTAGTGAATTTGTTGGAAAATCCTTAGTGTGGATAGCTAAGGTAGTGGACGTAAACTTTGTTTGAGAAAGTCGAACCACTGTAAATCGCTGTGCAATTACTTTCAATTTTCTGCAAAAGCTTCCACGAAATTTTTAATTGCCAATTCACCCCCCTCTTGGCCGATTCCGTCGATCGATTAACTCAACAATATGTATCTTGGTTTTATGGTAATTATGAAGTTATATCAAGGGTATATTGGTATTTTCACAAGTTAATGATTTTAATAATGTTTTAAAGGATGATAAGCATGATATCAAAAACAAATATCATGCCAAAGTGTTCTTCTCCAGCATCTTCACGTGAGAAGGCTTACAAGGTAAGAAAATATTTTATTTTCAACTTTTGAGCTAATTTCTTTGGAATTGGAGTTATGTCGTGAGATAGGAAAATGATCTAAGCGAAAAACGCTATCATTTGGTACTAATATTGCTTTCTAATCTTGTTGGATTTCAAAGATCCCAAATCTAAGGGTTTGTGTTCATATAAAGAATCATGAAATTGATGATTAATTTTGATGATTTAAAGGTTGTAGATTCATATTCAAGTATGTATGATGATTAGAACATGTTTAATCTTTTTAGAACTTGTTTTATAAATTTCGGCCATGAATGGTTTGAGTGAGAAAAATTATGGAAAAATTATATATGGGTTTGAAATGATGAAGGAAATATTCTACAAGCCTTAGAAAAATTAGGGACAATTTCGTAAGTTTTGAAAAGTTGGGGATCAATTCGTAAATTCTAGAAAATTGATGGGTTGTTGTGTAAGTGATATATAATTGATGTACTAAGCTGGAAATTGTTGTTTGGGAAATTAAATGAGTGTTATATGTGAGAAATAACTATTTTGGAAGTTCGAAAAGATTGATGATTTAAGTACAACACTTGCATAGTTGGGGTACTTAAATGTAATTATACCTTTGTAAAGCATTTGTATGATAGTAATTACAATGCTGGAATTTTGGTATTAAGAATTTAAGTGATAAAATGGTGAAGGACCATTTTGTGTAAATTGGAAAGGTTGGTTTCAATGTTAAAAGGAATTATTAAGTGTTTAATATTTGGTAGAAATGGAGTTATTATGGGATATGTTTATGTTAGTACAATACTAACATATGTATCGTTATGAATTGGTGATATATACAGATTGTGATTGATTTGTAATCGAAACAAATCAAATATAAAAGGGTTTTTAGTGGACAATAGTGAGGCTCATATATTTTAAAAGAAATAAAGTGTCAAGGTGAGTGCAATACATGCATGAAATTATACATGGATGTTTTATACATCATCAGGAAGACTTGCGATAAGTCAACGTTATTTATATCAGCATGATATATGTTATTTTTATAACTATGACATGACATTGAAATGTCACGGTATGAAATCAAAATGCATTGATCATGAAAAATGTGATATTTTACCATGAATGTTTTCAGGTATGAACTGCCCAATGTTAAATATTGATAATATACTTTGCCATGGATGGATCGAATAAAGTAGACTATATGCCCAAATAAACCATTGAGGGACAGGGTATAGTTGACATGTCATAGAGTATAGCAGCTGCAGGTTTATATTACACTATAGTGTATAAGGACACTAAGTGTACATGGTGGGCACAACCTTATGTGTAATACACTTCGGTGTATATGGTGGGCACGACCTTATGTGTAGCACTACGGTACAAATATTACTCGAATACCCAGGGTCCTCAGGGTTGTATATTGGGCTATAGGCTATGAGTTATGGTTTATTGATTAATAAATGGTAAGTATGCAAATAAGCTTACGAGCTTATGAATAATGGCAAGTGTATTGATAAAATAAGCTTACGAGCTTATGAAATTTAAATGGTAAGTATTTTGGTAAAATAAGCTTACGCTTATGGGATAAATGGTAAAAGATTTTATATTATATTGATCATGGTAAAATATTGGATATGCAAATAAAATGATTTTATGGCATTTTGAATTAGATATTGAAAATCATGCATGAATTGTATTGCATTGTTTATTGTTTTAAATTGCCTCACTAAGTATATACATAGCGTGTGATGATTTTCACGCGTAGGTAAAAAGCCAGTAATTGAATAAAGAGTTCGGAATGACATCATGCATCGAGGAGTATATTTCAATATCAGTAAGACATCCTAAGATGTAATATAGACTTAATTAGTGGCATGTAATTATAAATGTTTTATTTGTTTTGTTAAACAAATTTGGAAACAAAATGGAATTTTATTGAATTTATATGTATTTTCGAAAGTTATTGTAGCAGTTACTGTAGCAGCACTGTAGTATGAACAGTAACCACGTTTTAAGCAAAATTTTCCAGTATGTAAATAGGGTATCGATCCCCCCTACAGGGAATCGATCCCCTCACTATTCATCGTCACTGTTCACTATTACTGTTCACGGATACTGTTCACTATTCATAAAAAAATCTTTTGAATTAAATTCATTATAATGAAACATAATTTATATGATATGATATTTTTATAATATCAATTATCATTCTAAGAAAATAAATTTTAAATCACTTGTAAATGTGGAAATGGTTTTAAGAAATCCGGGTGACATCTATAATCTGTATAGGTATAATTATACGAATTATGGGTGTTACAGGGAAACTCAAATTCGTATACCTTAAAAACTTCAGATAGTAGGTATACGGGATCCACAAAATGGTTATAGTCTTGACGTGTATGCGAGCAAGCTGCTATCACATGAGAGCATGAATACTTCAGAGCTTGAAAAAACCCGCAGTCGCACTTTCTGTCTTTTAGATTTACTCTTAACGACACAACTTCAATCCCTTGAAGAGGTCGCGGTAACTCTGTGACATGAAACATTTCATGCCTTCTATATAAGCTTGTTACAGACATTCCATTTGATGCAGAATTTTTTTTCAGTAGATCTGCAACTAATCTAGGGTGATAGACATGACCGCCTTGCATCCAAGTTTAAGCTTGTCCCCCGAGCTTCGTAAAAATCGCCCCCAAACGAAAATATATATTCTTTACCAAAGCCGCTACTGGTAAGTGATGTGCACCCTTTAAGGTTGAATTGATTGCCTCTGCCAAGTTGGTCGTCATGTGTCCATATCGATATCCACCATCATATGCGTTCGTCCATATTTCTTTATCGATGAGGCTGATGTAATCGTATCCTTCCTCGTTCTTCGCCCGCAAATCTTGATGCATTGATTCAAACGTTCGAGGAAGTAGTTCGTAACCTGATTAAAAATGTATAACTTACTAACTTGCTTTCTTTGCAAAATTAAAACAATCGAAAGAAAACAAACCACATCAGTTTCACTTACCCATGCGCACAATTAATTGACGCTCATCATTCTTCTTGTATCTTCCATGGTAGTTCGCAATAATGTATCGGAGACAATACCTATGTTGGAAAAAGGGTGGTTGCCACATTGGACCCAAAGACTCCATTGCTGCTTTGATCCCAGCTCCGCGATATGAAATGACACAGATGTTTTCCCTCGTGATAATATGTGCACGTAAATTTCGAAGGAAAAAAGCTCAAGAATCTGTATATTCTCCTTCGATAAGAGCAAAAGCAACTGGAAGAATGTTGCAATTGCTATCTTGGACAATTGCCAATAATAAAACTTGCTTGTATTTTCCATACAAGAAAGTCCCGTTGATCTGGACCACAGGCTTGCAGTATTTGACAGCATTAACGCACTGTGGGTAACTCTAAAAACTCGGTAAAATTGGCATCGATCGCGAAGAACTCGATCATTATGGTATGCATAGGAGGTTTTGAAGTCCACAATTATTCCAGGATTCAACGTCCGCACCAGCCTAAACCAACCTGGAAGTTTATTGTAAGATTCATCCCATTCGCCATGAAGTTTGACAATGGCATTTTGTTTTGCCAACCAAGCTTTTTTATAGGAGATAGTGTACCCATACTGCGATTGTATAGCTGAAATCAACACTGTAACAACTATATGAGAGCTTGTTTTTACTATGGACATGATGGCTTGGCATATCATTTCAGAGTCCAAGTTGGGATGATCTTGGTTGACCCCTCCAGCACAACATGTGTGAAAACCATTGTATACTGTTAGTTCCCATATGTTGTTTTTCATCTTCATTTTTGATACGCGAACCATCCAATTGCATCCGTTTTCGCGTCGAGCACAGTAGCATACATATTTTTCGGTCGTGGATCGGTTGACTCTGGACTGAACATAATTACGTATATTGTAATTTTTTATAGCCATCACCGTTTCTTCTTTGCTTGAAAGCTCCATGCCTAAAGATAACTCACCATTATTTATTGATGAGTAATATCCATAGTCACCGAGATGAGGCATATCCGTAAATTCTGGCCCGTACATTGCACCATAATCAGCTTCATATATGTGTGCAGGAGGGTCAGTTTGTGTTACATTTCCTGAAACTTCATCATCATCAGAGTTGAATTGCGGTGATTCTGGGTGAATGAATAGTCCAGTCTCAGCACCATCCGCACCAGGCTCAAGAAGCGGTTCTTCTGGTGGAGATGATGGTTTCTCCATGCGCTCCACATTTAGGTCGAAGAACCTATTACTTGCACACCTTCCCCTTGAACTAGAAGGCATATCGACATTGAGATCGAAAAAGCTCGCAGTCGAATGCCTCCCTCTGGAGCTTGAAGCCATCGTGTCAAATGGAAACTGCACAGATGGTTGCATCGATGGCATCTCCATATGGTCAAAGAAATTTGCAGATGAATGTCTTCCCCTTGAACTTGACGCGGTGTTGCCATACAGATTATTCGTGGACCCACCTCGGTACATATCGTAAAGAGTTGCGGATGAATGTCTCCCCATTATGACATTAAAATCATTACACATTACTATAGTCGGGTTGTCAACTTGATCAACTTGTTCAACCAGCCCATAGTGAGAGCTTAATGATTGACCCCGAACAGCACACACTTAAACAAAATGTGCATACTTCTCAATATCGGCGTTTGAATAATTACTTTGAGCTTCAACCATCATTTCAACATTATCATTGTTCGAAAGTTCGAACGCTGTATAAGTTAATGATAACAATGATGTTGGAAATCTGTACTGCAATGACGACATTCTACTATTACTTCCAACATAAATCTTCCTCGAAATCTTCGTTATCAGCTCTTCAAGAATTATGTTTCTCTTTAATGATATTTTAACACGCTCATTTGATACGAAAACAACTCCGGTTTCATCTTCTCGAATTTCACCATCATAATAAACAATAGCTGAAAGTCGCGTCATTCTTTGAGTTTAAAAGTGCGGCAATATTATATCTGAAAAAAATAACTGAAACAAACCTGATTAAATAAATAATATATGAACGAAAATATAACACAATAAAATGTTTACACATTAACATAAATAATTTAAATAATATAATTTTATATTATTACCTGCACCGCAAAACTATTTCGACGTATGCTCCCGCTTTCTAATTTGACAAACACAAAAATTAATTGAAAATAATTAATATACTATTTTTTCAAATAATCATAATAAACAATAAGTATAATAAAAAAAGTATAACAAAATTACCTTATAACGAAAAATCGCACGAAATTCTAAATTAAATATGAAAAAATTGTCAGAATTATTGACTAGTTGACGGAATTATTGTATTAATTTATAAGTTAAGAGGAGAGATGCGAGGAGATGTGAGGAGATATGAGTAACTTAACCCGGGGAGAAGGGTATTTATAGCCAAGAAAAGTTGTTATAATTATACAAGGCGCGATACCTGCAACTCGCCTTATATACTTATACCAGTTAAATGTATGGTGCAGCTCCTGCCTCGCGCTATGCCCCTACGTGGCATAAGGCGCACTCTAGGGACCGCACTATACTCACGTGTATTCCATATCAACATATAGCGCGGTGTAGGAGGCGCGTCTTACCCCACGTGATGCCAAATCAGCATATAACACAGTGCAGGAGGCGCGTTTTACTGTAAAGGCTGTTAGATCAAAAAATATAATATAATCAATATAAGATCAATAAATATACCGATCACCGATAATTTTTCGAAAAAAACGCCAAGTTTCTCTTCCCTCTTGTTTTATACTTTTTACTCTCCTTTTCCTCGAGCTCTGCATAAGCAGAAACAGAAGCCAAAAACACAAATAATGCTGGCGTGTTTCACGGACAACCTTAGCTTATGCAGAGCCACTGCTGCAATTGGGTACTTGTTCCTGTTACTCTTTTCTTTCTTCATCACAATTTCCGCTGCTTGTTTTAATGGAAACTGCCAGGTTCCTTTCTTCTTTCTTCCTTCCTTTCCTTTTCTCTCTCTCTGTGATACGTTCAGTTTTGAGCTGAATTCGCTAGAGATCGTTTCTGTTCTTGACTTATGTTCCCAGGCTACAGATTGTGGTTCAGGTCTTTATTGTGGGAACTGCCCAGCTTTGGGCAAGAGTCAACCTTTTTGTACCAGAGGTCAAGCTATCATACCCACTTCTGTTGTAAGTGCACAATTTTTTTTTTCATTCAGTGAGAATTTAGTTTAATTTTGTTTCCTTTTTGGTAAGGGAGCTCTTTGTTTTCCATTTCTGTGTATATTTTGGTGATGGATAGGTTTTACTATTCTGTTGCTTTTTTCTCTCTCTCTTTTGTACACTTCCATGTTGTTCTCTGAGCAAATTGTTGATGGGCATTTATGTTTTTGGTGTGAATTTTGGGTGCCAGATTGGTGGATTGCCTTTCAACAAATATTCATGGTTGATGACCCACAATTCCTTCAGCATAGTGGATGCACCATCTCTACAAGGCGTTCAAAGACTGACATTTTACAATCAAGAAGACATTGTTACTAATCAATTGATGGTGTGTACTCTATTATTTTGCATCACCTTTAAATGACCTTGTTAGTTATTGTGATTCTAAAGGAAGAGACCCGGGTTCAAGCAGCTATGTCTGCATACTCTGTGTGCCTTGTCAATAGTCTAAGAAAAAATTATGAACATATACTATCTTGTAGTCACTACGTACTGATAAAAAATCTAAAGGAAACCATAAAAAGGAGGAATTAGACATGATCGGCTAAAATTACATCTAGTCTAGTTAGGTGATAATGTGAAAGTTTTATTCTTTTTTTACTCTTTGTATGATTTTGTCCGTTTGGCATTAAATAGAATTTACTTAGCTTCTTTATGGTCTCCAAAAATATGGAAATATTTTTTGCTTGCATCTTGCCTTTTTAAAGAAACAGATGAATAATTGATTTCTCTATATTCTAAACTTATTTGCTTTGTGGTTGGTTTTTATCCAGAATGGAGTGAGGGGACTGATGTTGGACATGTACGATTTTAACGACGATATTTGGCTTTGTCATTCATTTCAGGGACAATGCTTCAACTTCACTGCCTTTGTAATATGTCTTTCCATCTTAGAAATTTAGCAGTTATAATGCGTGCTCTTCTTTCTAATTTTTAATTTTCCATTTTTTCAAGACAATTTGAATTGTGCTGATTGGATCTTATTCAGCAACCCGCAATTAACACCTTGAGGGAAGTGGAGCCATTCGTGACTCAGAATCCATCAGAGATTGTAACCATTATAATCGAGGACTATGTGCATACACCAAAAGGACTGAGTAACCTTTTCACGAGTGCCGGTCTTGACAAGTATTGGTTTCCTGTGTCGAAGATTCCAAAAAAGGGTGAAGATTGGCCTACTGTGAATGAAATGGTGCAAGTAAATCACAGGCTTCTGGTTTTCACCTCAGTTGCTTCGAAGGAAGCGGAGGAAGGAATTGCGTACCAGTGGAAGTACATATTAGAAAATGAAGGTAATGGTTATGTACGTGTGGTGCTTCTTTCTAGGTTCATATTGTGTTCTTGCTATCGACTATAGAGTAAACAGCTTAATGATATTTTGGGTTCAGCTGGAGATCCAGGGGTAAAGCCAGGCTCATGCCCAAATAGAAAAGAATCATGCCCAAATGGTTAATTCGGTCGCTGATTGAATTAATCAAAATCAAATTAATTGAATTTTTGTAATTAGATTAATATTTTTATATAATTTAATGGATGTATAACAAGCTGTTCTAATTACAGCAATGTAACAACCATGCCTCAAATAGGCGGCCCTTTGCTTCAAAGTTCAATGTCATCATAGTGACAGAGAAAAATACCATTCTATTTTTTTAAGGGAAGAGGTCCGTTATAGCTTAATCATAATTAAAGTATAAAACTAACTCTTAAGTCTTAATTATTTCCAAGTTAACATAACTAGTTTTCTTACAATAATCAAAGTCCACAAAACAATAACAACAGCAAACTAGTACGCATCACTTGTGAAAGAAGGAAAGCTGAGATGAGATCAATCATTAAAAAGCACCCCAAAATATAAAACTCAATCTAATATAAACCAGAATCATACGAGTCGGTGAAGATATCTTTATAAATTCTTAATTTATGAAGGAAAGGATATTTGGGTTTATCTTATTGTACAACAAATGAATCACCTTTAACACGTTGATTGAGTATATATACATGGGATGGGATGGGATTGGCATGCCAATCATGTGAATGGCACTGGATCCACTACCTATATTCATGTGGCTTTCTTTCCTTCAATTCTTTGCATTCAGTGATGATTGAGAGGAGGCGGTCGTATAGTCGTTTTCTATAATTTTTTTTATATATATTTTAGATATTCTTTTTGTATTTTCTATAATGATTTGATTGTATTCTTATGTCAACTTCTGTATAATAATAAATTAAACAATTAATATCAGATTAGTTTTGATAATCCCCCCACAAATCCTAATAAATATGAAGATTTGATGAATAGGTGGGATTTGATTGGAATTGGAACTTGAACTTGAAGCAGTCCCACAAAATTCTTGCAGAACGCCAAGTTTTCGATATTTGTTGGAAATGTATAATGAATTATGTACATGCGGCCAACCTGAGTAGCCAATAAGAAATCTTCTTCAGTAAAAAGTCAGTTTATCTATGTTTTTACTAATCATTTACATTAAAAATCATCACCAATTGCAATGGAAAATCAATTGGACAAAGCCATCAGATTTGATTGAAGGCCATGAAACTCTAATTTTCTCTTCTTTCTTCTACCTCAGTGTGATCCAGCTCTCTGAAACTGGCCAATTGGCTGCCGCTTCATCACAAGCCAATTCATGAATCCGATCCGAAGGTGATGAAATGTAACTCGAAAATGAAGGAACAGAGCTTGATTGAGAAGAAGCTGTTGATTGAGATGAAACCCAATCTGGGAAATCAAAAGGAGATTTTGGTGAAGCTGAGAATTCTTCAAATGAACATCTCGAGGATGTTGATTCTTCTTCTTCTTCGCATCGATTCATTGAATTTGAAACGATCTCATCATCACAAGAGATGAATGGATGATCCAGGAGCATCTCGGCCGTCCATCGCTTCTTCGGATCCTTAACGAAGCATTTTCTAAGAAAATCTTTTCCTTCCTCGGATAAATCTTGAGGAATTCCAGGCAATTGATCGCTAACCCCAATCTTAAACAACAAAGCCGCCATGTTTGTCCCTGGTTTGAAATTCCAAGCTGCTTTCCCAGTAAACATCTCAACAATGGCACATCCAAGTGCCCAAATATCAACAGCTGAATCATACACGTTTTCATTGACCGACTCTGGTGCGATATTGAGAGGAGTTCCCCTGATTTCCATCCTCCTCTGTTCTCCCTCTTCTTCTTCTTCCCCATTTCTCTTTGCCAATCCAAAATCAGCTATCTTCACATCACCATTACCAAACAAAAGAATATTTTGAAGCTTAATATCACAGTGAACGAACCCTTTTGAATGAACAAAGCGTAGCCCTTTAAGTATCGATCTTGCGTATCTCCTAACATCGGATTCCATCAAGTTCCCGCCGCTTTTCTTCAGCTGATCAGCCAAGCTTCCTTTATCAGCGTACTCCAAGAACAAATTATACAACCTCACACCCTTTTCGACTGTATGATTTCCACCTAAACAACGGATGATTTGGGGGCAAGAACCGATTCTATCAAGCACTTCCTTCTCGTTCTTCAGCGAAACAGAGTCGATTAGTTGGCAAGACTTAACAGCCATTAAAGGAGATTTTGAGAAGCCATTTTTGGGTAGCACCAAATTGACAGTGCCGAAACTTCCACACCCAATCGTCTCCCCACGAATCCACTCCATTGGACACTCCAACTTCCACTCAAGAATTCTACAACTTTGGGTTTTAGGAAAAACAGAACGCTTCTTCGTTTGTTTTGAGGCAAAATGAGCAAAACAGAGGTTACAGGACGTGATTGTGGCGCAAATACTCCCTTTATATATAGGGATGGATTTTTATTTTAATTTATTTTATTTGGTAGGCGTCGGCGTTCCAGATGAATTGAATTTTTCCTATAATTAATGCACGTGATAGGTGAGCATATTTTGTTTGTTTTATTTTTTATTTGAATTTCCGTATCTTAATATGAAAAAAACGGCTTACCTTCCCCTGTCTTGAAAAACGTGGTAGCTATCACCCCTCTTACAAGATTTTTACTCCATATAATTTATACATCCAAAAATAATTACAATAATATCTAATAATTTATAATTTGATTTAATAATTATAATATATATAGAACTAGAGATGATAATTTAATTGATATTGATGAGCTTTCATTAGAATAAATTTGATAGGCTTAATTTTTTTAGAAAAAACATTTTTGAGTTGAGTAATTTGATATAGAATGAGGTTGGATCAGATCAAGTTCGGATTTAAGGTGATATTTTTTTTATCTTGTAAAATAAGGATCTAATTATAAAAAAATTATAGAGATGGGTAATTTATAAAATAAAAATAATTTTTTAATTAAGTCTTTATTTTATAAAATACAAATAATTTTTTATATATTTATGTCAGTTCAGTTGAATTGGATGCATGATTTTATTACAAAAATTGAGGTTGAATCAAGTATTAACGGAGGCAATACACTACTCAGGTCATGTCAAATCGAGTAAACGATGTATGTTATTCGAATCAGATTGAGTAAGATTTAAATAAAAGATGTATGCTTTTCCGATTGGAGTAGGTAACCAAAAACCCAATCCAACCCTAGCATTGCCAACTCTGTATATTACATTATAATAAGTTGAGAATGAAAAATAAGGAGTAAGTCGACACCGTTTTTCGCGCGGGTAGAGAAAGACCGATACTGACTCGGGGGTTTTCTTTGAAAATTATCTCAAAATGTGACGAGTTGCCACCAATCATTTAAGGTGCGATTGGAACACCGTAAAAACCGAGTGATTTTAATAAAACATTTTATTTTAATAAAATATCTAGTTTTGGGGTTTGAAAAAAATCCAGAAATCAGGTTCGGGAGTCGATTACGCGTAGGGAAGGATTAACACCACCACAAGCGCTCAAAAATTGGTACATAGTTGATTACTCTATATTTAAAATCAGAAATTTTGAGTTCGATCTTTATTTAATTTAAAAATCATTAAGGATGCAAAGTTGAAAAAGATATTCGTTTATCGAGACCGATAACATTCGCCCCCGAGCGTAAATGCGGGAGATCAGCTATTGTGCCTAATAACCGAACATTGCTTCGTTTTTAGAAAACATGATGCAATTTTTTAAAAGGATGTCGACTTATTTTGGGAGTTACTAGTAGTCACACCCTGAGCATGATCGCAGGAGATATACTATTAATTCCTTAATAAGTGAAGAGTGCCTTAGATTTATAAAAACAATGTGATCAAGCAAAATTTTATTTATCCTAATTATACTAAAAGTAAATTAAGGTTTTTTCTAACTTACGATGTCAAATTATGAAAATTAATGAACCTAGGGGCTCAAATCTAAAAAAAGGTAGGCTCTAATATTAATCATATTGAATTATGTAAATGTTAAAGCTCTAATTAAATTTGGGGACTAAATGGTCAAATAAATAAACTAAGATTATGAGACCTAAATATAAAATCCTAAAACTTAAGGATCTAAATCTATAAATCTTAAGGTTTAAAGTGTTAATCTACAAATTTAAGCCTTAATAATTATTAAAAGCAAGGAACTAAATTAAAATAATTAAAACAACAAATAATAAAAATAGTAAAAACAACCAATAAAAATAAAAATAAAATAAATACAAGGACCTAATTACAATAAAATCTAATAACATTGATTAAAATGCAAGAAAACAAAAGATAGTAACTAAATAAAAAATAAACAAGGATCGAAATGTAAGAAATTAAAATACAATAGCTAAATTCAGAACTAACAGGGGCTAAATTGAAATAAAATGAAAATGAGTGATAAAATAAAAATAAATTAAAAACGAAAGGTCCAATGACCAAAATGTAAAAACAAGGCTAAATTCGAAAGACTAAAATAGTAAATTTACCAGATAATTAACACATGCATAACAAATAGGTATAATAACAAGTTTTGTCCTTATAGGGACCAAAATATAAAAACACGACAAACTTACAGGCATTTAAGATGTAATTTTACCATTAATCTAGCCTATATATACCACTTTTAAGCTTTTTTGTTTCATTTCTCACCAAAACCCCCAAAAAACTCAACTCTCCCCCTCAGCCGACTCAACGCCGACAACTCTCCCTGCTACCGTCTGACCACCGCTCTGACCGCCGTACATGGTGGTAAAAAATTTCCAAACAACCCTAATTTTTCCAAAACACTCTTTTACCCTATATCTATCCCCTGAATCTCTATTTGGGGGCCAAAAAACCACTAAAACTACGCGAAAATAACCCCGATGATGTTATGACGTTTGGGCTTCCTCACTCTTTGACCATCGCGAAGATAAACCGATCAGACAGTATGGTTCTCCCTCAAGTAAACTACTCAAAATCTTCCTTTAATCTCTTTTTTATACACGCAACATACTTTATTTATCAATCGAAAATAAAAAAATAATAATAATACCTCAAAAAATCTGATTTTTATTTCTTTCTTGTGGATCTGAAAAATCCCCCATTACAATTTTTTGTTCGGGTATTTATAGACCCGATTTTTACATTTTTCACTTGTTTTTTCCTTTCCTTTTTTCTTTCTTTTTCTTCAAAAAATGATTAAAGTCAAAATAGTTGATATTATTGTGTTTGTTTGGTGGATCTGGCTGTGGTTGTCGGCTGGTGGAGAAAACGGTGGTAGTGGAGAAATTGATGGCCTACCGGGTCGGGTCAGTTCTGGATACGGGTCACCCCAGTGGGCTGAAAAGATGATGCTTACAACCGCCCCTCTTTGCTCATTGCTGTGAAACGAGAATGAAGCAAAGATAAAAAAACACCATTTTTTATTTTGGTATCTTCTTATCACGTTGCGAACTCTTCACTGGGAATGTCAGTTCTTCTCTTTCTGCGAAATTCATCGAGTCCTTGCTGCAAATGATGTCATCTTTTCTTCGTTCTCTTGGTTGAGTCTTCATCTTCAGTTCTTCTCATCCTTGTATTTCCATTGGAAATGTTGATCCCTCAAGTGATGTGTTGCTGATTCAACTCCATATGTGATGAATTGAGTACCGGAAATGTTGAAAACATTTTGCCCAAAGGTCTTATGAATGGCCCAAAGGTCTTATCATCTTCCTTGAAAAACTTATAAATAGCCTGAAGGACTTATGCATCATGCTCGAAAGACTTACTAATAGTCAGAAGGACTTACTCATCAAGAAACCCTTGAAAATCAAGCTTAGTTTCTTAGTTGTCATCAAGGAACCCCTAAAAATTAGGCTTAGCTTTCTTTAAAAAATCTTTGGAGATAATTATCAAGAAACCCCTAAAAATCAAGCTTAGTTTCTAAAAGCTCATTTGAAAACATCATGCCTGAGAGTCTTATGGATGGCCCGAAGGACTTATCATCTTGCTCGAAAGACTTATAGATGGCCCGAAGGACTTACTCATCAAGAAACCCTTGAAAATCAAGCTTAGTTTTTTAGTTGTCATCAAGGAACCCCTAAAAATTAGGCTTAGCTTCCTTTTAAAAACTCTTTGAAAATATCATCAAGAAACCCCTGGAAATCAGTCTTAGTTTCTAAAAACTCATTTGAAAACATCCTGCCTGAAGGTCTTATAGATGGCCCGAAGGGCTTATCATCTTGCTCGAAAGACTTATAGAAGACCCGAAGGATTTAAGCATCACGCTCGAAAGACTTAATGATGACCCGAAGGACTTACTCATCAAGAAACCCTTGAAAATCAAGTTTAGTTTCTTAATTGTCATCAAGAAACCCCTACATATCACGCTGGTCCCTCGAGCTTAGTTTCTTATAAAAATTCATTAAAATTCATCATCAAGGAACCCCTACATATCATATTGGTCCCTCAAGCTTAGTTTCTTATAAAAAAATCATTGAAAATCGTCATCAAGAAACCTCTAAAAATCAGGCTTAGTTTATTTAAAAAATCTTTTGAAAATATCATGTTATTTGGGTAACGTGCCCCCACATCAAAGTAATGGTTCTTCTTGGATTGGTCTCCTCAATTCTTGAGGTTCTGCCAATCGGAATATAATTCCCTTCTGTAGACACCCATTTTTTGTTGGGATTAAAATATATATTATATTTATTATTATATACTATAGTATGATTATTATTATTATTAATATTATTTTACAATATTTGCAGGCCCAATTACAAATACCAAGAGGCCCAACACTAGTGACCCAACAAGCAAACCCAAGCATCCCAAATGATAACCCATCAACTTTAGGGTTTTTGAAACCCTAATCTCTAAACCAAAGCCGCCGCCGCTTCCCCAGCCACACCAGATCCTTCACCGAGCCAACAGCTACCGCACACCAGCTCATCTCGAGCCAACAACCGTCGCACGCCACCAGTTGTAAGCTGAAGCCATCGTAGATATATCAAGCCGAGATATCCCGAGCTGTCACCATCGATAAACCTACACAAATCTACCAAGTCAACGACAACCCATGTCAAAACAACACCTAATCCCAACTAAACATATCAACATCTTACCAAAACGCAAGAAAAAGAAAAGAAAAGGACAAGGGAATTCGGTGAAGGAATCAACCATAAAGAAGGGAAAAGAGGGAGGAATTCAAGATGATGAGGGTCTCGATAAGAAAAAATAGATCAATGTTGTTTAGAGAGAAGAGCAATAAATACGAAAAAAGAGTGTGTAAAAGGATTCTTCCTTACCCCATGTTCAAGTGTCGAGATGTGTAGCAGAGTCTTCCCATCTTTTTCGAAATCAATATTGATAATTTTATGAGGTATTCCATTTATATTTTTATGCATTGAGTGTATGTGTGTGGTGCATTTCAAAATAAATGAATAAGCGAAAATAATAAAAAGAGGCAGAGGAATTCACCCACCAACCATCATTGAATTATTAAATAACCAAAGAAATTAGCTTAAGTGGCTAACCTTGGTAGTTTACCCATTTCACCAGATTTGTAAATTAAGAAGATAACATGGTAAGGTGTTAGTTTTTAGGGTCGTTATATAGAGTATTTTGGATTTAGAATAGAGAGGAAGGTGCGTTTATGTTTTAGGTTGGCTTAAAGTTCAATCGACCACCATGGACGGTGACCAAAGAGAAAGGATCGTTAATGAAAGGTATTGGGGAGTTTTAAATGTTTAGATAGCTAAATAGTTAGGGGGTTGAGATTAATTCCAGGAAAACCAAAAAAAATTCGAAATAAAATAAAGAAAAGGAGTAAGGAGAGTAATGAGATTCTGTTACCTTAGTTGTTTGAGTTATGTAGCAGTCGGAGTAAAAGGTATTGTCGAGTGCTGGCAAACAATGGTCTCCTTCAAACATGGCAGCCGTTTGTAGGCCTAGGAGAGTGATCTTGAGAGGTAAAAAAATAAAAAAAATCAAGGCGGAGATGGAAGCTATGAGGGTGGTTTTGATTGAAGAAGAAGAAGAGTAGAGAGGGAGATAAGAAACGGCTGAATGTTAGGTTTAGTATAAGTTTAGGGTTAGGCTTTTTACATTAGAATATATATAAAAAGTTTTAGGGTTATATTTGTTTAAATACGTTAGTTATTTGGCCACTGTTATTTTCCTTTATATTGAATGAATATTTGTTTTGCTTATTTAATTCACAGTAATATTTTAAGATTATTATATGTGTTCTTTATTGTGAATATCACTATACGTTTGTTATTATATTAAATATTTGTATACGTATTCTGAGTGTGCATATATGTTTTACATGTTATATTTATGTACTTATATTTATAAATGCATGTATATACTGTGTACCTTTTAGAGTTAGTTCCTAATGGTTGTATAAAACGTTCATTTATTTATTTTCGACGTTTGTTTACTCGAATATTTTCAAGAACACATATGTTTAGAATAAGAGTAGAAAGCATTACTTGGTCGAAGTGGTGCGATCCGGTACGATATTTTAGCGACATAAGAACTTGAAATAAGTCTGTATATTTTAATAATTAACATGATTTTATTCAAATAATGCAATGTATGTTTCAAAATACTAATTTGTTTATTTTATGCCAAATGTCAATATTCATTTTTTATTTGATTCGTATTTTATCAAAGAGAGAATACTCTTTTATGAATAAGAAATATATGAGATAACTTTCCTGACAAAGGGTTGTTAATGTCGAGATTTATTTTTATATTAAAGTTTTTTTTTAATTCAAAACAAATTTAGCTTCGATAAAAGGACCATATTTTAACTTTATATTCGATTCAATATTTTTACTATTACAACGTGTAAGCGAAACAGTACCAATTTTGTGGGCTGTGGGGTGCTAATCCTTCCCCACGCGTAACCGACTCCCGAACCCGTTTTAAACGAATCTTTGGTAAACGCAGACTAGTCTTTTGTCGAGATTTCTTTTTATATTAAAGTTTTTTTTTAATTCAAAACAAATTTAGCTTCGATAAAAGGACCATATTTTAACTTTATATTCGATTCAATATTTTTACTATTACAACGTGTAAGCGAAACAGTACTAATTTTGGGCGTTGTGGGGGTGCTAATCCTTCCCCACGCGTAACCGACTCCCGAACCCGTTTTAAACGAATCTTTGGTAAACGCAGACTAGTCTTTTGTTTTTAAAAATGATTTCTCTTAAAATTGTTTTTAAAAGATATTTTTAGGTATTTGACCTACCTAACCCAAAGGTTGATGGCGACTCTTTTCAATTTTATACAAATTGATCCAAAATCACCCATTTTCCAAAATAAAAAGTCGTAATCATTTTCAAACAATTAAACGATTGTCCCCGCCGGAAAACGGTTACGATACCTTCATTCAAGGCTTGAATTCTTTTCTTTTTTTTCTCTTCTTTTCTTGAAAAATCTGTTAAAGATATGCTTTGATGCATAAAATGTGAATGCAACATGTATCTAAATGTAATGCATGACTTTCTTATGTGCAGAAATATTTATCAGTAATCATCTTTTGATTTCAAAATGGAGATCTCGATCTTCCTTCACTTGATCACTCTTGTATGGAGTCTACCCACTAACATCAGCATGGTCAAACTAATCATCTGGAACAATCACGTCCCTCTCATCTTCTATCTTTTGTCTTGCTTCTTTAACATGATTCTAGAAGAAATGTTTCCTCATTAGCTTCAAGGACCTTTTTCACTCGAGACTGTCTTGTTTGAAAATATTTTTCTCCTTCTTTTATTTTTAAAAATATGAAAAAATGTTGAATAAAATTAAAAAATGTTGTCATTTTCTTTCAGCTCACAATCAAATCAAATTGTAAAACAAGAGTTCATTGAATATCAAATAAACTAAATTTTCTTTTAATCTTTCAAAAATTATATATATTTGAAAAGTGTAAAGATTAATGCTGATAAAAGGCTCAGGCTGACTTGGGAAGGTAATGTGTTTCAGGCTAATTTTGGGAGGTAATATGTTTGAGGCTGGCTTCTTGCATTCTTGATTCTGGCGTTCATTGATTCGATGAAGCAACCGTCATGCGTCTCTCTGGAAATGTTCACTGGTTCTCAGCCCTCATGAGCGCCTTTGGACTGTGCAATGCTTTATCAAGAGATTTATAAGATAGTTCTTTGTGCAGTGGTTGACAATCTTTGTGTTCGAGCCGCCTTTTCAGGTTTTCAACTCGAATCCTCCTTTGGTTTCAAGACGTTATCTAAAATTTTACGTCCTGAACCCTCCTTTTATTTTTTCCTTATCGTGCATTAAAGATTTTAGAAAATTATTTGCAAATAAAATTAACCCTGAGGGTCGGAATGAAATCTGAAGATAGTCTCTCCACTTAGAAATCCATGTATGATTAGAAGGGATTTTTCAGGAACGTAATGTAGGCTAGGGCTCATGGTTATGAAAGAAATGGATAAATAGGCTCAAACAAGTGTTTAAGGGTTATTAAACCAATGATCAATTCATTTTGATGCCTTCAATCTTGTCTTGCTCGATTTGAATATGTTCGTATGAGTCCTTTATTTTCTCTGGATGCTCCATGACCTTCTAGTGAACTGATTTTGAAATGACTACGTTTGATCAATCCTATGGTTTGAAACTTGATGCGTCATTTGACTCGATGGAGCCTTTGCATGTGCTTATTGTCCTATTTTTTCTGTGTTTTTTGTTTTGTTTTTCTTTGCTCTTTTTTCTTTTTGTTTTCTTTTACCCTCACCTTCATTTGATCTCCGCACTTTGAATTTGGTTCACCTTTCGGTGTTTTATGTGAATTGATGATCTTTGCTCATGCGAGCAAATTTCATTCATCTTGCCCACCAGTGTGAGGGTGATCCTTGATTAGGGTTGAATTAGAAGAAAATATTATTCAGGCTCAAATAGGGACACAAGGGATATATTTTCTCCTTTTATGAAGGGATAATAAAAGAAAACCGTTCATCATTTCATACACAGAAGTCTTTATAAAAGGGGTATCCCCAGGGGGACGAGTTTCAAGATTAACCTTATTTACATGAAAAATAATATAATTAATGCATGATAAGATTATTTCAATGATTCTCTTTATTTCTTCTTCTTCTATTTGCTCCCAGTATGCCCCAATTATTCAAATTCTCGAAAACTTGATCCACATCACTCTATCTTATCTTCTTGCAGGAAAGGTTCTCAGCATTCTCCCATGATTTATTGAGGTTGGGAAATGAATGTTGGTTCTGTGTCTATAAATGGAAATGTGTGACTTTAAAATCGTAATTCTGAAAAAGGTAATGTTATGGAAAGGTTATTTCTGTATGGAAAGGTAAAGTACAAGTTCTGATGCCTCGGGAGGATAGAGGTATGACTTTATGGTTTCCGGGGAAGTGATGTCAAGGTTAGTCCCTTGGTAGTAATCATATGTTATCTTGGGTAAGGAAACATCCAATGGTTCTTTCGACTTTGGATGGGGTATGAAAAGTCTAATCTTGCCACTTGTCAAAGATCCATAATTAATGAAGTAGAAAAACCTTTAATTCATTTGATATTTAAAGAATTAAAAGATTAAAACTTGATTATTTGTTCATGACATTGGAAAACGATGTAAGTTCCTTTAAAAACCTTAATAAAAAGTTGAGAATAAGGATAAAAACAAGTTCAAACAAGACGTTGCAAATGACATAAAGTTTCATGATGGATGAAATGATTTCTACATAATTAGGATGCCCCATTACTCTTCTGATAAAGTGGCATTTGATTCGATTAGATGTTACATATTATGCTCTGATGCCCCATTTGAGTTCGTCATCCATTGTTCAACCAACTCTTGAGTTAACGTTCCATTACTGACGAGCATCTTTATTTCTTTCATCAATAGACCACAACTCCCTGTAGAATGCCCAGGTGACCCCATGTGGAAATCACAAACACTGTGTTCGTCATAACTATAACCAGAAGGGTTCGACATTACTTTCATCGGTCTCGGAGTGATATGTTGACTTTTAACAAGATACGAGAATAATTCGAATATGGGTGTTTGGAACACCTCCAACTCTTTTCTAACTCGAGGAATCTTCTTTGGTTGATCTGAGTGATTAGATGTCCTTCCTCTCTTGCGGCTTTGGGGGCTTTGTACGTGACATTCATTTACCTCACTATCTTTTTATTTTTGAGTAGGTGATCTTTCAGAGGTAGTCTTCAAATTCCCCTTGGCGATTATATACTATATTTGTTCCACACTTGACACAAGATCTTTAAAATCATTCGTTGAATCTACAATTAATAATTCAATGAAAGGGTCTGGAAGGGTGCTATGAAACATACGTGACATTTCCTTTTTAGCTTCAGAGGTTGTACTTGAACTGCCATGCTTCTCCATCTCAATGCGTATTCTCTAAAGCTTTCAGTAGCTTTCATCTTCAATTTCTGGAGATCTTGACGATTTGGAGCCAAGTCTTTGACATATTTGTATTGATCCAAGAAAACATTGGCCAAATCGATCCATGACTTAATTTGCTCTCTACTCAAACGGTTATACCACACCATTGCTAGTCCAGTAAGAATGTCGTGGAAACAATAAATTAGTAAATCATCGTCATTCAAGTACCCCTCCATCTTTCTGCAGAACATCTTCAAATGCATTAAAAGGAAACTGGTACCATTATACTTTTCAAACTTAAGTACCCTAAACTCATGGGGAATGACCAAGGTGGGGACTAAGCTTAGCTCTCTCGCGTCTAAGTTTTCTGTAAATTTTGGTTTTTGATCATCTTTGTGTTTAGAACTTAGATCTGATGTTTTTCTTTTGAAGTTTACCTATTATAGTTCCTCACTTCTCTTTTAGATCTATATGGTTTTTCTCAACCGTTATCTTACTATTCTAATATCGTCAACTGTTCTTAGATCTACTGACCGATACAATTTTGTCTACTTCCGATCTGATCTATAGTCAAACACAACGTTATCTGTATAATTTTGTCCTGATTCGTTAGATCTATTGGTTTTTCACTGCGTTCTTTCCTACCTTTGACGTAGGAACTCTCACCGGAATCTCGTCGGAACGCCTTTACTCGTTTCTTTTTAGTCGTAAGGTCCTTTATTTTTCCGATCTGAAATATCTCTTTTTGTGAATATAATAACATAATTTCGTGTACATATCTGTTTTTTGCGTGATCTAATTTTTGCTTTTGTGATCACTCTGCCAAACACTAACGCACATATTTCTCTCTCATTTCTTCTCATTTGTTTAGCGTAAAATATTCACAAAATTTTAGAACTCTTGGTGATTTCATCTTCATTTTTCTCTCTCACGGAGACGATCCATTTAATACATAAAAAAGAGAAAATTCCTTCTTTGATTTCAGATCTGCGGTTTTAGTTTTAGATTCAATCAGGCCAAGGTTCAGGTTTCGATTTTTGTTTATTATTGTTCCCCTACTCTTTTTTAGATCTGATTCATTGCATTTTATTGGATTCGGATTTATGAATTCGGATGTTATTGATTTAATTTTCATTTCTCTAAATATAGTTTAATTTCTGCTCAGTTTGATTCTTTTTTATGTTTTTCTTGATGGCGTCTTAAACTTCCATAAAATTTGTTATTTACTTGAAAAACAATTTTGCTTTGAGTAGGATCTACATGATCTATATTTTTGTACTTTTCTTTGAGTAGGATTTACTGGATCTGTATTTTTTCATTGTCCTAGACTCCTAGTATCTTATGTCATTATCAATATTTAAGTAAGATATAAATCCAATCATTGGTTTCTAGCTGTTGGCCTTATGTAAAGTAAGATAATGTTAATTTGTCTTAAAATCCTATTAAGTAACCAACTAGGGTTCTTAGTACCCCTCAATTCTATATCGTTTTATTGGTGCATCTTCTATCTTCCTTGGAATCATTTTTCATAGTTCCTCATAACTTCAGCTATAGATGATAACTTGAGGTCATGTTCTTATTTTAGATCCTATAGGGCGCCTAGGGGGAGGGCTCGACAGAGTGGTGTCAAGGAGACTAGACTTAGAGTTTGTTCGTTGAATGTAGGCACATTAAATGCTAGGCTGCTGGAGCTGATCGACGTACTTAGTAATAGGAAAATAGATTTTGCATATATTCAGGAGACTAGGTAGAAAGGGGCTCGCGCCAGAGAGTGTAATGGGTACAAGTTGTGGTATTCAGGCGTAGATAACGCTAGAAATGGGGTGGGTATCTTGGTATCCTCTAGGCTCAAGGAAAATGTAGTTGAAGTTTATAGATACCGGGATAGGATCATGATGATTAAGGTTATTATAGAAGCGAAAGTGATGAATGTCCTTTCAGTGTACGCCCCACACGTTGGCCTAGGGGAGGGGGAGAAACATTGCTTTTGAGATCAGTTAGATGAAGTACTTAGGAACATTCCGAAGGACCAAAGAGTTTTCATAGGGGGAGACTTCAATGGCCATATAGGTAGTGCAATCGACGTGTATGACGGTGTTCATGGGAGTTTCAGTTTTGGTAGTAGGAACAAAGAGGGACGTACGTTGCTTGAATTTGCTACTGTACACGATTTGGTGGTCACTAACTCCTTCTTTAACAAGAGAGATGTGAACCTGATTACATTCCATAGCGGGGAACATTGTACCCAAATCGACTACATCCTGGTTTGAAATCGGGATCGATGGGCTTGCATTAACTGTAAGGTGTTCCCTGAAGAGGCATGTGCTTCACAACACAGATTGTTGGTTTTAGTGTTCAACGTACGGCACGAGCGGAGCACTCATAGGAGGGCTAAACTTGGTAAACCTATGATCCTTTGGAAGAACTTATATGGAGCGACAGCTGATGACTTTAGGAGTAAGGTTTTGTCTAGTACAGGTTTTGGAACTATAAACTCAAATAATGTAGATATGTTATGGAAAAATATGGAAAATTCCATCAGAGAGGTGGGAAAAAACACATTTGTGTTGTCAACAGGGAAGGTCAATGAGCATAAATAATCATGGTGGTGGAACGACGAAGTCCAAACTAAGGTAAAGACAAAGCAAACTTGCTTCAAGGAGTATCTACATTGCAATGACGACGAAGAAAGATCGAGAGCTAAACAAAGATACGAGGAGACAAAGCGGAAGCCAAAAAAACAGTGGCTAAAGCAAAGGATAAGGCATACGAGGAAATATACAAGAGATTAGACATCAAGGAATGACAAAATGACATCTTCAGGCTAGCAAAATCCAGGGAGAATAGGAAGAAGGATCTAGGTAGCATTAGGTTTATTAAGGACAACAATGGTGTTCTTTTAGTGAAAGAGCATGATATTAAGAGGGTTTGGGGTAGTTACTTCTTTGGCTTATTTAATGACGGTGCCTCTCCCTGTAGAGATAGTACTGTTGATGGGTCAGCCGACCATCATACTACGGCCAATGACTGCCCTATAAGTAGGATTGAGTTTAAGGAAGTCAAAATGGCTCTTAGAAAAATGGGGAGGGAAAAGCTGTCGGTCCAGATCAAATTCCTATCATTGTGTGGTTGGCCCTAGGAGAAGAGGGAGTTAAGTGGTTGACCAATATTTTTAATATTATTTTAGAGACTGCCAAGATGCCAGAGGAGCGGAGAGAGTCTACGGTGATACCAATCTATAAGAATAAATGAGATCCCCAACGTTGTGGCAACTACAGAGGTATTAAACTACTCAGCCATACCATGAAGCTATGGGAAAGGGTGATAGAGGCTAGGGTGAGACAAGTTACTAGGGTTTTGGAAAACCAATTTGGCTTTATGCCAGACATGTCTACTACGGAGGCGATTCATCTACTTCGATGGCTTATGGAGAAATACAGGGGAAAAAATAGAGATCTTCATATGGCGTTCATTGACCTTGAGAAGGCGTATGATAGTGTTCCACGCGATACGATCTGGAAGACCTTGGAAACGAGACGGATCCCAACTGCTTATATATGGGCGATTCGTGATATGTACTGTAGATCTACTACATACGCCAGGACTACAATTGGCGACACCGAGGCATTCCCAGTGGAAATCAGACTCCACCAGGGGTCGACTCTTAGCCCTTACATCTTCGCCTTGATTATGGACGACATCTATTATGCGATACTAGACGATGTTCCATGGTGTATGCTTTTCGCTGACGACATTGTCCTAGTTGCAGAAACAAAAACTGAGCTGAATAGTAGACTGGCTACCTGGAAGACTGCTTTGGAAAAAAAGGTCTAAGGATCAATATTGAAAATACAGAGTATATATGTTTAAACTTTAGTGGGAACCAAAACAATGAAGACGTAGAAGTGTGCATAGAAGGACACGTTCTCCCCTCAAAGAATTGTTTCAAGTACCTAGGGTCTATGATACATAAAGACGGGGGTGTGGATGATGACGTTACACACCGTATAAAGGCGGGATGGCTAAAGTAGAGGGCTGCTATTGGAGTTTTGTGTGACAAGAAGGTGCCTTTAAAACTCAAGGGAAAATTTTATAGAATGACAATAAGACCAGCGTTGCTGTATGGATCAGAATGTTGGGCAATCAAGAAGGATCACATAAGGAGGATGGAGACCGCAGAAATGAGAATGCTTCAATGGATATGTGGTAGGACTCTGTGGGACATGACACCAAACTCTGCTATTAGGATGTCCTTGGGGGTGGTGCATGTATCCGAAAAATTGAGGGAGGGAATACTACGGTGGTTTGGGCATGTCCTTAGGCGACAACTGTTGGATGCAGTCAGGAGGGTAGAGTCGATTACAGTCGGTGGTGCCAGAAGGAGAGGATGACCAAGGCAGAAGTGGGAAGACTGCTTGAGATCTGATTTGAAGGATTTAGCCCTTACCGAGGACATGACCTCTGATAGGAAAGTATAGAGACTTAAGACTAGGGTAGCCGAGTAGTAAGGGTCACATCCATAGGGTATATCATCTATGTTTTCTTTTAATGCCTTTGTAGTAATTTCCATGACTTCTACTTTTTATACATCTCTGTCTTTGAAATTTATGAAGGCTTAGAACTAGGGTAGTGGAGTAGTGTTGCCTTAGTTTAGGTTTTAAGCCCATTTGACTTTATTCCTTCTCGGTGCTTGCTATCGTTGACTTCTGTGTATCTTTCTCGTCATGTTTCCTCTTTTTAAATTTTGTTGGGTCTTACGTTTCTGTCTATACGCAAAGTTTTTTTACGCAGAGATTCATTTTCAAGGATTACTTCCTATTACAAATGCGCATATGCAGACTATATATGAAGACTGTTCAACTATGTATTTATATATTTATTTATACATGCATTGCATTTTATCTTTATTTTTAATTTTCTGACTGTCGGAGGTCTTCCACGGAAGCTGCTCTCAACCTGGCGTTGGGGGCAGCCTACTACTCTACCTCCCTCTTACCCCATTGTATATGAGAATAGGGTTTTGTTGTTGTTATTGTTGTTGTTGTTGTTGACTCTTCCAACTGCTTAATTTTTCCTTTGACATGCTCGGTAACTGCGAGATCCTTCCCTTTATCCAAATAGGATGTCCTAGGGTGGTCAACCAACCTTGATGTGTCAATTTGTTGACGTCTTTCAGACAACACCTTTTCTTGATTAACAACCAATGTAGCCAACACCCCAGTCATTTGACCCAATACTTCTTCTTGAGAGACTAAGGTTTGAATCCTCATCATCTGTTGCAGCGTGGCCATTTGACACCGCATTTGATCCCGTAACTCTCATTGGAACTGCTCTATTTCTTCTAATCTCTTATCCATTAAGAGAGAAAGAGAAATGTAAATGGGTGATCTTGGTATTACTGTCATGTAACCTTTCAAAAATTAATCTGATGATTTTTTATATTAGAAATGTATAAAAATTAAATTAAAATAAATACAATGCATGCAAAAAAGGTGTCAATCCAGAGTAACCATCATAAAATGATTTTCATTGATCACAAAAGGTTTCAGTACATCGAATAACCAAACTACAGATAATGAATAACTTTAGCTCCTAAATTTTTTATCTCATTTAGGGGAGCCAGGTTACCTTCTAGGCATGGTTTGATGCTGAGCCATCAATCTGTTTCAAATCCCTTGCAAAGGCAGCTAAGTTGACCAACTTGTAAGCTACGTTGCTTGCTTGAGTAATCACCTTATTTATCGCGTTGTCTTTTTTCTCCAGTTTACATTTCAACTCTTGAAGCTATAGGTGATATTGGTCATTTTCTTTCTCAAAAGACTCGGAACGGTCATAAAGTTCTCGTGTAAAGTTCTTACAGTCAACTATCAGCTCGGTCAATATTTTATTTTCAGCTTTACTAGCTTCTAGTTTGGTTTCTGAGTCAATGAAAGCGGTTGACCACAATTCATTCTTTTTTTGCCAAAGTCCCAAATTTTGTAAGGCTGCCCTACGTTCACCTTCTATAATCTGCAGATCTCAAGAGTATTTTTTTAGCCCGTCCTTCGTGTAATTTGTAATTCTTTTTCCATCGTTCAACATTATTCTTCAATTTAGAGGCCTCTTTTGCCCATTCCTTCGAGTATTTCCTAAACCCATACTTTGGAAGGCTTGATTGATTCTGTAAAAACCATCTTTCATGGCTTCTAATTCTTTGTTTAGAATGTCATTTTCTTTTTGTAGCTGATATATTTGAGCTTCGTATTTCAGCAAATGCTTTTCATTTTGGTTGTTATCACTGATGTTTTTGTCATTGGACTCCATTGACTTCACTTTAACCAGATGCTCAGTTATTGAACCAGTATGACCTTCCTTATCGAATTTAGTATTACATACTCTATCAGGTAATAAACTCGACACTTGAAGGCAACACATGTATCAATATAATGTCCTTGAGCTCCTGCGTGATATTCACAATTGGCATTGGCATTGTACATATCGGATACGGAGGTTGTAGAGGCTTCACATACTGCGGGGTCACTTCTCGTGGTTCTAGAAACTTACTGTACAAATCTCCATATGTGATAGGAATAAGATCAAAGTCAAGTTCACCCCCTCTTACCTCTCATTCATTCATGAGGCGCGTTTCTCGTTTGAATTGATTATGTGTTTTTTCTTCCTCCATATTTCCTTGAAATTTTACAGTTGTCATTGTTTCTTTTGTACCTTCTGATAACTTGTTGATGTGGACAATGATTGCACGAGGCTCCTTAAGTTTGCTTGGGTCACTTTGTTCACAAGTAACCTCTTGTGTTATAGTTTTATTTTTGTCGAGTTCTTTCTCTTTTTGCACAGAAACCTCTTTTCATTTGGCCATCACAATTATTATATCCATCATCTTAGACGTTTCCCCCCTCATTTGCTGCAGTTCTCTTTGTTCTTCATCAAACATACGATCTTCGGACGTAAAACTCCCTTCTTTTATTGGAACTTCTTTCGAATGCCATTTCTTGGTTGTATCACGATTTACTTGATTATGAAACCCCTTGTTCATGGTAAAAATCTTTTAATTGATGACTACTCGGAATTGACACCCTTTTGTGTATGTCATGACCATATGATGCAAGAAAGAGAAAGACAAAAAGAAAACAAGTTAAAACATATAGAAAACAAGTAAATTATAAAGGTAAATGTAAAAGCAAGAAATGCAAATGCGGATGCAAATGCAAATGCAACCCAATATTGATTCCAAAATAACTTAGTATATAAAAAGTACTCAACAACACACAACGTCTAAGCATTTAGGCAAAGAGAGTACATCAACATAGAAACTAAACGTAGAATCTTGCCCCATCCCCTAATCTCTCGAGCTCTATCATCAATCCCATGATGTGTCGTTCTTCCTCTGATTCTGGGATCACGAAAACTCTTAAGGCTTCTTCTTCTTAAGATAATTCGTAAACTTGATGAGTAATACCATAAGCTTGATCCACTATTCTCTCTAATGCTTCATGCTGCCTCTGAATGGTGTCCTGAGCCTGCCGTAGCGCAGTTCCACGTTCTTGGCTTTTAAGGCCTCATTTTCCTGCCTGACTATCTATTGTGCTGATGAGTGGATCAACCCTGCTCCTTCTAGCTCCGCTATCATCTTCTTTAACATCTCATTTTATTTTCAAAGATGAAACTTATTTATGTTGTAGGGGTTCTGAAAAGTCTCATCCAAACTAAGTAGTTGTGCTTCAAGTTGCTCAATCTGTGCTCGCCTCTACGCTAATTCCTGGTTAGCCTTATCTCTTTGCTCTCTCAGTCTCTGAGCATACTTCAGGGCTCGTATAATTACCTTCTCTGGCGAAACTGATTTTTCGGTAGTGACAAGGTTATCCCCAAACCGCATCTACCAGTACTCAGACCAGGTCTGATCATTGATTACATTCTCAGTCGTATCGGAAGACATTGATGCCTTAAACTCTTTTTATAATAACTAGGTAATCAGAGAATCAATATTGTGTATGAAATGATGTGATATGATAATGATACATGCAATCAGGAAATAAAGCAACAAGTTAGAAAAAAATAATGAATAATTAGCGAAAATATAAAGTATCGAATGTAAATCAAAGAAAATTAAAAAACCTAACATCATGTTATCTAGTTCTTCTAAGTTATCTGCATGGCTTTAACGGGGTAGATTTACTAAATTCTCTATATGAGGTTGGGTTCTAGCAAAGGTTCTCGAGCCATCTTTACAATCTGCTAAGGTTGCCCTTGATTCTGGCCCATTACAGACTTGCGAATCAGGTTCAGCTCAGGGGATCACACCACTAAAATCGTACCTAGGATCTGATATCTGGATAGACAACTTAGGGTGCTTTCAAGAGGTACTTTATCAGACCCACACAAGAAAGCCCAATGCTCCTCGTGAGGTGTGACGTTTCTCTCTACTTAGGTAAACCAAGATTGAGCTTGAGTTTAGAGCTATAATATGCAACAATCCTAAATATTTCACAGAAGTGTAAGCATTAATCAGAGAGATTTTTTTCTTCTTTTTGAAATAACATAATGAACTATAAATTAAATAAGATCATACTCTTAATTTCGAAAATAGTAAATGTAGGGTAACCAACTCGTGGCTCGACTCTCAAGTTGTTTAAAAAACAAAAGTCCTTAGTGGATTCGTCAAGCAGTCGACATCGTTTTTAGCCCGGGCGGGGAAAGACTAATACCGACTTGGGGATTTTCTTTGAAAATCGTCTCGAAATGTGATGAGTCGCCACAAATCATTTAAGGTGCTATTGGAACACCGTAAAAACCGGGTGATTTTAATAAAACATTTTATTTTAATAAAATACTAAGTTTTAGGGTTTGCAAAAAATCCAAAAATCAGGTTCGGGAGTCGGTTACGCGTGGGGAAGGATTAATACCCCCACAAGCGCCCAAAAATTGGTACCTAGTTGATTACCCTATATTTAAAATCAGAAATTTTGAGTTCGATCTTTATTTAATTTAAAAATCATTAAGGATGCAAAGTTGAAAAGGGTATTCGTTTATCGAGACCGATAACATTCGCCCCCGGGCGTAAATGCGGGAGATCAATTATTGTGCCTAATAACCAAACATTGTCTCGTTTTTAGAAAACATGATGCAATTTTTGAAAAGGATGTCGACTTATTTTGGTAGTTACCAATAGTCACCCCTTGAGCATGATCGCGAGAGATATGCTATTAATTCTTTAATAAGTGAATAGTGCCTTAGATTTATAAAAACAATGCGATCAGGCAAAATTTTATTTATCCTAATTATACTAAAAGTAAATTAAGGTTTTTTTCTAACTTACAGTGTCAAAGTATGAAAATTAATGAACCTAGGGGGACTCAAATCTAAAAAAATGTAGGCTCTAATATTAATCTATTTAATTATGTAAATGTTAAAGCTCGAATTAAGTTTGGGGACTAAATGGTCAAATATATAAACTAAGATTATGAGACCTAAATATAAAATCCTAAAACTTAAGGATCTAAACCTATAAATCTTAAGGTTTAAAGTGTTAATCTACAAATTTAAGCCATAATAATTATTAAAAGCAAGGAACTAAATTAAAATAATTAAAACAACAAATAATAAAAATAGTAGAAACAACCAATAAAAATTAAAATAAAATAAATACAATGACCTAATTACAATAAAATCTAATAACATTGATTAAAATGCAAGAAAACAAAAGATAGTAACTAAATAAAAAATAAACAAGGATCAAAATGTAAGAAATTAAAATACAGTAGCTAAATTAAGAACTAACAAGGGCTAAATTGAAATAAAACAAAAATGAGTGATAAAATAAAATTAAAAATAAATTAAAAACAAAAGGTCCGGTGACCAAAATGTAAAAACACGGCAAACTTACATGCATTTAAGATGTAATTTTACCATTAATCTAGCCTATATATACCACTTTTAAGTTTTTTTTGTTTCATTTCTCACCAAAACCCCAAAAAAATGAGGAGAGTTCTCTCAACTCTCCCCTTCAGCCGGCTCAAAGCCGACAACTCTCCCCGCCTCGCCCACCGTCCGACCATCGTTCTGTAAGATGGTCGAAAATCTCCAAACAACCCTAAATTTTCCCAAAACACTCATTTAACCTATATCTACCCCCTAAACCTCTATTTGGGGCAAAAACCACTAAAACTGCGTGAAAATAACTTCGATTATATTTCGACGTTTGGGCTTCCTCACTCTCTGACCACCCCGAAGACAAACCGATCGGACAATATGGCTCTCCCTCTGATAAACTACTCAAAATCTTCCTTTAATCTCTTTTTTTATACAAGCAACATACTTTATTTATCAATCGAAAATAAAAAAAATAATACCTCAAAAAAATCTAATTTTTCTTTCTTTCTTGTGGATCTGAAAAATCCCCCCATTACAATTTTTGTTCGGGTATTTATAGACCCGATTTTTACATTTTTCACTTGTTTTTTCCTTTCCTTTTTTCTTGTTTTTTCTTCAAAAAATGATTAAAGTCAAAATAGTTGATATCATTGTGTTTGTTTGGTGGATCTAGTTGTGGCTGTTGGTTGGTGGAGAAAACGGTGGTAGTAGAGAAATCGGTGGCCTACCGGGTCGGGTCAGTTTTGGGTCTCGGGTCGGATACTATTTTGACCCCAATGGGCTGAAAAAATGGTGCTTGCACATTATATTTTAATCATTATGAGGATAATAAGTTTTTCCTTTTAAAATAATATATGATGATTACAATGTAGTATCTGTTTAGAATATTTCTTAACCATTAACAATGTATATATAGCTTGCAAATGTAACTACTCGAATTTAAATTTTTTAAAAAGAATAATATTTTCTTTAACCAACGAGGCCACTCGATGGGTTGGGATAAAAAATTATATTTTAAGAATAAAACAAAACAATATATGGAAGATGCAAAGAGACAATAAATATGGCACGACGGACATGAGAAGGCGGTGAGGGATTGGGATAACTCCCAACTGCTGCATAAATAATGAAAATTCTCAGAATCAAATTGGCCAACTTGTGTTAAACCAAACCCTATGTATGCATCTCATTGAACCACTCGCCTTAACTGTCTTGGAACCCAGTTCTCTCTACAAACCCAAAACAGAAATAAAGAAAAAGAGGTCAGGTTTTGGGGGTCAGCAAACCTTAACCATCACAAGTTGGCACGTTCTAAGCCCCTCCTGAGATTTGTTGGCCACCGCCCTTGCCTTGTGTCTTACCCATCCAATCATTCTCTCCTTTGCTTTTCTTTACAATTCTTTGTTTCTTCCTACTTCTATACATATACTTCACATATTGCTTTTTTAGGGAATTGTTTGGACTTTTTTGCACTTAAATTCCAATAACCAAACTCACTTCCTGCCCTCTGCTGCCCAACTTTTTCCAAAACAGTCATTTATTGTTATTTTTTGGATTTTTTAATAATATGGGAAGAGTTTTATGTTTTTTAAGCCTAATTTCCTCTTGTTTCAATCTTATGTTACATAAATGAAATTCTGGATTACTTGTGGTCTTAAAACTGAAGTTCTATATTCTTATTGTATGTTGCTCTTGCCTAATATCATACCTAAATTTGGCCTACAAAATGCTCCTCTTTAAATTTATGTGAAATAAATTCATTTCACGTGAATCAATTTTTTTATGTTAAATACAAATTTAAACGTTTATTTTTAGTATATAACTTTTTTTAAAAAAAATATTGATATAACTGAAGGAACTGTTAAAATTAAAGGCTAAAAAACCATAATGTGTTTTTATGGGATGATACTGTATTTATAAAAATAACATTCATCTTTAATTAATTAGAAAAACAATAGTATCATTTTATTAATTGTATATGCTATATAGGATAAAAGTATATTCTATGAATATTATTTTTATAATTAATTTTAAAGTGTTAAATCACTAAATAATTTTAAAAAAAGGGCGTTAAAGAAAAACCCAAAGCAGGCACACAAGTTGGGTAGCAGAAAGTCTGGTATCATAATAGTGTCCAAGTGAATGCATGGGGAAGGGGTTGAAGCACTGCTTAAAATGTGTGAGTTCCAAGCATGGTTTTCAGAATCGGACCGGTTAGCGAACCGGTCATGCTATCGGTTTACTAGTTTAATCGGTCTGATCGGTCGATAGAACCGGACGACGTCATAATTATTTAAAAAATTAAATAAAAATACCAAAAATATTTAATAAAAAATAATTTTTTATATCACAAGTCATATTTAAAGCAAGTCATAACATATATAAATTAAAACCATAAAATCAAGTGAAACAAAATGATTCAAATTAACTACAACATAATATTTAAGGTAAAACATATTAAATAATAAATATAATTATATAACTATAATTAAAAAAATAAATTTGGGACTAAAAAAATCATAACAAAATGATATTGTTTGGTTTAATTTTTTTTAAAAATAATCCCATATGGCTAAGAAAAATAGAAGAGCATCCCAAAAGTCTAAAGAGTAAAAATATGATAACAAAACAATCCCACATTGCTAAGAAACATAGAAGAGCATTACAACTAACTTCTATAAATAATAGAGGTAATTTGGCATTCAAAATCATGGAGCCTTTTGGTGAGCATTGAACTATTCTTTCAATTCAATCAAGCTTGAATTTTAGGCTTCAATTGAGCTTCTAATTTTTTTTTAGTTCAAGCTTTTTTGAGTTCAAGTTTCAATATTATATTTCGAGTTCGAGTTGAACTTGATAATTTTTAACTTGTGAGTTTGAGTGGAGTTGAGCTTACTTTTAAAGTTTTCAAGTTCGAGTCGAGCTCAACAATACTCGAGTTCAACAATAAAATTTTCGTTTTTTTTCGGTTTTCAGTCGGTCCGGTTCGAATGGTTCAACGGTTCTAGCCGGTTTACTAGTAACGATTTAACCGATTTAGATTGAACCGATCTAGACAATAATTTTCGGTTAAACCGATTGAACCGACCGGTCCAATTCGATTTTCAAAACAATGGTTCCAAGTTACTTAATTGGAATAAAATGGGTTTAAAATCACGTCAACATGCATACACCCTGAACTGAAAAAGATAGCCGAAATCTTGGCCACTCATTTACCGTTTTTATTTATTTATTTATTTATTTATTTCATTTTTGACTGTAATATATATATTTTGCATCAAAGTAAAATATACGGTTAAAGAAATATCCTATAGAAAATGTTAATATTTTTTAACATTTTCGATAAAGCGTTATTTAAAATATTATTTTTTTAATTAAAAATATTAATTTCGCTACCTAATTTTCGGTAGAAAAAATAACATTTTAGGTAACACCCAATATTAATATTTCCGGTAGAAAAAATAATGTTTTAGGTATTGTTTTACCGGAAATGTTAAATATTTTAGGTAACGTCCAATATAAATATTTCTAATAGAAAAAAATAATGTTTTAGATAATATTTTACCAAAAATATTAAAAAGATTTAACATTTCTAATAGTGTATTTCCCTAACTATATATTAAGACTATAGTACTTAGGCATAACAAGGAGAGCAGACGGGTGAGATTTACTGTTTAGTTTAGGGATAGAGGTCACGTTTCTTTATTTTGTTGTTTTCTTTTGCTGGGAAGCGTACAAGTCACGTGAAAATGATAATATATAATATTAACTCTCTCTTCTTCTTTTGCACATTAACAAATTTGGTAATAGTTATTTATGAGGTGTACTTAGATTTCATGTGAAGCCAGTTAAAATAAGTTTTACATAATTTAAAGGGGGTATTCCTACAATACATTTATTTATGAAATTCAGTAAAAACAAATATAATTACAACTCACATACCCTCTACGATACCAATCAAATATGTTTTATGGTTCAGACCCATGAATTGAGTAAAATTCTGGTCTATATTAAAAGTAACAAAATTAGTAAATTAAAATTAACTTATTGAGTGAAGTTTGGGTTTTTATTAATGAAAAGCACGAAAGAAGCCTTGGTTTAGGTAGCCTACTTTTCCAGACCCTATGAAACTACTTTAGGCAACATTAAGTTCACGAAACATGTATTTAACGGCTCAACTTTAATAAAATATTTTGTTAATAAAAATCTATATCGGGGAAAAAAATCTGCCACTTGCTGTGAAAAAGGTCTATTTTCCAAGGAGAAACAGAAGAAAGGAGGGATTTGGTCGGTTATTGGATAAGGTAACGACCCATGTGACGTGAGCCAAGATGCATCGAACCGTAGCTGAAGCCGACGGCGTCTAATCTATTTATAACGCATAACCTAAACATGAACCTTGACGGACGACGGTCCACAAACAAAGTATTTTGGCCATCAGCAGTAACTAACCAAAGCAAATTGAATCGTGCAATGATTAATGAACCACACCATCAAACGCACAGTTTTATACCAAAATTATCGTTACACTATCAGTTTAATATGCATCAATTTAATAAAAAAAAACTTTTTGATACTAATTATTTTATACTTTACTCCCATCAAACTTCATGAAAAATACAGACGCTAGTAAGATTTATTTATTAATCAAATTTTAAATAAAAATAAACATTTTTTAGTTTAGAATTCCAATTGTAGAGATGACTTTGTGATTTCGTTGGAAGAGTCTTTCAGGATATGTCGAAATTTATATATATAGGGTTATTAAAAATATGAGATGTCATATTTATTTTCTTCGTGACTTTTATATTTATAGTGGTTTTCAGTTAGAGGATATAAACAAAATAAAACCACGTTAACTTTTTCTTCTTCTGTATATTTTATTTGATGTCAATATCGTTTTATTTTTTTTCCTTCTGAAGATGAAAGTCTTTAAAATTCCACCCGAGCATTTTCTTTGTCAAAAAGAAAATTTAATTTTAAAAATGTTGGCAACATGAGTTGAATATTTATGAAGATGAGTTGCAGCCTCTGGTAGTGGGGAGTTCCTATCTGGTATGAGGTCATGCATATGCAACCTTTCCACAAGTTCATGGAATGGCAGCCCTATTGACTCTGACCCTTGCGGTAGTTTTTGCTCTCTTCGTAAATTGCCCAACTTGTTCGCTTTCTGCTGGACTACAATTGGTGGGGTTTTATTATCATTTTGAGCCCACATTCTTCAAATTCATCTTGTTTGATTCAGCTTTTGGACCTAAACATGTGAAATTTTTTTATCCACAAATCATGGGAGATTCTCTTATAAGATCTTCTTCCTCCTTTTTAATTATTAGATATCACGTTAGCTTTAATTATTTGAGTTTGATTTTTAAAAAAACTAATTTAATTTAATAATTATTAAATTGAATTTGAGCTCGAACAACTTGAATTATCAATCAACTCATATTCGAACACCATATATATATATATATATATGTGTGTGTGTGTGAGTCAAGGGTTTGGTGAATATGGAATTGCTGAGCTGCTGAACTTGGAAGAGAAAAATTAGGTAAGGAATTAGATTTAGGGTGGATTGATAGTAAGGTCGTTTGGTAAGTAGCATTAATCTAACAAGTCTAGTACCTACCATTCAACTTTACGGTTACTCTTTTTACTCAAAATTCAATGCTTCTGATTCCTCTCTTTATCAAACCTTCTGTTTTAGGATCATCCAAATATCAACGTTTTTTTTTACCCATACTGCTATTTTATCTCATTGCTCAAATCATTGTCCAATTGGGCATACCGTTATATGTCCCTGTTAAATTACTAACTTGAAAAATCAACCGATAAATATTTTTTACACAATAAAATAGCAAAAACCAATTATTTCAACAATTTATATGTACTAAATTAGTAGTAATTTAAATTCACATGATTGCTGACAAATAAAATATAAGAAACAAGTAATTATCGATTAAAGTAGAGGACTTAATTATCAAATTTTATAAAGAATAAGAATGAAATTCATAATTAAACTTAAATTTAGTGGATACGTGCACAGATAGTATAACCAGTTGACCCTAACACATTTCATATGTAATCTTTACATCAGCAATTACATGTACAAGAAATCATAAAGAATACCAAATTTAGTTACAAATTGTTAGGTAGAAATACCTATCCACCCACCCGCGTTGCCCTTCCCATTCAATTGAAAGACCGGTTTAGTTGGATGATCAAATTGTCAGAACAAGAACAGGTTCAATTCAAGGGATGACTGTTGATTGAAAGAAATCCCATCAAGACTGCAATCACTCTAACTTTTGAGTCCCTGTTGACTGATTGATGAACAAATGAAGTTGTTAAATCGTCAAATTTTAAGAATATCACTCTTTGATCACTCCAATCATTTTGCATGTGGAAAAGGGGTATAATCGATCTTTGATTTGGCCTAGAATCTGATTGATTGAATTAAGGAGAACTAGAATACAGATTTGACACGAGCAAATCTAGTTTGATATGACATTCGCACAAGGAAAAGTGTGTTTGGAATCCAAAGTGGGAAATGAGAGATTTCTTCACATCTTCAAAGGATTGAGAAATTAGTGCAAGTTGAAGGATTTGGTTTTTTTTTTTTACTCTCGATGAGGTTCCTGCTGCTCGGATTGTATTAAACCATATTCCTCTCATTGCTGCATGAATTTCGCCGCTGTTTCATGTAGGAGAATCGAATGACTATGATGATGCGTGTCGACAATACGCGGAATTAATGCCTGCTACTTGCGTGCTTTCGAGCTCAAAAAGTATGAGAAAGTACTCAAAGCATGAATAACATGCGTTTACTTCTTTGGGTTTCAGACCGAGATGGTCTAACGGTCGTTTCTTGAAAATTTTAAATTATTATATATTTTTAAATATTTTAACTTTTTTTATTAATAATCTATGTGTACCTCTAGAATTTTATAATTCACGTTCCGTTATAAAATTTAAGAAATTCACCCTCTAACATAAAATCATACATATGCCCCTGGTTTTAGATTAATCTTCTTGGTTAAGTAGCTCATCCATTTTGTACAATAAGGAGAAATGGACTATAATTATTTGATAATTCTTTTTTGAAAGCTAGAAGAATTCATTGTCAACATACTAGAAAATAAAAGAGTAATTTATGGTCTGCTTTCCGTAGTCTGTTGTTTCATTCTGTCTTTGTGCTGCGTTAATGGGCCTTGGTTATCAAATTGCCCGAAGAGCACTCAAATGTTCAACCAATGTGGGCTTTCCCATAAGTCAATACGTCTCCTGTGGCAAGGTTGCCTATGCCTCTCACCACCCAACCACCACACTCTCAACTATAAACCCATGAAAACATAAAGGATTGACAATCTGATTGCCATTTTGATCCGATTTCAATTGGTTTGGCACTTTAGCAGAGTGTGGAAGGGACCCCATATTATGAATGGACACTGACCCTGCTCCATCAACCAAGTTCAGTTCTATCATGAAAGTAGACCACCTTATTTTATGTATCAAGTCTCAAAGTTCAAAGCTGTCTTTATGTCGCCATTGTTTCCATGAAAACATAAAGGGTTCTCAGTTATCTCCAGTGCTAATGATACACTGAATCATCAAAGCTTGACAATCTGAAAAGAGGGATTTGAGAAACCTGTATAAGGAAAAAGAGATCCATCTTTGCTGATGATAGAAGACCAAGGATGGGACCACTTTCTGAGCATTGTAATTATTTGCACTGTCAGTTTTCTTGAGTAGAAAGATACAATCAAAGTAGTATTTTAATTTTATACAACAGTATCATTTCTACGAGTTCTGTTACTATATTTTTTTTGGTTTCTTATTTCACTGTAATTTTGGGTCCCTGGGTGGCCTCGGGAGCAGGATAGAGAGGAGGTTATCTGATATGTAAATTATTTAAATATTGTTTTCGAGTTACTGGAAATATCTTGAATATTAAACCCCCATGTGCACTTCAAATGTACTAGTCATGGTCTGTGATAATGTAGATATGGTACGTGTAGTCTTCGAATATATTTAATTTGTTGAATACCTGTATTTAAAAACGAAATAGACGAATGACAGTAAAAATCTCAGATCCTTTTCAATTCAATGAAATCGTCTTATACACACACATTAGTGAAGACTGAAACAACACAGCAGCCTCTCGAATGGAAGGTGTCAGTTAAGCAACAAAAGGAAAATTTTCAGCACCCGAAGCCACCATTTGCATAGTTGCAGTTACAATGGAGGGCATCACCTTCACCCTTCCAACCACCTTGGAAAGTGTGCCAAAGGCAATGATGAGAGAGACCAAAACTGTGCCCGCTGCCTTCCACTATTACTACCCTTTAAAAGTTAAAAATACCACTTCTGTGATGGATCATCCCAAAGTTACCGGAATCTTTATCAAGCACCGGAGACCACTAGAGGGTTGATTGTCCTGACAAACGTCATGGACAATGGCGTGTGTGGGTTTCATGGTAAAAGGAAGAATAATTTTTTAAAGGCAAAGCAAGCCTAGAGTGTAATCAATGGCACAGACCATAAAAAACAAAGTGGTTCATGCACCTTCTTTGAGCAATATCCTTAAATCCAAGCCATCTAATTTGCGGGATAGAATTAGCCCCACATGATGGGCGATAACTATCAGAGTCCAGAGATCACACATATACAATCATAAATGAGTTTTTGGGACAGGGGAACTTTCCTATAACCTTTGCATAAATTTATACATATATATTGGTTACAAGTTGCTATATAAAGGCCTTTCCACTTCTCTGCTAGATATTAGTTGTACTTTCTAAATACACCTTTTCATCTCTCCTCTTTATCTTCAGCTCTGCACATCTTTGATTAAAAAAAACAAAAACCCTAATTCTATCAAAGCTATATCTTCTGTCAGCTCAGCTCCTCACCCATCTCTCTGCCATTTCAGTCTTTCAGCTTGTTTCTCTCGAACAGTGCTTTTTTGAAAGGGCAAAGAGTAGCAGATACCTAGTTTGCGTGAAGATTCAATGGATGTTGACATGATCAAGTCCTCAGCAGAAGATCACATGGATATGATGACAATGATGATGCAAATGGAAAAGCTTCCTGAATTCTGTGAGTCGCCTCCTTTCAAGACCTATGAAATAAACTTCTCCAACGGGAATTCAAGCTCCACGATCTTACCTACACCAACCATTTACCCTAACGCCATTAATGATCCTTCTTCACTCAACACATTCATGGCCTTGCCACCTTCCACTTTATCACTCATCGGCAATGTCCCAGCTCAAGAATCCATGGCTCCACCTGTTCAACCCAACAATATGGAAGCAATGAGGGAGATGATCTTCCGTATAGCGGCAATGCAGCCTATTCATATAGACCCAGAATCCATTAAGCCTCCGAAGAGAAGGAACGTGAAGATCTCTAAGGATCCACAGAGTGTGGCCGCCAGGCACAGAAGAGAACGGATAAGTGAGCGGATACGGATTCTGCAAAGACTCGTTCCGGGAGGCACTAAGATGGACACTGCTTCGATGTTGGACGAAGCTATTCATTATGTCAAGTTCTTAAAGAAACAGGTACAATCTCTGGAACAAGCTGCTGTGAATAGGCCAATGGGCATGGGGTTCCCGAGTGCAGCAATGGCTAATGTGGGTTACTCTTACTCCTCTTTGGCGAAAGCTTGCCAGCCATCTCATCATCATCATCAAGTTGTGAGCAACATGCAGATGCTTAGAAAAGGAACGGGGTATTTAGAATTTAATTAGTTGATTTGTGCAATGGGTAATATCTTCTTAATGTTTTTGGATTACTTGTAAAGTGTAGGCTTCACTTGTTCTTGGTGCTACAAAGAATTCCATCATATGCTTTCACTATCTATGATTAAACTTCGTAATATTATTCTCTACATAAATCTCTACTATTGTTACACCAATCCAACTATCAAAGCTTTTATCAACAAAAACATGACAGTAACTTCAAGAATTTCCTCATGCATTTGAGTTAATTGATTATATATTATTAGAGTTGTGTGAAATGAATTTCGTTTGATCACACTTAAAAAGCTAGCAGCGCAACTCATTTTCTATGGATTTTGTAGCGCATTGGATTTATATAGGACTATGATTATTATGTTAGAGGTTGATTAAGAAAATGAAACATAAAGCGAATAGATTTTTTATTATGCAAAATTCTTTTATAATAAAATAATTATCTTTATAAATAGATATTAGGGAGTAGAGTTAGAAGTGAATTAATTCAAGTCAATTAAGCTGCACAAATTCGTAGATCTTCTTGTATTCTCATCGTCAACGTTATTGAAATTTCTTATTCTCTATTTATATATTTTTTTCGTTTATAATTTTTCATATAAATATTGTGTCTCTTTTATTTTGTGATAATTTATACTCGTTATTGATTCATAACATATATTAACTAATGTTTGGTGCTTCGGGAGGATAATTAATTTGAAATATCTCCCTTCATGCATGAAACCTCCTTTAAATTTTTTAGGGTTACCGTACATAGCTCACAGCTTGCATTATATCATCAAATTGTGAAGAGTCGGCATGGTCCATACCAGTTTTCAATTTATTGGATTTGAATGCTTCAGTTGCCATTGGATTGATTTAAGTTAAATTTGTTTTCACCATAAGAATATTTAGAGGTAGTAGCTAACACCTGGTTTTTTTTCATTTCGCGGTTCGTTTTCATTATAAACGATTATAAAATAGTGATAAAGGAAGACAAAAATATAAATTTATATAAAAATTATTAAAACAAAACCCATTGATAAAGGAGTAGAATTTCATTCTAATGACAAAAAATTACAAGAATATTATACTAGAATATATAAAATTCTAATACCCTGAATACACGTATATAATTGTACATACATAATAATCCTAACTTATGAGTCTTCATATTCACCACAAATCCTCATTTTCCTTTCTTTCAAATTTTCAACAAATAAATCATACTACAAATTTCTCGAATCGTGTCATACAAAATTCAAATAAATTATACTTTACCAACAATAGAAAGAAGTGACAGAAAACCTCTTCTCATATATTCTAATTAAGTTTGAACCTTAAGTTTAGTTTATTATTAAATAAATTTATTTATATGTTATCTTGAACTAGATAATATTATAGTTGGACCTTATAAAGGATAAAGATAGTTTGAAGCAACAGTGGATGTAAGAGTTGTTTAGGATGTGCACTAAAGTTCAATTATTCTTATGCTAGTTGTTTATTTTATTGATTTTGTCTTCTCTGAAATTTTATTTGTATCCTGTTAAGCATAGAAAAGTTAGTTGGCTATTCTTGTGTAGTTAGGAATTAGTTATAGGTTAGTTAGAAGCATTTACTTTATTATTAATACTATACATATGTATTTTGTATACATTGATTTGTGGCATAAATGAATTAGAAGTGTTCCAAATATCCAAGTATTTTAGTTTTAACATGGTGTCAGACTTAATTTTGGTCCTTTTACTTCTGATTCATTAGTTTTTGGGCTTTCCTTTTTGGGTTTTTTCATTCTCATAGCTTCTGCTCGTTGAACAACTTTTTCCCAATTTTTTTGATTTCATTTTTTTCTCTGTCAACAATGCCTTATGCCGAGGAGATGATTGATTTCACTCACCTATTATACATGCATCCGTCAGATATGCCTGAGCTAATGCTCGCACTACAGCAAAATTGGCTTTTTGCGGCATTTTTTTGACCTATAGCGGTGTTTTTAAGCGCCACAAAAAATAACTACGGTACTTTAACAAATGCCGCAAAAAGCGCTGTTGAAAATAGCACCGTTGAAAATAGCGCCGCTAAAGTTCGCGGCGTTTGTTAACAAAAAACGCCGTAATAGGTAAAGATATATAGCGGCGTTTATTTAAAAAACGCCGCAATAAGTACTGATATTTAGCGGCGTTTGTTAAAGTTCTGATATTTAGCGGCGTTTCTCTTAAAAATGCCGCAATAGGTGTTGAGATTTAGCAGCGTTTTTATCACAAACGCCGCAATAAGTTTTCATATTTAGTTGCGTTTTTTATGAAAACGCCGCTACTATTCTAGTATTTAGCAACGTTTTTATGATAAAAAGTCGCTATAGGTCCGGTATATAGTGGCGTTTTTAGGATACAAATGCCGCTAAAGGTTGGTATATAGCGGCTTTTTTTATATAAACGCCGCAATAGATGTTAATATTTCGCAGCGTTTTTTTAATACAAACACCGCTAAATGTATGATATATTACGGCTTTTTTTACAAACGCCACTAAATAACACATAATTTAAACAATTAAAAATTTATTGTCGATTACCCCAAATCTGTTTTTCCAACCTGTTCCATTATCCAACAAACATGACATAAATAACATCAAACTCTATATCAATAACAAGCAACATCAAATCCAATATAATAAATAAAAGTTTTCATTAATGTAATATAAGTTCAGTTAAACACAGTTCAGTAACATTAACAGAATGCTAATAACATAAACGAGACTATGATGGTGGATTTTGAGGTTGAGTTTTCTGTATCATATGCATCATATCATTGAGTCGTTTTTCAAATTCTTCACATCTTTGCTGATATGTTGCTTCTCTCTGTGCTGTCGCTACTTCTCTTTGTGCTGCTACTGCTTCTCTTGCTTCATTTTCCGCTTTCATGTTAGCCATTTGTTGATCCATATCAGCTAACTTTTGTTTTAAACGACTAAGTTCTAATTGGGAAGATTGAGACAGTGATGACGTGTACTGTGATGAACTGGATCCAAAATATTTGGTTAGTAACAAATGATCCTTGACAGCGCACCCGGCCATATCTTTCAGGACCCAAAACGTCATTAATAGCTCAGTTTTCAATGTCATCATCATTAACAAGACCTTGAATCGAACTAGTAGCGTGATACTCCGCCCTTTTCTCCCTCAATTTTTCCTAATAATAAGGTGAATAAATAATTAAAATAAAAAATGTCATGGTACAAATATAAATAATTAACATTTACCCAATAAACATACAATAATTTCTGCAGCTTCAGCAGTCATAGGAGTGTCATCATTCTTCGTATGTGTCATGTCGAATAGTTACATTCAGCCAACTTTAGAATCGGATGTATTTTCCTACAATGCACCATAATATAATTACTATGACTTAGTATGTACATGGAATACAAAAACAGTGTCAATAATCTATAATACCTCCTCATTAGCTATACAAGCAAAGCTCTTCGATCCAGCTGTGTGCGTAAACTTTTGTTGTTGCCTGCTAGCAACACCAACATGCTCTCGGTCCTACAATGTCAAACAAACACTTTTAATGATGATTTATAATTCGTTATAATTATTAATGAAAAATACATCATACATGTCCTTTTTGTGAACTCCAAAATCTTACTGCATTTTCCCATTGGTACCTGAGCATCCAGGTGGGACTGTTTGCAGCTTTTCTTCTAGGATGAGATCATTCTTGAAGTATTTCTTCTTTAAGGAGCTCTTGTGGTCCCTCCATCTCTTCCCTAATGCTTGCTTCACATAATCGTCAGAGACCTCTAAGGAAAATTTCTCCTATACAACAAATAAGTGTCCACCGTAAGAATACATTAGTATTGAATTTCTATAGAGTATATACTAATGATGACATTATTACCTTAACAAAATCCAACGCCTGATTTGTTACTATTAGGCATTTCGCGCCATGACTCATAATTGATCGGTAACAGATTCGTATTACGTCTAACTATGCCTAAGTAACCTGCTAGAAGACGTGCTTCTGACCAATAGGTTGACCGACATCGTTTCTTGAAACTTTGACACGATGCCCAGTAGGAAGTTGATATAATTCCTTCAAAGTTGTATGTCCTCGAGTCTTGCACGTTCAAACATTTTCAACTATATAAGAAATTATTAAATGTCAGTTTTGAAAATGAACAAAGTAGTAAATAAAGTTTCGAAGATTACCTTGAATTTCTACTTCTTCTTCAACAGTTTCAGGAACTCCGGAAGACTCAGGTGCATTCGATTCCTCGTTATTTCTTTCTTAATGGTCTTTAGAAGCTCGAACAACCCGCAAATCAATAATTTTTTCCTCAGCATGATATCTGTAATAAAAAAACATACATAATTAAAAAAAGTCATTAATTAATGAATATATTGAAAGACAAGATGTTAAAGGTTATAACATTATATATAAATAAATGAAGATATAAAATCGTACGGAATTCTTATGTAATGTCAGTTGTCATAAATATCTTCATCAACGTCCTCTTGAACCCATTGAAATTGTGTTGTATTTATGATAGTTTCATCTAAGTTTTGTGGTAGTAGAGGTAAACATTATGATCTTGTTTCAATTTCATTCTACTTCCATCCCCGATGTCTAACAAGTCTCTGGGAGTATTTCGGAGCACAATATACCAACCGTCATCCATTGGATCGTGACAATAAAATACTTGTTTTACTTGCGAAGAAAATACATATGGTTCATCCATCAAACGTTGACCCGTGTGAATTAATCGAGAGAAATTCACCATTGTAAACCCGAATTTATCTCTTTTTATGCATCTGTTTACATCAACCCAGTCACACCGAAACAACACAACCTTTTGTTTTCCATAATAATCTAACTCAATAATGTCCGTAAGATTTTCATAATAATCGACCTCTTCCTCCTGCGGATTATTGCCCCTGACAGTAGCATAACTTGTAGTTGACGAAGTAACTACGACTCCACAATTTTGTGTCCTCCTTAATCTTTCACGAGATTTCGTGTGGAACCTGAACCCATTAATGAGGAAGGCATTACATCTTTTAACTATTCTATTCGGACCTTGAGAAATCCATTTAACATCTTCACTAACTTCTCTCCCACTCCAAACCTATTACACATGAATGATGAATTAATTTGCATTGATGTCGATATAAAAAGCAAGACATATATTATTTATAAGTATTCCGTAAGATTTAGTTTCTTACCATCTGCCCTAACCATTCATGAAAAGTTTCTGTGAATAACTTATGCATCTCTCGCTGATTTAATCTTCGGGATCGTGCATGAGATCTCAATACTTCTTTTGTTGGGATTTTCGGAAGCTCGAATCGACAACTGGAATGGTTTGCAAAGAGGGGTCGGAACGGTTTTGTGTTTAGGGAGTAAGGAGATTGAAAGATAGAGAATTGCACAACGATTTATAGTGGTTCGACTTTCTCAACCAAAGTCTACGTCCACTACCTTAGCTCCTCACCAAGGATTTTCCGACAAATTCACTAATTTGTTCTTTCTTTTGAGGACAAATAGATAACCTTACAACTCCCTAGTTTTTCCGGGCTAAACTAGAACCTTTCCTTTTTACAAAAAGATAAGAAATGTAAACAAGAAAACCTCTCTAAGGTAGGTGTTTACAAGAATTAAGCTCACAAGAACAAAATATTTACAAGAGAAAGATGAAATAAGAATGAAAAACTCTTCTCTTGTGTTTGATTGCTTGGATAGTTGTTCTCTTGCTTCTTCAAGTGTCCTTAGCTTGTATTTATAGCTTGGAATGTGTTTGATGTCGTATATAACTGTTAGGGATGTATTGGAGTCGTTTGGGGATGATTTTTCTACTCAAAAAGGCTTCCCATAACATGGTGCATCGGTGCACTATCAAGGTGCATCGATACCCCTTAATTAAATTCAAATAAACTAGTCGTTGCAACCTTGGTGCATGGATGCACAGCAGGGTGCATCGATGCACTAATTGCATTCGAAATGAAGTTCATGGATGCACTACATGGTGCATCGATGCACTAGTGGAAGGTGCATAGATGCACTGCAGGGGTGCATGGATGCACTGCAGGGGTGCATAGATGCACTTTGACACCCTTTATCATTTTTGCTCAAATCCGAATTTAATGGACTTTGAATTATTTTTGAAACCTTTTTAAAACTTTGAATAAATTCAATTCCAAAAACATTTTTCCTTTAAATTTTTTATATCGAAACATAATTCAACAATCTCCCTCTTTTTTATATAACAAAACATTTAAAAATTTGCTTTTGGCAAAACTCCCCCTTAATAAAATGTTTAATGAAAAAGATACCAATTGTTAACAAAATGATATCAATTGTTACCAATTGTTTGAAAATATATGAAAATGTTAAGCTCCCCCTTTTTTCATTAAGAAATTGAATTTTTCAAACCAAACTTCTCCCCATTTTTGTTTTATATAAAATAATTCAATCTTTGAAGTTCAAAATAACTTTGGAGAGTAAGTAGTAAATTTGATATTTTAAAACTTATTTGAAAAATCAAAGCTCCTCCTCAATAAATGCATTCCAAATCAAATAATGCTTTTAGGATCTTGACACTTAAACAAAATTGAATTTCAACAAAGAATAACAAACATGTTAGTAGCACATGAAATTCAATGTATCCAATTCTAAAATACTTTATGCAATACCAATTGTTGAATTTAAGATCATATGCATAAAGTTTTCCAAAAAGAATGTTATGCATTTGAAAATTTTTGATATCAATTGTTAGATAAATATCATTTTCATTTAAACCAAATGCATAAACATTCAAATTTTGGTCAAAAAATTTTAAATTTGTAAAATCAAAGTATTTGAAAAGTTTATATCAATTGTTAGAGAGATATCATTTGCATTTAAAACCAATTTGACCAAAATTTTATTATGATGAACTAAAAGTAAAAAAATCATTAAAAATTTAAAATGTTCATCATAACCATTTTTTTAAAACATACATGAGATTAAAAACAATGCATAATCATTTAAAATCAAAACTTATGCATGCATAAATCCTATGAGCAACCAAATAACTAAAATTAAAAACATTAAGCTTAGCGGTTACCCATTACTTTTCATGTGTGGCTAGAGCATCTTTAATATCATCATTTTCATCACCATTGCTCCCACATACCTACAAATGACATTTAAGTAGATTTTGGTATCCAAATTGCTTTGGATCCTTGAACGTTAGTTTCAATGCCCCTTGTTCCTTTCGGAACCCATACTTGTCTAATTTTAAAACGTTTTCCTTTCTTCAAAGGACAAGTATGTTCCTTATGACCATGATAATGACAATGTGAACATATTGTCTTTATTGAACTAGATGAATTATTTAAAATGATCTATTTTTCTTTTGTTAAACATTCAAGATTAACTTTCAAATCGAAATTTTCTTTTTCAATACTTTCAAATTTCATTTTTGAAAGCTCTAAATCCTTCTTCAAGATTTCATTTTGATTTTCAAAATCCATTTTTGTTTCTAGAAGAATTTTTTTAATTTGAATTTTTTTTTCAAAGTTTTCAGATTTTATTTTTAAAAGCTCTAACTCCTTTCTCAATATTTCATTTTGATTTTCCAAGTCTATTTTAGCTTTCAAAAGAAGATCATTTTTAACAATAAATTTAGAAATCAGATTTTTATATTTGGAGTTCATGGTCTCAAACTCTGAAAATAATTCATCATAGGCATCTTGTAACTCATTAAAAGAACATAAATTTAACTTATTTGAGTTTGAAGATACTTTTGGCTCTGCTAGAGCTAATAGAGACATCACCAGAATTTTCTCTTCTTTCTCGTCTCTATAGATTTCCTCGAGCTTATTCCAAAGCTTCTTGGCACTTGAACATGAAGAAACTCCTTCATAGATTTTAGGACCAAATGCACACAACACCATGTGCATGGCCTTCGCATTAAGTTGAGCTTTCTTCAGTTCTTTGTCACTCCACTTCTTCTCCTTCTTCTTTGGAGAACAATAGACATTCTCGATAATCTCCCATGCATCAAGATCATTGGATTGGATGAATACCTTCATTGATTTCTTCCAATGATGATAGTTGACTTCATTGAAGTATGGATGCATATCCATTGGTAGGGAGTCTTCTATGTGGAACGAGCCGGAGGTGGAAGCCATCTTCTCGGTTGTGTTGGGAATTGGTAGAGCTTCTTCGAGGATAATCTCAAGGTGGTTAAACCTTCTTAACAAGTTAGGTTCTGATGCCAATTGTTGGGAATTTTGGAAGCTCGAATCGATAATTGGAACGGTTTGTAAAGAGGGGTCAAAACGGTTTTGTGTTTAGGGAGTAAGGAGATTGAAAGATAGAGAATTGCACAACGATTTATAGTGGTTCTACTTTCTCAACCAAAGTCTACGTCCACTACCTTAGCTCCTCACCAAGGATTTTCCAACAAATTCACTAATTTGTTCTTTCTTTTGAGGACAAAGATATAACCTTACAACTCCCTAGTTTTTTCGGGCTAAACTAGAACCTTTCCCTTTTACAAAAGGATAAGAAATGTAAATAAGAAAACCTCTCTAAGGTAGGTGTTTACAAGAATTAAGCTCACAAGAACAAAATATTTACAAGAGAAAGATGAAATAAGAATGAAAAACTCTTCTCTTGTGTTTGATTGCTTGGATAGTTGTTCTCTTGCTTCTTCAAGTGTCATTAGATTGAATGTGTTTGATGTCGTATATAACCATTGGGGATGTATTGGAGTTGTTTGGGGATGATTTTTCTACTCAAAAGGCTGCTCATAGCATGGTGCATCGGTGCACTATCAAGGTGCATCGATACCATTTCATTAAATTCAAATAAACTAGTCGTTACTAGCCGTTGCAACCTTGGTGCATGGATGCACAGCAGGGTGCATCGATGCACAGCAGGGTGCATCGATGCACTAATTGCATTCGAAATGAAGTGCATGGATGCACTGCAAGGGTTCATGGATGCACTTTGACACCCTTTAGCATTTTTACTCAAATCCGAATTTAATGGACTTTGAATTATTTTTGAAACCTTTTTAAAACTTTGAATAAATTTAATTCAAGTCCAAAAACATTTTGCCTTTAAATTTGTTATATCGAAACATAATTCAACATCTTTAAACTCACTATAAAGTATATAATGTCGTTAAAAATTGATATATATATAAAAGATTAAGAGATTTCATATAGCTTGGGTCCGAAAAACTTACGTGTGAAAGAGATCTATTAAATCGTGATGGAAATGAATATATCGGTGTGCTTGTACCCAAGACGTGTCATCTAAGTGTATAATTTCAACTTTCCCTAATGGTTGACCATAACTTCCAAACAAATAATGTTCAGGTAAGTCATTAGTAGTTAACACATCATTTCGATCTGGTCTATTCCATCTTGTTTCAACATCTTCCAAATATCTAGAGCAAAATGTCATACATTCCTCTACTAAATACCCTTCAGCAATTGATCCTTCCGGATAACGCTTATTATGACAGTAAGACTTCAACTTGCCCAAGAACTTATACACAAAACAACATACTACATAAATACATTTATTTAAAAGGTATAATCAGTAGCAATTTCAAATGTATAATTCAATTAACACCTCTCTATAGGGTACATCCATCGATAGAAAATCGGTCCACCAATTGTTGCTTCATGCGAAAGATGAATTAGAAGATGCACCATAATTGTGAAGAATGAAGGCGGAAATATCTTCTCCAAGTTGCATAAAGTCAAGGCGACTCGATCTTGTAGTTTATCAAGTTCTTCAACCATAAGAACTTTCCCACAGATGACTTTCATTATATTAGAAAGTTTAATGATACAAGACGTCGCCTTACTCGACATGCAACCGCGAACAACTACTGGCAGTAAATCTTGCATTAATATGTGATAATCATGTGACTTTAAACCATAAAGTCTTCGATCTTTAACACTGACACATCGAGAAATGTTTGATTCATACCCATCTGGGACCTTTATATCCTTCAACACCGTGCAAAACACTTCTTTTTCTTTCTTCGAAAGAGAAAAAATAGAAGGCGACAAGAAATATTGTAACACCCCCAACCCGTACCCGACCCGGATACGAGTCCGAGGTGTCACATTAACCAGTCAAAGCATATACTTTTATAAAAGAAACCATATAAAATTTAAAACTTCTATTCTATAAGAAATTATTTTACATAAACATGTCAAAAACCTTAACATACTCCATCAGAGCGTACATATTTAGTGACTTAGTTACATGCGAACATACTAAATTATATGACATGACGTACTTTACAAAAATATTTCTGATCTGAACTTTGCACGGAGATATGCTGCTTTACGGATCCCAAGCTTGATCTTCTGATTGATCCACACCTACGTGTAAGACACTTACACGCTAAGTCATAGACTTAGTGAGACATGTAAATATATAAGGTAAACTAACAATTGCATGAACATCTTATGTAATACACATTATACTTATACACCTATTGAACTCATCACTAACATGTTTATCCTTACTTATTTCCTTGTCATTAATTCCATTCCATTATATGAGTATATATTGAACATAAACATATAATATAACTTCAACACATAACAATACATGAGTAAGTACTATGATCATATCATGCATAACCATATAACATCCCGTATCACCATTACACATATGCACTTGTTACCATTACTATCATATGATCCTAACTTATTACTTATACAGATCACATATCACATATCACATATCACATATCACATATACCTTTTCACGAGAAACACACATATCATTATATCAAATTATATTTCTTTTCAAAGCCCATGCACACTATTGAGAACTTAAGGTATATGAGTACATATAGATTGTGCACTATGCTGTCACCACAACTCGTATAAATCCAATTAGGGGCGCGTAGAATTTGTCCCGTAGAACCACTGTGTCCCGAAGGACCACTATGTTCCGAAGGACCACTATGTCCCGAAGGACCATTATGTCCCGAAGGACCGCGTAGACCCTCGACTCTTGGCATGCCAACTATACCTATAGCTCTCATAACACATGACATGGGCATTATCTTTTACCTCATTACACATTCACATATTCATATCACATAGTTCTTTCACATAGCTCTTTATCACATTTCATATGATCACATAGTCACACAGTTTACTTTCATGTAGCATTTTCTATGAAATTCACATTATTCATCCTTTTAACACATGGTCACATCATATATACATTTTTCTCATATGCATATAACATATTATTTTCATATATATTTTATCATATATCTCATGATCACATGACCTATTATCATAATACAAGCATTTACATAGTTCACACATAAAAATACATTCAACAATTAAACATGTGCATTTACTCATATACTATACATCTAACACCATATCACTATATGTTTATACTTTAGTACTTATATCATATAATATCAGAATTGGACTCATCGCAAGTCTTAATTCCTTAACATAACGTACACTTACTATCATGTACTCACCTGGTCTCAATGAACACTCTTAAGCTCTTGTTTTCTTTGCGTATCTTACTCTGCAGACCTATCCGAACTTTGCTTTTGATCGATGTCTACACAATCATATATTTATATTATCAGTATTCCATTGATATACTATAATCTATAATTTCTTAGGCTGAAAGAAAGATTTATTTAATTTCCTATTGAAGTACATCGATACATTATACCATGCATCGATGCATCCCTTAACATGTGCATCGATCCACTACCCATGCATCGGTACACCAATCATCTTCGATGTTTTCATTTTTAAGGGGGTGCATCGATGCACTCCTTATGCATCGATACACTAATGACATTCGATGTTTATTTATTTGAGAGTGCATCGGTACACATTGAATGTGCATCGATGAACACAGCCCAGAAATTACATCTTAAGCACGAAAATGTCTTGTTTTGACCCCAAATTCTACTTATTAATCCCTCATTATACCTTAAAACTTATCTATACATATATATACCTTCTTATAACACTATAACACTTTACCATCTCCCATAATCCACCATAATTCTTGAATAAAAGAATTTCATTAAATTTTCCATGTGTTCTAAATTCAATTCTATCACATCTAACTTCTTAATTAACCCTTTGACAAGTCAAATTCATTCTTGGAACTTCAAAAACCTTTTTATAACAAAAGTTCATTTCTTAACTCTTAATAGAAATTCCTTTCTAATTCTTTCCTCTTGGTGTTTTAAGCTTATATAAGCTTTCTTTAAGCTTATATAACACTCAAAGAATAAAACACAACTAAAATATTCAAGAATTAACCATCAAAATTAAAACTCACATTTGAGGCTTGAGCATGAACACACGGGAAGAAGAAAGAAAAAAGAAAAAGAAGAGTTCCAGATAACTCTCCAAACCCACGTGTTTCATTCTTATAAAAGGGAGAAAATATATTTTAAGCTAACATTACCATAATGCCCTTATAATCTTTTCATATTTACCCTTTCATCCAATAATAAAATATTTTTATTAAAATTCTTGAACTTTCAATTTTTCCTAAATTGATCCCCAAATTTTAAAAATTCTCATTTTTATCACTAACCCTGATTTTAGGATGTTACAAATATCTTCCATTCGGATGTAATTGCGGATGAAGATCATGTCGAATTCCCATTTCCACTAAGTCAAGTCGACTCTTAAGATTATCTTTAGATTTTTTGGCATCATTCAGAATGGTCCCGATAATATTCTCACAAACATTCTTCTCAGTATGCATTACATCAAGATTATGTCTCAAAATCTGCTTCTTCCAATAAGGCAACTCGAAGAATATACTTCTTTTTTTCCACAAGTCTACCACATTTGGATCATCCTCTTCATCAGACTCATCATCACTATATTGGTCAACTTTAACCTCTTCAGTGGCCTGCTTTTCCTTTTTCTTTGATCGTGAACTACTTTTTTGATTCATCTTTCCATAAGTAAAATTGATATTTTTCAACATTCTAAATATTTCGGACCCGGTTGTTTGGTTAGGAGCATTTCGAAACTCTTCATCACCATCAAACATATTCTTTTGACATCTAAATCTATGATTATCTAGTAACCACCGACGATGTCCCATATAAGAGAACTTCTTTCCATTAACCAACCACTTTGAACATATTTCTGCAGCACAACATGGACAAGCATAACGACCTTTGGTACTCCAACCAGATAAATTTGCATAAGCAGGAAAATCATTAATTATCCATAATAAAGTCGCGCGTAAATTGAAGTTCTCCTTCTTCAACACATTGTATGTTTCGACCCTTTCCCATAACTGTTTTAAATCTGCAATTAGTGGCTGCATGTAAATATCAATATCATTTTCGGGGCCTTTCTCGCTAGGGATTATCATGGATAAGATGAAAGATAATTGTTTCATGCAAATCCAGGGAGGCAAATTGTATGGAACAAATACAACAGGCCAAGTGCTATACGAAGTACTCATTATTTTTAAAACCATCAGTTGCAAGACCGAGCCTGACATTTTGAGGGTCTCTCGCAAAACTTGGATACTTGTTGTCAAATGACTTCCAAGCTAAAGAATCTGCAGGATGCCGTAATACTCCATCATCAGTTCTGCCATCATGATGCCACCTCATAGACTCAGCAGTCTTGGAGGACATAAACAATCTTTGTAGCCTAGGTATGAGAGGAAAATATCACAGAATCTTGATCGGTTTCTTTATTGATCGTGCTTGGGCTTCATCATCAGTAAAATTTTTTGCCTCCCTAGTTATCCATCGAGATTTTCCGCATACATGACAAGACTCCTGATTTTTTCGATCACCCCAATACAACATGCAATCATGCATGTTGGGTGTCGTATATTATGAATTTTGTGCTGAGGAAGTTTGACCTGGAATCAGAAATAAATATAAAGAATCTTTTTTTGAAAGCTAGCTTCGAATGTCAAAGAAAACATTCGAGCAAAGGAGATGTGGAAATCAATTTGAGTCTCTAAAACTAATCCAACATTATTCTAATTGCTACTATTCCTCGGAAATTGAAGTGATTCTACTAGGCTTCTACCAGATTCAAACTGCTAACACTATTTCTTGGAACAAAAGGGTTGTTTTTGCATTAAAATGTCACAACTCGGTATCCCTTTCATACCTCAGTTTTCCGATGTAATTGCTGCTTGAACTTGAAATGTTGTACGCATTCATAGAAATGATATACTCCGTATCAGTAGTCCTACGAGTCCTTTTTGCAGAAAGAAGGAATTTCCCATTCTCAACTAGCAGTAATGCAAAACAGAAAAAAGTACACAATACAAAGCGGTTTACTTAGAATGAACAAAATGATAATGTGGAAACCAATACAAGGCACTTAAACATCTGCGACTGGCAATGCATAGCCACATTATTGCATTTCAATGATTGCTTTAAATGAAATAATTCAGGCTGACATGTAATGTTGACACAGGTTATGTAGTCTGATATGGAGTATACAATAGAGCATAGAAATTAAAGCATATCTAATTATTGCAATCCGTCATGTAAAGATACGTTTTACGGCAATAAAGTCAATATATATATATATACACACACACACATTTAACAAATGCAACTTCATTCAACTGGTTGCTGGGAATCACACTTACCAGGGCTAAGGCACAAAAAAAAGCGATATGTTAATTTAGATTTATCCCTTTTAATGAAACACTGAATGGTTCCATCACGTGGCCCAGGCTGAAAAGTCAAACAAGAGAGTTAGAGAAGCATTCTTAGGTTCTCGATATAATAATTACTGATTCTGTTTCAGTATTATTTCCAAATAAATACATATATACATAATCAGAGTTAAGCTATTTAGAAGAGCAACTCAAACCAGAAAAAAGTACATTTTCAAATTTCAATGAACGGTGATCCTACCTGCAGTATTACCTATTAAAGGTAAAAACAGAAACAAAAGTGTTAGGTAACACTTTTTTCACTTCGAGGAGCTTAGACATTAAAACTGAAAGATCTAAAAAACGCGCAGGAAACTCTACTGTACCGAACAAATACAAGTTCATAAGAGTTGCTTCAACGGTACCTAGGAAGGATTCAACGGAAGATTCCCGATTGAAGCTAAAATTCAAGCGCTTAGGGCTTCAGAGATGCTTTTGCGGTGAAAAATAGACCATAATTTTTGAATGAAAGCAAAAATGAACCACATCAGTAGGGAAGTTAGGGATCGGCAGGACAACCTCTGGGTGGGTATCGTGGACGCTCGAACAAATGGGGAGATATTTTGGGGGTGCTAGGGATCGACTAATAGTTTGATACAAAACTAAGTCAGAGCAAAATGGTTCGTTTAGGGTAAACGTTAAATTTTGCGGCGTTTATGTTTAAAAACACATGTAAAGAATATATTTTTCACGGCGTTTTGATAAAAAAATGCTGCTAACGTAAAAGTATTTTGCGGCGTTTGTCGAAATAACGTCACTAAGGATTACATCTATTGCAGCGTTTGTTAGAAAAATGCCACTATGGACGAACCTATTGCGGCGTTTTTTTATAAAAATACCGCTAAAGTACAATCTATAGCAGCTTTTGGGTTTAAAACGCCACTAATTTATGACTCTATTGCGGCGTTTATATTCAAATGCCGCTAACAAACCACTTTGTACAATTAAAACGCCGCTAATGTACAATTATATATCGGCGTTTGTTCGAAAAATGCCAATATGGATGAACCTATTGCGGTGTTTTTGGATAAAAACGCCACTAAAGAAGAGTTGAAATGATTTTAGGAATCGGCCATGAAAAACATATATTTATCCTTTGGTGGTGTTTTTTCAAAAATGCTGCTATAGAAAACGCCGCTAAAGTACACTCTATAGCAGCATTTTTGTTTAAATACGCCACTAATTTATGACTCTATCGGGGCATTTATATTCAAACGCTGCTACAGTACAACTATGTAAAGGCGTTTGTTTAAAAAACGCCCCTAAATTACAAATATGTTGCAACGTTTGTTGATAAAATGCCACTATAGATTTTACCCTATTACGACATTTGTATAAAAACGCCGCAAAAAGTTATGGATATAGTGGCATTTTTTTATCAACAAACGCCGTTAATTACCTTAATTTATATAAGTTTGCTTCATTTTAAATATTCCATATATGCTCTACATAAACTAACTTTACTATTATTTACTTTTACCTAATTAACAATAACCATACATTTTATTAAGCCAGAAGTTATGCATAAAAATACTTAACAACAAAAGACATTAAAATTTAGAAACATTAAAGTTATGCATAAACAGTCTTCACCATATTGTTCACTATAATTTAGTCTTCATTGCTCCTTCGATAGGAAAGGATGTAGGAAAGCTGTTTTCCTTGTTTGACGACGCATCGTTAAGTTTTTCCTCCTGGTAAACTCTATATGGAGAAAACCTTCATCCATTTCACTAAATAAATCCCCTACATTCGGTTCACCAAGAAGACTCCTTGCGCGCTTCAGTGCTTCACTTGAAATAGATAACGAACTTCTACCTACAGTATGAAACTTGATCGGAGGTGGCTTGAGAACTAAACCACTTGTTGGAAAAAAATTAAATAGATGCTAGAAACGTTTACTTGGAGTAATAGTAGAGCCAACGTTGTCTTCAATGAGGATAGCTCTTGCTTTTGCAATTGAAGATTTTTTCAACGCCACACAGCTACCAAATTTGGTTGTAAACATCAGGTATGTATCCACTCCTTTATCATCGTTCTGAATAAGCTTCGAACATCCTACATACGTGCACTCTATGAAATTTTAGAGTATAAAATAAAAATATAGCGGCATAAACTTTCAGCGATTATTACATTCAATTAGGAGATCAACCATGGAAGACAAGTTCAGAGTTCCATTCGGGTCATCATCGAGTTTGGATGACAAGTTTGGACTGATAGCCTCCCAATGATAATTTGATCCATCGTCAGAGCAAATACGCCATGTGGACATTCCAACGATAATTTCTCTTACTCAAGGCAAAACCTACTCTTTTTACCACAACCATTTGTTCACGTTTTCAAAAGCTATTATTTTTCTATTCGAAACCGGCAAAACAATGCTCCCAACCAGTAAACCATTAAAACACTATGTATAGATATGGAAAAACTATTATTTTTTCAATTACGTTATCTTTTAATGTTATCCCCATTTTCATAATACCAAAAACAATAAATGAAAAAATTCAGTAGTGAGAGAAGGGATCAAACCATGCAACCGTGAGATAATTTTTCATCGATGAGAGACCCGATTTCATCGCCGGAGAAGACAGAATACCATGTCGCTTGGAATCGTGTGAATTTCGTTCTTGTACCAGAGAAATCCCTTTTCAAGATAGCAGTGTTGAATTGATTTTAGGGATCGGGAAGAAAAATAAGGTGGACCATATATTTACCTTGTGCGGCATTTTTAATAAAAATACCACTATAGTAGATGTATATACGACGTTTTAATAAAAAAAGCCACTATAAACAAACATATTACGACGTTTATCTAAACACGCCACTACATTACTGTTTTATAGTGGCGTTTGTTGTGCAAACGCCACCATATCTAAAATTTTTACGGTGTTTATCTAAAAATGCCACTAAATATCTACTCTTTTGCAGTGTTTCTTTCAAAACGCCGCTAAATTACTAGTTTTTTGCGGCGTTTTTTTGAGAAAATACCACTATAAATAACTCTATACCAGCGTTTGTTCCATAAATACCACAAAATTACAACTATATAACGGCGTTTATTGTAAAAACGCCGCTAAAGTATCATTTTGTGGCGTTTACAATATAAACGCCGCTATATCCCAAAATATTATGGCGTTTACTCTCCAAACGCCGCTAAAAATGCTGTTACAGAACACTTTTGTTGTAGTGTCGTTTCTCAGCCGTTGGTCAGTTTGGACAATTATAGTGTGTGGAGCCGTTCAATGAAGATTGCGTTGCTTGTTAAGAATAATCCAGGGTTTATCGACGGTTCTTGTCAGCGAAGTGCTTATAGTGACGCTTTGTAGGTGCAATGGGATCGATGTAATGTTGTTGTTCTATCCTGGATTCTTAACGCTGTTAGCAAGGATTTATCAGCTAGGCTGGTGTTTGCCTCCAGTGCTGCCTCTGTTTGGAACGATCTAAAGGAAAGATTTGATAAAGTTGATAGTTCCCAAATCGTTTTTTTGCATCGTGAGATTGCTACGCTTTGTCAAGGCGAGTCTACTATTTCTGGTTTCTTTACTCGTTTGAAGATGTTGTGGGATGAATATGAGTCTTTGTTTCCTTTCACTGATTGTGATTGTGAAGTCTCCCAGCAAAACATGAAACATTTAGTTCAACAGAAGTTGTTTCAGTTTTTGATGGGTTTAAATGACTCTTATTTGGCGGTTTGGAGTCAAATTTTGCTCATGCAGCCTCTGCCAACGGTAAATCAAGCCTACTCGATGTTGATTCAAGAAGAATCGCAACGATCTCATCTCTCTATGATTGCTGCACCTGATACAATGACTTTGTTCTCCAACTCTGGTAGTTCTTCTTATCGCAAACACTTTTCTGGCACTTGTGATTACTGCAAAGTTAAAGGCCACAAAAAAGATCAATGTTGTCGCTTAATTGGATTTCCTCCGATTTACAAGTTCAATAAAAAGAAAGGAGTTTCTGGTGCTATGGAAAATTAAAGCGTATCTTTCGAATTTGTACCTACTTCTACTCGTCATACCTCTGCTTCTTCTGCTCCAGTATTCACTCAAGAGCAATATAACCAGATTTTGCAGCTATTGAACAAGCCACATTCTACAGATTTTGCTGTTAATCGTGTAGGTATTTTTTATAATAATCCATTACATTATAATGCCTCACTTAAATGGATTATTGACACAATAGCTACATACCACATTTTATTTGATTTTAAGAGCTTGGATTGTCCTATTTCTTGTGATTCTTCTACACGTTTCATACATCTTCCTGATGGTAAAAATGTTTCTGTTACTCACCTTGGATCTTGTTTCCTTACTCCAGAATGTAAACTTGAAAATGTCCTTTTTGTTCCACAATTCAAACATAACTTGCTTTCTGTTGAATTATGTTTCGATATAACAAATTTAAAGGAAAAATATTTTTGGACTTAAATTGAATTTATTCAAAGTTTTCAAATGGTTTCAAAAATAATTCAAAGTCCATTAAATTCGGATTTGAGCAAAAATGTTAAGAGGTACCGATACCCCCAGGGGTATCCATACCCCCATGAAGGCTCAAATTACAGAATGCAAAAAGGGTATCCATACTCCCCCAGGGGTATCCATACCTCGGGTACCGATACCCCCTAGCTGTAACGGCTAGTTTAATTTGAATTTAATGAAAGAGTACCGATACCCTATGTAGGGGTACAAATACCCCCTATTATGGGCAGCCTTTTTGAGCAGAAAAATAATCCCCAAACGGCTCCAAAACATCCCAACGGCTATATATGACTTCAAACTCATTTTAAGATATAAATACAAGCTGATGACACTTGAAGAAACAAGAGAACAACTATCCAAGCAATCAAACACAAGAGAAAAGCTTTTCAATCTTATTTCATCTTTCTCTTGTAAATATTTTGTTCTTGTGAGTTCAATCTTGTAAACACCTACCTTAGAGAGGTTTTCTTGTTTACTTTTCTTATCCTTTGTAAAGGGGAAATGTTCTAGTTTAACCCGTGAAAAACTAGGGAGTTGTAAAGGTTATCTCTCTGTCCTTGAAAAAGAAAGAACAAATTAGTGAAGTTGTTTAAAATTCCTTGGTGAGGAGCTAAGGTAGTGGATGTATACTTGGTTGAGAAGTCGAACCACTATAAATCGCTGTGCAATTCTTTATCTTTCAATCTCCTTACTCCCTAAACACAAAAACCGTTCCGACCCCTCTTTACAAATCGCTCCAGTTGTCGATTCGAGCTTCAGAAAATCCCAACAATTGGCATCATAGCCTAACTCGTTAGAAAATCCCAATTCCTGACGTAACCATCAAAGAAATGGTTTCAACCTCCGGTGCTTATTATCTTGAAGATATACCTATTATGGAATCGCAACCGCTCAACAAGCCACCCTTCTTATTTGGAACAAATTATGCTTATTGGAAGAATAAGATGATGTACTTTATTCAAGCCTATGATATAGGAGCTTGGAACTCAATCATGAACGGTTACTCCTCTCTGCCCGAAAAGTATAACGATTGGAGAAAAGAATAACAGAAAAAGTTCCAGCTTAATTCTAAGGCTATACATATTCTCTTTTATGCTTTAGGCCCAAATGAATATGGAAGAATCTCATCTTGTTCCAGTGCCAAAGAGATTTAGGACAAGCTCTAAATCACTCATGAAGGAACCGATGAAGTGAGAGAATCAAAGAAAAGTCTTCTCAACCATAGCTACGAGAACTTCAAGATGAAACTCGATGAAGACATCAAAGCTATGACGGATAGATTTTCCATGATTGTTAACGGTCTCAGGGGATTTGGAGAAGTAATCCCTAACGAGAAGCTTGTAAGGAATATGATCTACTCTCTGCCAAGTTTGTGGAAATCGAACAAGACCGCCATTATTGAAGCTAAAGACCTAAAGTCTCTCACTCTCGATGAGCTAATTGGTTCCCTTCTCACTCATGAGATGATGTTGAAGGAAGAGGAAGAAGGTAAAAAAGAAGAAGAAGAAGGTAAAAAGAAGAAGAAGAAGAAGAAGGAGGAGGAGGTAGGCATTGCCTTCAAATTGACCAATGAAGGCTATCAAGATTCAAGTGATGAGGTGGATGAAGACGATGATGAACAAGAAGATGAGATGGTCAAGCTCTTAAAAGAGTTAAATAGATTCATGTCTTCCAAGGAAGTAAAGCATGAGTCAACCAAGAAGAAGAGTCCCCCGGTGTGCTTTAATTGTCAAAGAATGGGATATGTCAAGTATGATTGTCCCCTTCTAAGAAAGAAGGGATCTTCTAAGAAGAAGGCATATGTGGTATCTTGGAGTGATGAAGATGACTCCAATGATGATGAAGTAGTCAACTTATGCCTAATGACCACTCAAGAAGAATTCAAGGTATTTTTTAACTAAAAATGAATTTATTTCATTTACTTTTGATGAGTTACAAGATGCTTATAATATATTGTATTTGGGATTTGAGACCATGAATTCCAAATATACGAAATTAATTTCAAAACTCAGAATTGAAAATAAATTGATTTTGAAAGCTAGAGTTAATTTTGCAAATCAAAATGAAATTTTGAAAAATGATTTAGAGCTTTCAAAAATCAAAATAAATGATTTAGAAAAGAAAATTTTTTGAGTTAGGAGTTAAGCTTGAAAGCTTAACAAAAGAAAAAGAATTAATTTCTAAAAACAACCTATTATGTTTAAAAATGGTAAAATGCTCGCATTGCCATTATCATGGTCATAAGGAACATACCTGTCCTTTGAAGAAAGGAAAACATCTTAAAATTAAACAAGTATGGGTTCCCAAAGGAATAAGGGGATTTGAAACTAACGTTCAAGGATCCAAAGCAATTTGGATACTAAAATCTACTTAAATTTCTCTTGTAGGTGTGTGAGAGCAATAGTGATAAAAGTGATGATATTCAAGATGCTCTAGTCACACATGAAAAGGAATGGGTAACCTCTAAGCATAATGTTTTTAATTTTAGTTATTTGGTTGCTCATTTGATTTTAAGCATGCATGAGTTTTGTTTTTAAATGATTATACTTTATTGTTTTAATCTCATGTATGTTAAAAAGGTTTTATGATGAACATTTTAAAGTTTTAATGATTTTTCAAAAAATTTAGTTCATCATAATAAAATTTTGGTCAAAATTGGTTTTAAATGCAAATGATATATCTCTAACAATTGATATCAACTTTTCAAATACTTTGATTTTATAAATTATAAATTTTTGACCTAAAATTAAATGTTTATGCATGTGATTTAAAATGCAAAAGATATATCTCTAACAATTAATATCAAAATTTTCAAATGCATAACATTTTTGGAAAATTTTATGCATATGCACTTAATTTCAATAATTGATATTGCATAAAGTATTTTAGACTTGGATGTATTGAATTTCATGTGCTACTAACATGTTTGTTATTCTTTGTTGAAATTCAATTTTGTTTAAGTGTCATGATCTTAAAAGCTAAATTTTGTTTGGAATGCTATTATTGAGGGGGAGTTTTGATTTTTCAAATGATTTTTTAAATTTCAAATTTACTACTTACTCTCCAAAGTTATTTTGAACTTCAAAGATTGAATTATTTTTGATATAACAAAAAGGGGGAGAAGTTTGGTTTGAAAAATTCAATTTCTTAATAAAAAAAAGTGGAGCTTAATATTTTCATATATTTTCCAACAATTGGTATCTTTTTAACAATTGATATCATTTTGTTAACAATTGTTATCTTTTTCATTAAACATTTTATTAAGGGGGAGTTTTGCCAAAAACAATTTTTTCAAATGTTTTGTTATATCAAAAAGGGGGAGATTGTTGAATTATGTTTCGATATAACAAATTTAAAGGAAAAATGTTTTTGGACTTGAATTGAATTTATTCAAAGTTTTCAAAAGGTTTCAAAAATAATTCAATGTCCATTAAATTCGGATTTGAGCAAAAATGTTAAGAGGAACCGATACCCCCAGGGGTATCCATACCCCCATAGAGGCTCAAATTACAGAATGCATAAAGGGTATCCATACCCCCAGGGGTATCCATACCCCTGATTCCGATACCCCCAGGGGTATCATACCCCCTGACTGCAACGGCTAGTTTAATTTGAATTTAATGAAGGAGTACCGATACCCTATGTAGGGGTACCAATACCCCTATTATGAGCAGCCTTTTTTAGCAGAAAAATAATCCCCAAATGGCTCTAAAACATCCCAACGACTATATATGACTTGAAAATCATTTAAAGCTATAAATACAAGCTGAAGACACTTGAAGAAACAAGAGAACAACAATCCAAGCAATCAAACACAAGAGAAGTGCTTTTCAATCTTATTTCATATTTCTCTTGTAAATATTTTGTTCTTGTGAGCTCAATCTTGTAAACACCTACCTTAGAGAGGTTTTCTTGTTTAATTTTCTTATCCTTTGTAAAGGGGAAATGTTCTAGTTTAACCCATGAAAAACTATGGAGTTGTAATGGTTATCTCTTTGTCCTTGAAAAAGAAAGAACAAATTACTAAATTTGTTGAAAAATCCTTAGTGAGGAGCTAAGGTAGTGGATGTAGACTTGGTTAAGAAGTCGAACCACTATAAATCGTTGTGCAATTCTTTATCTTTAAATCTCCTTACTCCCTAAAAACAAAAATCATTCTGATCCCTCTTTGCAAATTGTTTCGGTTGTCGATTTGAGCTTCAGAAAATCCCAACACTTTCAGTCTCTCGGCTTACTGTGACCTTGTTTGTTTTCTTACCTTTTATCCTGATTTTTGTCTCATTCAGGATTTCTCGACTGGAAAGATGAAGGGGATTGGTAGGGAATCTAGAGGCTTGTATTTTTTTAGTCATCTTGTTTCAATTCTGGTTTGTGTGTTTTTTCATCGCATGTTTTGAATCATTCTTTGTTTTCTATTGAAGCTTCGTGTATGGCTTCTTCCAGTTCTGCTACTTGTATTTGACATGCTAGATTAGGGCATGATGTCTTTTCCAAGATGAATAAAATAGATTTTTTGCAGTCTGTTAAGTTTCAACAAGATATTGTTCACAAATGTTTTTGTTTGCCCTTTAGCTAAACAAACTAGGTTACCTTTTCTTATTAGTACTTCTAGGTCATCTATCCCATTTTAACTCATTCATATTGATTTATGGGGTGTATATAGGGTTTCTACACATAGTGGTCATCTCTTATTTTTAACTATTGTTGATGATCATACTAGGATGACTTGGTTATATCTGTTGAAGCATAAGAATGATGCTATTTCATCCCTCAAACAGTTTCATTCTATGGCTCAAACTCAATTCTCTACCTTAGTTAGAATGATTCGAAGTGACAATAACTCTGAGTTTTTTAATTCTGAGTGATCTCTTTTCTTTTCTTTTCTTGGCCTTATTCATCAAAGTTCTTGTGTTGGCACCCCCAGCAGAATGAGGTTGCTGAGAGAAAGCATAGAAATATTTTAGAAGTTTCTTGAGCCTTACGATTTCAATCTAACGTTCCTCTTAAATTTTGGGGTGAGTGTGTACTCACTGCTTGTTATCTCATTAATAGATTACCATCGTCCGTGATTCAATGGAAGATACCATTTAAGATGCTTTATCATAAGTCACCAAATTTGTTTCATCTCAAAGTTTTTGGTTGTTTGTGTTATGCAACTAAACTAAAATATATTGATAAATTCTCCCTAAAAGGCATTCATTTTGTGTTCTTTGGTTACTCTACTACTAAAAAATGATACATTCTTTTCAACCTTGAATCTAAAACCTTTTTTGTTAACCGAGATGTTATCTTTCATGAAGATGTGGTTCCTTTTAAATTTGCTTCCTCTAATCCTTCTTTTTTTCCTCCCTCTAATCCTGATATTTCTGATTTTGATTTTTTACAACTTTCATTTCCTTCACAAAATATTCCAGGCTCTCCTTCATCAACTCAACCTGCATTAATTTCTCATTCAGATTCTGTTTTACCTACAAATTCTTCAGGGGTTCCTATTAATCCTTCACCAAGTATTTCAGGTGATATTTCTTATGCTTCAACAGATATTGTTCCTATTATTTATGTTCCTAGTTCTGTGTCTGCTAGGGTTTCTTCTAGAGTTTTTAAACTTCTATCTTAGTTGAGTGATTATGTTCATACCTGCCAATCCAATTCTCTTCTAGGTCAGTATCCCATATCTAACCATATTTCTTACTCTAATTTACCACATTATACACAATCCTTTATATTTTCTGTTTCTAATTCTCTTGAACCCAAAAAATTTCAGGAAGCTCAATCTGATTCTCGATGGGTTAAGGCAATGTAGAAAGAAATTCAGGCTCTTGAATTAAATAAAACTTGGTCTCTTGTTTTTTTACCTCCAGGTAAAGTGTGCATTGGTGTAAATGGGCGTTTAGAGTGAAGTTGAAAGCCTCGGGTGAAGTTGAGAGGTTTAAGGCAAGACTTGTGGCTAAAGGTTAAAATCACAGAGAAGAAGTTGACTTTGTGGATACCTTCTCTCCTGTTGCCAAACTCACTACTGTTCGATTTGTTCTTGCTCTTGCTGCTATTTTTTATTGGCCTTTATGGCTGATGGATGTTCACAATGCTTTTTTGATAGGGGATTTACATGAAAAGGTTTACATGTAGTTGCCTCAAGATTTTTGTAGTCAGGGTGAGAATGTGGTATGTATACTACAAAAGTCTCTTTATGGTTTAAAGTAAGCCTCAAGACAGTGGAATGTTAAACTTACAGAATCTTTACTTTTAGCAGGCTATAATAAAAGTAGACATGATTATTCTATGTTTACTAAGAAACATGAGGCTAACATTATGATACTTTTAGTTTATGTTGATGATCTGATGATTACTGGAAATGATGTGAAAATGATTGCGGAATTGAAAGAAGTTTTACATAGGAGTTTTAAAACGAAAGACTTGGGTGAGTTAAAGTATTTTCTTGGTTTAGAAGTTTTGAGAGCAAAGGAAGGAATACTTTTAAATCAAAGGAAGTATGCTCTTGAGCTTATTCAAGATACATGAATAGGTGGTGCAAAGCCTGCTGCAACACCTTTGGACCAGAATACTAAGTTCACTACAGTGGATTATGATAACTCATTTTAGCATCAAAACCAAAAGGAAGATTGTTTAGCTGACAGAGTAGAATTTCAAAGGCTTATTGGAAGGTTGTTGTATTTGACACATACAAGGCCAGATATAGTTTTTTCAGTTCAACACTTGAGTCAGTTTATGCATCAACCAAAGAAAGAACACATGGAAGCAACTCTTAGGGTGGTAAGATACATAAAAAAGAATCTTGGTTTGGGAATTATGTTGAAGGCTTCAAGTAGTTGTCAGCTTGTAGCAAGTTGTGACTCGGACTGGGCAACTTGTCCCATGACAAGAAAAATCAGTAACATGCTTTTGTATTAAACTAGAAGACTCATTGGTTTCATGGAAATCTAAAAAATAGAATACTATAGCAAGATCTTCAGCAGAAGCTGAGTACAGGAGCATGGCCATAACAACTTTATAGTTTGTTTGGCTAAAAAGGCTGCTAAAAGAACTTGGAATCAACAATGATCAACCAACAAAGATCTATAGTGACACAACAAGGCTGCTCTATGTTAACTTCCTAAAAAGGCTACTTTTAAAGCCTTTTCACTAAAGTTATTGTTTGTTTAAAAGCTCATTTTAGTCATTTTAGGATCATGTAGTTGCATTTGTGGTGGTTGTGCTATTTTATTTCTTAATGGTGTTGTTTGAGGGAAAGGTGCAGTTTGTCTATGGTGTGCAGGGAATAGCAAGAAAAATGATTCTTTGGGAAGTAATGCCGCGGCATCACACGTTGCTAAAGCAGATTGAAATGCCTTGGCATTTCTGGCGCAGAAAAAGACAAAAAGATATTTCTGCATAAGGACAGCTGTCACTGGATAGCTGTCTCTGCACGTGAAGGACTGCTATAACCGCCTGCCAGAGCTGCCAAAGGACCACTGCCACTTTGAGGATAAGGTTCATGCACAACTTGTGATTCTAGGGGTATGAGGGGTATTTTGCACCCAACAACCTCATCATTACCCCTAGATATTTTTATTATATATGACACCTCATGGGAGAGAAGAAAGAGAGGACAAAGAGCACACGCATAGAGCAGAAAAAATCACATTTTTATTTCTTCTTCCTTGGGATATTCCTCCATTGATAAAGCTCCAAGGAGTGGCAAGCTAGGCGCCGGAAGGAGCTAGCGAGCTAGGTGGTTCGTGGTGGCCGAGAGGAGACCTCCGGTGGCACGTCGAAGGCTTCTTCTCACTTCCCTTTTGCTGCTATTTTTCTATTAATTTGTGGGTTGTTGGAACGAATATTTTCATGACTTTGTGTTTGGATATTTTGAACCCTACCATGAATTAACTTATTTGGTGGTGGTTGGTTGAACGATTGTTTAAACTTTATTTTTTAGGGTATTAAGTTTATTTTGGGTTCTTTATTTGCTTTGCTTATGAATGCTTCACAATCTAGGCTTGTAAGAGGCATGAAAATGTCCATCTCTTAGATAAAGGTTAGGTATTCGGAAGAATTCTAAGCTAAAAATACTTGTAAGTATTCGGAAGAAACGCAAGATAAGATCCTCATAAGCAATGGGTTATGGTATTTTCAAGGGGCTTTGAACCGGCCTAGGAATATTATAACTTAATCCCTTAGATCTCGGAAGAGACTAGGATAGGATTTCAACGACTAAAAAGGGTGTCTTTATCAATAGGATAGGCTGTCCAACATCGTTGAGTGAGAGCAGATGCCTTGGCATCCTATTCTGTTTGGTTCTTTTGAACACCTTAGGAAAGCCCTGTCGAGTAAGTAAAGACAAGATAGCTTAAATATACTTGAGAAATAAGTTTAGCAACCTTAGACCAATCCTTACCATTCATTTCATTGGAAGCTTGTCACGTGAGGATTATTTTCTTCTTATTTTATTTATCTTTTTATTTACTGTTTTTACCATTTCTCATTGCCTTGACATTTCACCATACTCAACATTAAACATCCATCATTGCCACTGCATTTCCATTTGCTACACCATCACACCATCAATCCGCATCCACCAGCATACACATATCCATTGCTGTGACATTTGTATATATCAAGACTAACTATACTTAGATAGAATATTGCATTGCTTTGGTTAGACTTTTGTGATTTCACCCAATCCCTGTGGAGACGATACTCACTCATCATTATATTACTTGAGCGATTGTGTATACTTGCACATTATTTGCGTATATTTTATAGTACTCACAACACGCGAACAAGTTTTTGGCGCCGTTGCCGGGGATTGGCAGCCTGAAGTTATTTAGTTTTGCCAGAGCATTTTATTTTGTTTTGCATTTTTATTTTTATATAGTTTACTTGATATTTTTGTTTTATTTTTCAGGTTTATTTAGTGTATGCCTAGAAGAAATTCTGAAGAGCCTTTGGAACCGATAGAACCTGAGATTGAAAGACTCTTTAGAAGAAGAAGACGTGCTCAAGGAAATATGTATCAGATTGGAAACCAAGGCATTGGTCAAGATGACGGAAATCAGAATGCCGCGGTATTAAACAATGCTGAACCTGCTATCAGGCCTCGTGTTATTCGAGATCATTTAAATCCGATGCTGGATGATCTGAATCCTGGGATTGTGGCACTCGAAATTCAAGCTGCACATTTCGAGCTGAAACCAGTCATGTTCAACATGTTGAATTCCATTGGGCAGTTTGGGGGTATGCCAACTGAAGATGCCTGGCAGCACATTCGCAATTTTTTGGAAGTTTGTGATTCTTTCCGCCAAGAAGGAGTGCATGAGGATTTTCTGAAATTAAAGCTTTTTTCGTATTCATTGCATGACCGAGCAAGGGCTTGGTTGAGTGGTGTACCAGCTGGTTCGATGAAATCATGGGCCGATCTTTGCAAGAGCTTCTTATTGAGGTACAACCCACCAAACATGAATACGCAGCTAAGGAATGAAATATCATCTTTTCGCCAGGGCGACGACGAATCCATGTATGAGTGTTGGGATCGTTACAAGAGTTTGCTTCGAAAGTGTTCAAATCATGGTTTTCATGATTGGACTCAGGTAGTCATGTTCTATAATGGAGTCAATGCACCCACGAGGATGTTACTGGATGCCTCGGCAAATGGGACATTGCTGGACAAATCACCTACGGAGGCGTTTGCTATCTTGGACAGAATTGCTAACAATGATTATCAATTTCCTTCCTCAAGACTTAGGAGTGGGAGGAGAGCACCTGGAGCATTCGAGTTAGAAGCCAAAGATTCGGTGTCCGCTCAACTCTCCGCTATTACTAATATGTTGAAGAACTTACAATGTTCCACTGATGTGAAGGAAGTGAAAACAACTAGTCTGGCATGTATGTTATGCCAAGGCAATCATCACGAGAGCGAATGCCCAACCAACCATGAGTCCATAAACTTTGCAGGCAATTACAATCGAGGCAGTAACAATCCTTACTCAAACACTTATAATGCTGGATGGCATCAGCATCCTAATTTTTCATGGGGAAATCAAGGAGCCCACAATGTTAATCAACCTACTAGGCAGCAGAATCACAAGGAGCCTCAAAGTTACCAAAATGCTATGCCATGGCATAATACTAACAAAGGAGTTTCATCTTCAGCGAGCATAAGTTCCTTAGAAGCTACAATTCAAGAATTCATATCTACTACGAAGACAATGCTGCAAAACCATTCTACTTCAATTAAGAATCAAGGAACTTTACTTCATAGTCAAGGCGCCTTACTTCAAAGCCATAGCTCTTCTCTGAGAGCTTTGGAAGGTCAAGTTGGTCAGATTGCTACGGCATTGCAAGAGCGTCAGCAAGGACGTTTTCCAAGTGATACTGAAGTCACTAAAGGGCCTAGAAAAGAACATTGCAATGTGTTAACTCTTAGGAGTGGAACACAAATCAATCGACAAGTCAAGGATAGTGGGCCACAACAAGAGATTCTAATCCCACTACTGAAGCTGAATTACAAGATGATAGAGTTTCTGAGAAGGACAAGGAGGAGGATTCTGCCAAGGTATCAGATTCTGATGCCAAGACAAAAGAAAATTCTATTCCTACAGCTAAGGAAGCTAGACCTCCCCCACCCTTCCTGCAAAGATTGAAGAAGCACAATGATGAAGTTCAGTTCAAGAAGTTCGTAGACATTCTTGATCAGCTCCATATCAATATACCTCTTTTGGAAGCTGTTGAACAGATGTCGATGTATGCCAAATTTCTGAAGGACATATGTACCAAGAAAAGGAAAGTAGATACTATTGCCACGGCAACAGAATTTTGTTCTTCATTGAGTAAGTTGTCGCCAAAGAGAAATGATCCGGGCAGCTTCATTATTCCTTGTTCAATTGGAGCTAATTTCGTTGGAAAGGCTTTATGTGATCTTGGTTCAAGTGTCAACTTAATGCCGAAATCGATATTCTTGAAGCTTGGCATAGGAGATGCAAGACCCACCTCAGTTATTTTACAACTTGTCGACAAATCCCATGTTAAACCTGAAGGGATAGTCGAGGATGTTATAGTAAGGGTGGACAAGTTTGTGTTTCCAGTCGACTTCTTAATTCTGGACTGCGAAGTTGATGCCAAGGCACCAATCATTCTAGGAAGACCTTTCCTAGCCATTGGACGTATCTTGATAGACTGTGAAAAAGGTGAACTCACCATGAGAGTGGCTGATCAGTGTGTGACTGTCAATGTTTTTAGAACGCTCAAATATGTTGATGACACTGAAGAATGCCAAGGCATTTCTGAATTGAACTCAGTGATTGAAGAAGAGACTGAACATCTTTGCCAGAACAACTTCATTCAGCTAGCAGAAAATGAATATTGGGTGGATGATGAAAGCTTAGTGGAGTCCGACGACTTTCCAATTTTGGAGGAACAATCTAGCTTAGTACAAGTTAGATCAGGTATGAATTTTGAACCTCTGAATTTTGATGAATTCATTTCTCCTAAGCCTTCATTATTGCATGCACCCAATCTAGAGCTTAAGACTTTACCAGGGCATCTTAAATATGTTTACTTAGGTAGCGATGAGACTTTACCGGTGATTATTTCCGCTAACCTTACTGCTAACCAAGAGCAAAGTTTGTTAAGTGTTTTGATGCAACATAAGAAAGCAATTGGTTGGACTATGGTCGATTTGAAAGGCATTAGTCCTACGATCTGCATACACAAGATTCTGTTAGAAGACTGCCACGACAATTCAATTGAACCACAAAGAAGACTCAACCCTGTTATGAAGCAAGTAGTGATGAAAGAAATTCTAAAATGGCTTGATGCTGGAGTGATCTACCCTATCTCCAATAGCTCATGGGTGAGCCCTGTCCAATGTGTTCCGAAGAAAGGAGGCACGACGATGGTTACGAATGAGGATAATGAGCTATTACCCACTCGCACTGTGACCAGATGGAGGATATGTATGGACTATAGAAAACTCAACAAAGCAACGAAGAATGACCACTTTCCTCTACCTTTCATCGACCAAATGTTGGATCGATAGGCCGGCAAAGCATTCTATTGCTTTTTGGATGGGTACTCAGGGTACAATCAAATTGCCATCGCACCAGAGGACCAGGAGAAGACTACATTTACTTGTCCCTATGGTACTTTTGACTTTAGGAGGATGCCTTTTGGACTCTGTAATGCCCCGGCAACGTTTCAGCGTTGTATGCAAGCTATATTTTCATATATGGTTGAGGATTTTCTGGAGATCTTCATAGATGATTTTTCTGTTTGTGGGGATGACTTTGAACGATGCCTCGGCAATTTAGCAAAAGTTCTCAAGAGATGCGAGGAGGCTGAGTTGGTCTTAAACTGGGAAAAATGTCACTTCATGGTGACTGAAGGTATTGTATTAGGCCACAAAATTTCACACAAGGGTATTGAGGTGGACAAGGCAAAGATTGAAGTGATTGAAAAATTGCCACCACCAACTTCGGTCAAGGAAATAAGAAGTTTTCTTGGATATGCTGGATTCTATAGAAGGTTTATCAAAGACTTCTCCAAGATTTCTAAACCCTTGTGCACATTGCTTCAACAAAACCAACCCTTTGTATTTGATGAATTATGCCTCGGCGCGTTTACTGAGCTAAAGCGACAACTGATATCGGCACCCATTGTAGTCCCTCCCGACTAGACATCACCATTTGAGCTGATGTGTGATGCAAGCGATTATGATGTAGGAGCTGTTTTGGGGCAACGCCGAGATAAAATCTTTCATGTTATTTATTACTCTAGCCGCACTTTAAATGAAGCACAATTGAACTACACCACCACTGAGAAAGAATTACTTGCCGTAGTATTTGCTTTTGATAAATTTAGACCTTACCTAATAGGCACTAAAGTTATTGTTCACACTGATCATTCGGCTATAAAATACTTAGTGAACAAAAAGGATGCCAAGCCTATACTTATTAGGTGGATCTTACTTTTGCAAGAATTTGACTTAGAGGTGGTAGATAGAAAAGGAACTGAAAATCAAGTTACTGATCACTTATCTAGGCTAGAGAACAATTCTGAATGCCATGACACTGTAGATATCCAAGAGGAATTTCCTGATGAGAAAATTTTATATGCCGCGGCAATCCCGTGGTATGCTGACCTTGTTAATTTTCTTGTTAGTGGAATTGTGCCTTTTGATTTGAATAGTCAGGCTAAAAAGAAGTTCAAGCACGATGCAAGGCACTATTTTTGGGATGAGCCATATCTGTTCAAACATTGTGCCAATCAGCTCATTAGACGATGTGTACCTGAAGAGGAGCAAAGTGATATTTTGTACCATTGTCATTCGGCCCCAAGTGGAGGCCATTTTGGTGGAGCAAGGACTGCTGCTAAGGTTCTGCAATCAGGCTTTTACTGGCCAACTTTGTTTAGAGATGCCCAAGCATTTTACAAAGGATGTGATAGATGCCAACGGACTGGAAACATCTCCAGACGATATGAGATGCCGTTGCAAAATATTTTGGAGATAGAGCTGTTTGATGTGTGGGGCATCGACTTCATGGGACCATTCCCATCTTCTGAAGGAAAATTATATATATTGCTTGCTGTGGATTATGTGTCAAAGTGGGTGGAAGCAATAGCAACATCAAGGAATGACTCCAAGACCGTACTCAAGTTTTTGCACAAGTATATTTTCACTCGGTTTGGAGTACCGCGTGCTATCATCAGTGATGAAGGAACCCATTTTGATAACAAGTTGATTGCCAAGGCATTGCTGAGATATGGAGTTCGATACAAGATTGCCACGACATATCATCCGCAGACAAATGGCCAAGCTGAGATATCTAATCGAGAGATCAAGCAGATTTTAGAGAAAGTGGTGAACCCAAAGCGAAAGGATTGGTCGTCAAAGTTGGATGAAGCACTTTGGGCGTACAGAACAGCATTCAAAACTCCTTTGGGGATGTCACCCTTCAACTTAGTGTATGGTAAAGCTTGTCATCTCCCGGTTGAGCTTGAACATAAAGCTTATTGGGCTATCAAGCGATTGAATTTCGATGCTCAACTAGCTGGGGATTAGAGATTATTAGAACTTAATGAAACGGAAGAGTTTAGAGCACAAGCATATGAGAATGCTCAGATATACAAGGAGAAAACCAAGAAGTGGCATGACCAAAAACTAATGCCACGGCATTTTCATGTGGGGCAACAAGTCTTGCTTTACAACTCCAGACTTAAACTCTTTCCTGGGAAGCTAAAATCTCGATGGTCAGGTCCATTTGAGGTGCATTATGTCTATCCCCATGGAGCTGTTAACATCAAGAGAATAGACAATGGGAAGATCTTCAAGGTCAATGGCCAGCGTCTGAAAGTCTACAATGGAATTCCACCACCGCACAACAAGGATGTGTTACGGCTGCACGATACTGAAGCGTGCTTAGAGGAGAACCAAAATTCGATGCCTCGGCATTGAATTTGTGTCTGTGCATAAATAAAATTTAACATTCAAGTTTTTTTTTCTTTAGTTTTATTTTATTTTATTTTGTAATTAATTTTTGATCTGATTTGTAGGGACCACATTGCTACAAACCGTACAAGGAGTGGTTACCAAAGGGAGGAAAGGACAAAGCATTAATTGGAGAGATATTCTTTTGATTTGTTTCTTTTTATTTAATTTAATTTCTCACATTTCTTTTTCTCTTTCCACAGACTTGTCCTATCACATCATTACCTTTTGGCAGTTTTTTTTCCTTCCCTATACATGCACAACCCCCCACCCACTAATTCCTCTCTTAACCGTCCTATCACCCCTTTTCCCTCCCAAATTTTTAACTTTTTCTTTTCTCTTTCTTTATTCTTTTTTTTTCTCTTTCATGTTAACTTTTACTTTTTCTCTCTCTTTTACTCATCTTCTTCCCTTATTCTCTCCATAGCCGAAATACATCCAAGTTTTTAAAGCTTTCAAAAGCTTCTTCCTTTTTCATTTTTCTTACTTCAAAAACACTGAAAATGGTGCGCTCAAGACCAGCTCCAACCGATACGACCGCTTGGCAACAGTTTGAGAACGATGAGGCCAAGGCTCGGTTCCAAAACTTCAAGAATTGAAAACTCTTTTTTGAGTTGGGATTTATTTTTATAGAGGAAACCGATGGTGGTTTTGGACCCGATGTTATGGACATCGTGATGCCGCTCAAGTGGCAGAAGTTTGCCCGTCATCCTGGTTCGGTGAACGCCTCATTAGTTAAGGAGTTCTATGCAAACATTTCCAAGCCCAATCAAGACTCCATCTTCGTTCGAGGTAAGCAAATCTGTTTTACATCCACTGCTATTAATCGTTATTTTCATTTACAGGAGGTAGTAGACGGCCATGCCATGTTCGAAGAAGAAGCCGATAGCAACACATACGATGGGGTCTTGGAGGACCTTTGTTTTGAAAACACTGAGTGGAATGGACGACAAACAAGTAGATACTCGGTCAACCGAGAACGTCTTCAGCTGCGCGCAAAGTTATGGAATCATTTTCTCAAGCATAAACTAATGCCCACTTCCCACAACATTACGGTATCACTTTCACGCTTATTGCTTTTACATTCTATGATAGTATCCCGTCCGATCGATGTGGGTCGTATTATTGTTCAGCAAGTTCATGACTGTTTGGGTAAAAAGGCAAGTGCTTTGGTGTTTCCTAATTTAATTACCGCTTTATGTCGTAAGAAAAAAGTTGAGGAAAATGCTTTTGATGAAATTTTACCTGGATTATCGGGTGTCACTAGGACTAGACTTCCACTATTGTTGGGACTTGAAAATCCCAAGTCTAAAGACCCTGTTCATGAGCAATCTACAGGTACTACAAAATCGAATGCCGAGGCAAGGTTACTTGCTCTCGAGGAAGCTGTGATGCAGACTCAAGCTCAACTGCATGCTTTACACGGTGACATCCGTAATTTCTTTGGATACGTGAAGCATAGAGATGTTGTGGTGGAATCGTTATTTCAAGAAATTATTCCCCACGGTCAACGGAATTTCCCTGGTTTCCCAGACGAAATTCTGCCGGCATTCAATGCCGAGGCATCTCCAGAGCCTGAGCACGATGCACTCGATCCTCCTGCTGCTGACCCTACTCCTGATACACACCGGTCCGAGACTCCTGAATATCCGCCCACTGTCCCTGTCGAAGAAACACCCAGCCCCGTCCCAGCACCCAATCCTTCTCATGCACAACGTAGTGGTCGCCGCACCAAGACCACGGCTAGACGCATTGCGCACTATTACTCCACTTCTTCCGAGTCCAGCCCAGCACCTATCCGAAAGCGCACCCGACGAGGAGCTGCTAGCACCTCCAAAACACCACCACCACGTAAACATTGAGGTACCTCTCTTGCATCCATTTTCATTTAGTTGCATTTCATTGCATAACATATAGTTTATAGTTAGTTTAGTTCTCTTTAAAGCATTGAGGACAATGCTTCCCTTAAGTTTGGGGGAGGTATTGTTCTTGGTAGGTCATATGCATGATATCATTAGCATAGTATTATGCCATGGCATTAGTAAATGGTAGGACAGTTAGATGAAATGTTTTGAGGATACCCGATGATGATAATTTTGTTAGGCTAGAATCTGAATGTAAATGACTGTTGAGAATGATAGAACTCACTTTAGGGCTTGATGCTTTGTGAAAAATATTTACACGATTTGTATGTTTTCTATACTTAGAAAATTTAGGAAATTTTCATGAAGGAACTTTAATTAGTCTTGGCATTGAAATATAGTATGGTGTTTAAAAGAAAAATCAAAAACAAACTCCCTTAGAAGTGAAACTGTGAATAAATGCTTAAGCATAGCTGTAGAGGGACACTCCTCTTTGCCGTGGCATTTCCTGGAACTTTCTTTAATAAATGGAAGCCTTGTGCATATGAGTGAATGAAAGAAGTCACGGGATGACTCTACTTAACTAGCTCGGGGATGGAAGGTATGCTCCCTTTCATCTAGAGTGTGGGAGAGTAGATGTGATGAGCTGACTCCCTTCGTAACAACATAATAAAAAAAATATTTCAAAGAAAAGGGAGTAAAAATGTGCTTAATGATAAGTAAATGCCTTGACAAAAACTAGGGGACTTGATTAGAAATTGTCTAAATTCGCTAAGTATAGATTGGATACAATCACGCACACACACTACCACAAAGGATTTTGACCTAGGGAAAAGTACTTGAATTCTTGATAAGTCTAGCATGTTGAAGCCTATCGTTCTGAGGGTTGAAATTCAATTTTGTCCTACTGTCTTACTATCGAACTTTGCCATGACATTATGCTTATGTAACTGCTATCCATTGCTTGAGGACAAGCAATAGCTTAAGTTTGAGGGTGTGTTAACTTCCTAAAAAGGCTAATTTTAAAGCCTTTTTCACTTAAGTTATTGTTTGTTTAAAAGCTCATTTTAGTCATTTTAGGATCATGTAGTTGCATATAGTTGCATTTGTGGTGGTTGTGTTATTATATTTTTTAATGGTGTTGTTTGAGGGAAAGGTGCAGTTTGTCTATGGTGTGCAGGGAATAGCAAGAAAAAGGATTCTTTGGGAAGTAATGCCGTGGCATCACACGTTGCTAAAGCAGATTGAAATGCCTTGGCATTTCTGGCGCAGAAAAAGACAAAAAGATATTTCTGCATAAGGACAGCTGGCACTGGACAGCTGTCTCTGTATGTGAAGCACTGCTGTAACCGCCTGCCAGAGCTGCCAAAGGACCACTGCCACTTGGAGGATAAGGTTCATGCACAACTTGTGATTCTAGGGGTATGAGGGGTATTTTGCACCCAACAACCTCATCATTACCCCTAGATATTTTTATTATATATGACACCTCATGGGAGAGAAGAAAGAGAGGACAGAGAGCACACACATAGAGCAGAAAAAATCACATTTTTATTTCTTCTTCCTTGGGATATTCCTCCATTGATAAAGCTCCAAGTAGTGGCAAACTAGGCGCCGGAAGGAGCTAGCGAGCTAGGTGGTTCGTGGTGGCCGAGAGAAGACCTCCGGTGGCGCGTTGAAGGCTTCTTCTCACTTCCCTTTTGCTGCTATTTTTCTATTAATTTGTGGGTTGTTGGAACGAATATTTTCATGACTTTGTGTTTGGATATTTCGAACCCCACCATGAACTAACTTATTTGGTAGTGGTTGGTTGAACGATTGTTTAAACTTTATTTTTTAGGGTATATTTAAGTTTATTTTGGGTTCTTTATCTGCTTTTCTTATGAATGCTTCACCATCTAGGCTTGTAAGAGGCATGGAAATTTCCATCTCTTAGATGAAGGTTAGGTATTCGGAAGAATCCTAAGCTAAAAATACTTGTAAGTATTCGGAAGAAACGCAAGATAAGATCCTCATAAGCAATGGGTTATGGTATTTTCAAGGGGCTTTGAACCGGCCTAGGAATATTATAACTTAATCCCTTAGATCTCGGAAGAGACTAGGATATGATTTCAATGACTAGAAAGGGTGTCTTTATCAATAGGATAGGCTGTCCAACATCGTTGAGTGAGAGCAGATGCCTTGGCATCCTATTCTGTTAGGTTCTTTTGAACACCTTAGGAAAGCCCTGTCGAGTAAGTAAAGACAAGATAGCTTAAATATACTTGAGAAATAAGTTTAGCAACCTTAGACCAATCCTTACCATTCATTTCATTGGAAGCTTGTCACGTGAGGATTATTTTCTTCTTATTTTATTTATCTTTTTATTTACTGTTTTTACCATTTCTCATTGCCTTGACATTTCACCATACTCAACATTAAACATCCATCATTGCCACTGCATTTCCATTTGCTACACCATCACACCATCAATCCGCATCTACCAGCATACACATATCCATTGATGTGACATTTGTATATATCAAGACTAACTATACTTAGATAGAATATTGCATTGCTTTGGTTAGACTTTTGTGATTTCACCCAATCCCTGTGGAGACGATACTCACTCATCATTATATTACTTGAGCGATTGTGTATACTTGCACATTATTTGCGTATATTTTATAGTACTCTCAACACACGAACACTCTACATGTTTCATGAAAGGACAAAACACATAGAGATAGATTGTCACTTCATAAGGGAAAAAATCAAAAGGGTTTGATCTAGACAGAGTTTGTTCCAACCTCAGAACATCAAACAGACATTTTAACAAAGGCGCTTGGTGTTTCACAACATGAATATTTGTTGACCAAGTTGGGAGTAAAAGATGTTTTTACAACCCAACTTGAGGGGGAGTGTTGAGCATAGAAAAGTTAGTTGGCTATTCTTGTGTAGTTAGGAATTAGTTAAAGGTTAGTTAGAAGCAGTTACTTTATTATTAATACTATATATATGTATTTTGTATACATTGATATGTGGCATAAATGAATTAGAAGTATTCCAAGTATCCAAGTATTTTAGTTTTAACATATCCGTCTCATACAATTTTTTATTAATAATAATGTGTCCACCTTCAAAATATTTTTAGATTCGTCACTGATTTGAGGTAACATACAAATAAATATGTTTCACAATTAGTATTTAATATAAGTAGTTGTTAAATGTTTTGAAGTTTTGTTTGGCGTGTATAATATTAAATGAAGTGAACGTGGGAGGTAGGTTGCTTCCCAAGGCAGGGTCGAGTAGTTTTAGTGTTGATGTCTAAAGGGTCATGCCTCACTTAATCAATTCCATAACAGACCATTTTGCAGAAAATGATACAAAAAATGGGAAATGAAAATGGTCAAAGCTAATGCCATGAAGTAGAGGCATGTGAGATATCCCACTAAAGGTCCCAACATCCCCACACAAGGGCGTATTTAGTATTTTGTAAAGGGGCAATGTTCATTGTACCCTCCCTCTGACACATTCTATCTTTTTTCATGCAAAACTCCATTTTATCCATCTACTTTTTCTTTTCCTTTTTTTTTAATTTTAAGATAAGTTGTCATGTTCTTTGTGACAGGATAAATGGCTATATATTCACGGAAACTTCATTTTCTTTTTTTGGTCTTACCTGCTAGGTTTTGATACGTAATTTCTAACTATATTTGTTTTCTTTAGGTAATTATCTTTTCTATTTTAATTATTTTTTTATGAAAATCTGATCCGACCTCATTCAATATAATATTATAGTTATTGTTTTATTTAAAAATAATTATATATTTACTATCGTAAAAAAAATATCGACCGAATTGTGAATGAGTCGGCAGGTTATTATTTCATTAACTTGGCAGGAAGAGGAAAAATAAATAAATGAAGAGATTGGTGTCTGAAAAGAAGACAATAAAAGGGTTGGTGGGAAATGGATGCTTTAAAGGGGGAAGGTACATCTAATGTTTTTGGATGCATGAAGATGTTGTAAGATCTCTGACACCAATTTGGATAAACTTTGTCCATGTCTAGGGTTTATAGTTTTTCAATATCTTTTAATTTGGAATCTTATTATGTATTCATTGAATCCCAAATTCATTAACTGTTTCCTTTTCTTGTGGCAATATTGGGCTTTTAAGTCATGAGTCCTACTTAGAGGCCACCATGCCATGTCCTGGAAGGAACTAGGGGCCTTGGGGTTTGCTAGATTTTGCACTGACAGGGTAATTTGGTACACATTGTTTTTTGCTTCTAAACTTTATATTGAATGAAAAAGTTAGCACAAAGTTTTTGGATTGATGCTTTCACATGCATGCCACAAATGTCTAGGTCATAACCAGCAAGATCATCTTTAGTTGCTTTAAAGGCTAATATTCAATATAAATTTATAAGTCATCAAATAAATCATACAAGTATATATTGTTAAAAATTAATTTAAGTTTTAAAATTAAATAAATTCAACCCTAAATCTTAATTTTCTCTCTAAAGTGATTATAGTTTTTCTTTCAAAGTGTAGGCGACGGCTAAGTGTCGTCACAACTCTTGTTCTTATTATATTTTTTTTATTTACATTTCTTTTTGTTCAGATCTAAAAAATATCTTTTCCGTTTTGATTTTTTTTATCATATCCTTAAATAGTTCAGTTTTTGTATACTTTTATGGCACTATTTTTCATATGCTTTGATGGTATGATTTTCTTTATCGTTATAATAGTTTGACGTTTCATATTACTTTTATCACGTTGCATCTTCTGGTCAAGAAAATTTGATGATATTTTATAGTTAGATATCCTTTTGTGGTACTTTGTCGATGCATTCAAAATTATTCGCAGAACAATATTTCAGATTATTCAAGCTTACATTAATATTGTGTCTAGGTTTGACCGGAGACATGAATATTATTAATAGTTTCTAGAGTTTAAGGTTTAGGTTTTAGTATTTTAAGTGTATGGTTTTAGTGTTTATGGTTCAATGTTCATGATTTTAAGATTTAGAGTTTATGGCTTAAGGTTTATACTACAGCAAAATAGACTTTTAGCGGTGCTTTTTTAACCCTATAGCGGCATTTATTAGTGCTGCTAAAAATTTTCCCGACGCTTACAAAAACACCGCAAGAAGTGCCGCTATAATGAGCGTCGCAATTGTTAGCGATGTGTTTTTTCTAAAAATGCCGCAATAGATCAAGACATATAGTGGCGTTTTTCTTTACAAACTGCTGTTGAATGTGTATTTAGCGGCGTTTTCAAAGACAAATGCCGCTATTGACTGTGTATTTAGCGGCGTTTGTAAATACAAACGAAGCTATTGACTGTGTATTTTGCGCCGCTTGTCTTTATAAACGCCGCTATTGACTGTGTATTTAGCGGCGTTTATCTTTACAAACATTGCTATTGACTGTATATTTAGCGGTGTTTGTCTTTACAAACACTGCTATTGACTATGTATTTAGCGACGTTTGTCATTACAAACTCCACTATTGACTGTGTATTTAGCGGTATTTTTCTTTACAAACGCCACTATTAACTGTGTATTTAGTGGCATTTGTAATTAAAACCGCCGCAAATAAGCCCATTATTAGTGGCATTTTCATCTAAAAATGCCGCAAATGACACTATTAGGAGTAGCTGCATGAGTTGCATAAAACACCATTAAAGACAATATTTACACCCACAGTAATAATCAATTCTACAAATCAAAGCATATATTGCAGATATTAAATAAAAATAATTCACTTGAAACTAAAAGGGTGGAAAACATTAATATAACAAAAATAAATACAAATGTATACATATGTGTTACATATACTAGAAACAAAAAAGCAAACTAGTTGCATGTGTATTTTCACGCTTCCCACTTATAACTCTAATATCCAATGGCAATCTTTCCCAACTTCTCGCTATGTACACCCAAGAATCAAATTGCACTTTGCAAGCACATCAGAAACTTATTTACCATCCCAAGAATCAATTTTGTAAGATCCATTTTTCAAGTGCAGAATCTCACTAGTCAATACAGTAGGAATGTGGTTTTCAAAGGGGAATTAACTTCACAAAGAGTGTTGTAGAATTCAAGCTGCATGGAAGGAAACAAAAAACTTAACAGTGTGTAAAAGCATATGTGTGCATATAAAAACAAAATAACAGAACTATACACATTGAAACTATACACATTAGTTCACCTCTAGGCATGACAGAACACTGGCAATCAAAATAACAGAGAGCAGTACTTCAATAACTTAGGAGCTATTAGTAAAGGCAGTGTTAGGACACAGCAACCTCTGGTCACTAAACCAGAAAATTAAAACACTCATTCCAACTGTACTCAATGAATCCTGCTTGAGGCTCAACTACATATCTTGAGATCCACATTTGAGCGTGAATGCAAGACAGAACTAAACTCAAGATCTGAACGGATATTGCGCCGTTTTCCAGTACCATGCTTAAGAACTCCTGCCTTGAATGCAACTTCTTCTTCCGTTGTCCATTTCTTCTTAGGGGCACCCATTAACAAATTCATGAAACCCCCAATGAAAGAAAATATAAACACTTGGAATCTGAGGCTCCAATTCTCAACCATAGTGAAATTCCAGTCGAGATAAATTTAAAACATCACAATAAAAGCATACCGAATAATGATAAATTAGAAACAAAACAGAAAACAAAATCCTTGATTCAAATGAGTTTAGAAATTTGGACAAAGTTTAGAAACATATACGCATGTAGATAAAAGTATTTGTGAACATACCGCATGTCAATCTTCCACCAGCATTGTTAGTGGTTAGACTAAGTTCAGAATCTGTTGTTGGAGGAGCTGCCTGCATCGAATGGTCAAATTTACAGGCTGGCCCGAACTTGCAAATGTCGTACTGACCGTAGTTTGAGCAGATGCTTTGATCCTGGAGTTCAAAATAAAATATCAATCTTAATGGTGATACAACTACTTGAAAGCGTTCATAAGTGTTGAATGTGATTAGAAATGAGAATTTAATTGTTATCATCAAAAACATAAACATAAACCATTAAAGTAAATGCTAAAAGAATGAGCTATATTGTTGGGTTTAATCCAAGTCCCACAAGAAGATGCAATTGCAGAATCTAAACCAGATGCTACGTTTCTGTAGAAATCCGTGTGCCTAGCAGAACCTCGATTTTTAATCACTGCCTAGATGAACAATCAAGTACCAACTTATAAGAGATGCAATTTTTTTACTGATTTTCTATAAAGAACTTGTTTCAAGATGTATGAGAAGATCTACAAGAAAATAACTACCAAAACTTCATCAAGATCTACAAGAATTGGAAATGGATATCAACTTCAGACTTGAGGAAACTGCAATAAATTTCAATTTATCACAAAACAACATGAAAAGAGGAACATGGACAGAAGCATGAAGGACTTATATCAAATTTTTTCTTGCTAGGACTTGATATCAATGATTAACCTCGGAAGGTAGAGTTGAAATCCGCATATATAGTTGACTGAAGCATTCTTGACTAAAGGAATAGGATTGCAACAACATCTATATATGACGAAGTTATAAACAAACTACATTAAAGGTATGATGATCACTTGAAATAGATAAAAAAAAAAGGGGGAGGGGTAATTTTTGACAAGAGTAACATGTGGTAGGACGAAAAGGAAAGAAGTTCAGTTCCGAATTCGAATTAAAATAGTTCATAACAGAAATTATGTACATCAGAAGTGAAGTCAATATACCAAGCAGCTAAACCAAAACAAATAACACACACAAATAGGAAAAATGACTAGCACATTAGGTTGAAAGCAAACTTACCCAAAAGCAACACAAAAAACTAAATTGCGAAGTAAATCAAAACTGAAGGATGAAACCAGAAGTGAACAAAGAAAAACCTGAAATGCCCAGAAAGGAACTAAGAACAAAGGATCGAATTCAGATCAAAAAAGACAAATTGAGAATAAAAAAATAAAAGAAAATTGAATGAAGGTGAAGAATGACGAAATTGACTACCATTTTTTCTTGTTTCTTATTTGTAATCAAATTCTAGATTTAAGAAAGAAACAAAAATGGAGCGAACACAACGACATTTGCATTGCAAATAGACAGGCAGCGATCATACCTTTTAGGAAAGACAAAACTGAGAACTGCACATGCGATGGAGTCTTCGGTTTGACATCTGAAAATAAAAAAAAATCAAAATAAAATTGGTCGAAACAATTTTTTTTAATTATGTTTCCGTGTTAAACTGAATATAAAAATAAGGTAAGGTTACATTTCTCTCTTTCTTTCTTTTTTCTAACAGATGCGGTTTTGGATTTCAAAACTTGAAGAAAGAAATTAGACAGCTTCTTTGGGGGAAATTGCACAAATTCAATTTGATAAGAAAATAATCTTACAATCGAAACAAATTTAGTGTAAAATAACTTTTATTTAGGAACCAAAACATGCCAATGTAGATAGAGCTAGACTAACCTTCTTTAGAAACTAAGCCTTCCTCCACAGCTTTCTCTACTCCAGTAGGAGCCCACTCGATGGAGGAGATGATGTGCAACGAAACACGGCGAGGCCAATGACGTTATTATAAGCGTCGGAGAGGAGGTTTCGTTCCTCGATGGTGAGCTCCTCGTTGTCGGCAGAAGCAAAGACTTTCTCTATGAACTCAACCATTTCCTTGTAGCGTTCTGCTTGCTCGGCGAGTTTTTTCATATAGACATTTTTCTCACGGGGAGAAGAAGTAGCGGCAGCGGCCATCGTTGAAAGAGAGGTGTAAAAGGCACAACAGGTAAGAGTAAAGATTAAAGAGAAATGGGTAGGTTTTGAAAATGATAAAATGTGAGATTTGGGGTAGTTTTTTATGGCGAATGAGGGGGAGGATCAAATATGAACCATTGGATAGGCAAAAGCATAATAAAGACTAAATATACAGTGGCATTTGTTTAAAAACGCCGCTAAAAACTTGTACTTTAGTGGCGTTTATGCTTAAAACGCCACTAATGTATGGGCCTTTAGCGGCGTTTTTCTAAAAACACCACTAAAGTACGTGTATTTAGTGGCGTTTGTATAAAAACGCCACTAAAATAAGAGTCTTTAACGGTGTTTATATAAAAACGCCGCTAAATACACTTACTTTAGCTGCGTTTGTGCTTAAAATGCCAATAAAGTACGAGTGTTTAGCGGCGTTTATACAAAAATGCCACTAAAGTACGAGTATTTACTAGCATTTGTTCAAAAAACGCCACTAAAAATGCCGCTAAAAACCCATTTTGTTGCAGTAATTAGAATTTAAGATTCATAATTTAGGGTTTATCAAGATTTTAGGGTTTAGGATTTAGGATTTATGGCTTAAAATTTAGAGTTTATGATTTAGGGTTTAGATTTCATTGTTCAAGGTTTATGGTTTTAAAGCTTATAGTTCATGATTTAAGGTTTTAGGTTTAGGTTTTATGATTTTATGGTTTAGGTTTTATGATTTTATGGTTTAGAGATTATGGTTTATGTCTCATGGTTAATATTTAGGGTTTTAGTATTTAAGGGTTTAGGTTCAGAGTTTAGGATTTTTCGTACAAGATTTATGATTTTAAGGTTTATGATTTTAGGTATTAAAGCTTGGGGTCAAGGTTTTAAGGTTTAGGATTCATGGTTTGCCATGAGTTAGAGATTAGGTTTTATTTTTTAGGATTGGGTTAGGATTTTAGTGTTTAGAAATTAGGGTTTAGGGTTTATGATTTTGGAAGGTTTAAGGTCTAGGGTTCACAATTTGATGATTTAAGGTTTTTTAAATTGTTTTTGTTACTGTGATTTTTATTCATATTGTATTAGGCATATATTGCATTTTAATAACAACAAAAAATACTTAAATGGTTTTTTTAAGCTTATTTGTTGTATGTTAACTTTATGAAAAAAATTGTGTATTTAAGGCTTATGATTTTTTAAAAGTCTGCTTAATCATATTATAAATTGATTAACTGAGTGTACTGGTCTATATGATTTTTTAGATATTTTATTTTTTTAAATAAATTGACCTACAATAAAAGAATTTAGCTCCACCTCCATTGTCAGTGTAGCAAACACTTACCCTATGTCGAATTTCGGGGAGTTTCTCAAACTAAACTCTGTATGATGTAGCCATGAAAGGAACAGATCTAGGGTGTCTGCAAAGATTGCTGGAAAGAAGGTTGAAATCTTCAGGCAGAACGTAACATGAAGCTGTTTAACTCTCTCTCTCTAATTTATAAAACCGCTCAGCATTTATTTACATTGGTGGAGTAAATGAAATCTGCAACATTCTATACAAAGTAAGAGGTGCATTCAGAGCAATGTCCTATTATCCTGCTTTGCTTTGGGCAGTGCAGTTGTAGGATATGACAACTTCCATTCTTTTCCAGGAATGCCCACTTCTGTTTCTCGCTCATCTTAAAAAACATGTTGATTTATAAGTCACTTTGCATTATTAAAATTAAGATTCTTAAAACCCAAAAATTCGCAACTTTTTTTGTTCAATTTTAACACAATACGTGTTTCTTTGTTCAAAAGATCAAATTTATGGGCAGAGGGAAGCTATTTGTGGAGAAAACATCAAAAGGGGTGCTCAAATATCAGCCAAAAGCAGCAACAGTATACGATAGACCTATCAACATACTGTAAGGACACATGGGAGCCTACAATAATCAACACACCAAATTGACTAAATAACAACAATCCCTTTCATACAACACTCCAAACCCCTCTTAATGTCAACGTAAGGCTAACATCCAATCGCCGTAATCATCTTTGGTATAAAATCCCCACTAAATTGCCTCCTCTTGCTTCGGCTAAACCAATCTTGAAACGATCTAATAACTAATAAGAAAAATAAAATATTGTAACCAAACTTGAAATGATCTAATTATTGACGTGTGAACTTGGATCAAAATTAAGTTTGATTTTTGATATTTGGGTAAACAATGTTGTAGCCTGTAGGGCATGTTTAAAAAGACGTCACGACAACTGCAGACATATGAAGATAGGGGAGGGATTAACTTAATAAAATCCCACGTAAATGCATGTCCCAGCTTTGAAAAAGACCCTCTTCCCACTTCTTGTATGATGTATTTCCATATTTGATATTATCATCTTATATAATGCACTATGCAGATTCTGTCGTTTTAACTGTGGGGGGTATTCTGTCAACCAGCACGTGAAAGCGGTGAGTGGCCGTGCCAACGGATGGTGTAGGTGGTGGACGGTGGCGTTGGAGCAGGTGTTTTTCCCGAAAAATCACCGGTGACCGGTATATTTACCGATCTAATACTGGTCAGTTTATATTTCCCGATCTAACACCCGTAGCAGTAAAGGACGGTCTCTGCCCCGAACTATATGCTGATTTGGCGCCACGTGAGATATAGCGCGCCCCATGTACCGCGCTATACGCTGACATGACTTACACGTGGGTATAGTGCGACCCCTGATCCGCGCTATAGCTGTTTATCTAATACGTGGGATATAGCGCGATACAGGGGGCGCGCTATACCTTTAATTACCCACATCCTCTATTACTTTCATCACACTATATTCTCTCAAATTCTCTCTCTATTTAAGGTATATTTTATAATATTTTTAATATTATGTATTTAATTTATTTAAGCATTTTACTTTATTTAATATTTTACTAATATAATTTTTTTTGCAGATATATAATGGAAGGCGGTCTACTTCGCTTGGATGGAAATCATATATCTCGACACTTTGCTGATACAGTAACATTTTAACGTTTTAATTTAAATTATTTGTAATAATTTGTTGATTTATTTAATGCATGATTATTAGATTAAGAATTAATTTGTGTAATTATTTAATTTTAGGAGAAGGATCGTGTATTAGATCCTTTTATTAGGAATCTTAAGTTAGTGATACCTAGCCGTGTCTTGCCGTATTTAGTAGAGGATGGATTTGGTTACATAGGTAGATATCAAGGTCACTGTAAGATAGAACCAGATCTTATTTCTGCCTTAGTAGAGCGGTGGAGGCCGGAGACCCACACATTCCATCTTCCGTGCGGAGAGTGCACGATTACACTTGAGGATGTTGCTATGCACCTAGGGCTTTCGGTGGATGGAGATGTGATATCAGGGATCTCGCAGGGTTCCTGCACTACTTTGTGCCGGGATAATCTAGGACGTGTCCCAGAAAGTTTTATCAGAGGTAGGATACCGTTAAATTGGTTAGATGCCAATTTTCGGGAGTTGAGCGCAGACACCTCTGAGGATGAAGTTAAGATGTATGAATGGGCATGCATACTGCAGTTGATAGGAGGGTTGCTGATGCCGGACAAATCGCGCAACCTAGTTTACTGCATGTGGTTGCGATATCTTAGCAACTTTCGTCTGGCCGAATCATTCAGTTGGGGCTCGGCAGTTTTGGCTTTACTATATAGAGAGATGTGTGGAGCCACTGACTACAGGCGTAATGCTATCGGCGAATGTCTCCTGGTGCTGCAGTATTGGGCATGGTATCGATTGCCCTTTTTATGTCCCGTTGTGAAGAACTCATTCGTATTTCCATTACTTCTGAGGTAATTATAAAACTGATTTTGTATATTAATAATTTTATACAGCGTATAATAATTTTTTTTCCTTGAATAGGTGGTCTACTGATAGGAAAAATCATCAGGAGCTACCTGATGATTTAGAAAAAATTAGGGTGCTAATCGATCAGAAGGCTGGCACACAGGTATGAATTTTAATGTTTAAAAATCGATTTTAGATTATAGTTATATAATTAGATTATTATTTTGATAAAAATTTATATAATATTTGTTTTAGTTTGAATGGGTGTCATATTGTACTGATGATGTGAGGGCGGTGATCCCACCTGAGTTGAGGGGCCCATCAGATGTTTGGATGGCAATGGTCCCTCTGATCTGTTATGCGACCGTCGAGTGGCACTCTACTGATCGCGTGCTCCAGCAGTTTGGTTGTTTTCAACCAATTCCGGAAGCACCTCGCAATATGGACGAGTTGCATAGCTTAGATAGACGCGGCAAGACAGATACAAATTGGCTGGTGAGACATCATGAGTAGGTCGTGTTGCGGGAAGATCGACATCGACGCCTTCCCCGTAGAGAGCCCATTTTACTTGACCTCTTGAGTGTTGCTGAAGGTTATTATGAGTGGTTCAACAGTAATGGGAAACCGTTTCTGCTTCCCGAGGATGCACGAGGGCAGACCTTTTCGCGACATCGACAGAGACGTTCACCGACACAACACTATCGTCCCCCGACTTGTGGACGGAGAGCAGGTGCTTCCGGTTCATCCTTAGCTGTACCAGCAGGACCTTCACAGCAGCCACCGCGGCCATTTATGATGCCGCAACCATATATGATACCACCGTTTTTCCATTACCAGATGTCACCGTCGCCGTCTTCACCTGGTTTTATGACCCCGCCGCCGCCACTGTCACATATGACCCCTCCTGGAGGCTATTATGGGTCTATGTTTGCAGATCCAACTTGGGGTTCATATGCTGGATATCTGGCGGGTTCAGCCTCATCACCCATGGCCGCAACACAGACACCTCCTATACAGTTTTCACACTCAGTGATGTTTGGGTTTTATGAGTTTTCCCAGTTTTTGCAGGTCGGTGGGATAGTCAGTCTTACATCTCCAGGGTCCTTATTCTATGGAGGTGCTTCATCGTCATCAGCTCCTCATCAACCTAATGTACCTACTCAGGACGACGACGACAATGATGACGATGGTGATGATGATGACAGCGAGGAGTCAGAACCAATGATACGAAGAAATCCTCCTCGAGACCGACAGCCACCGCCCTGCAGAACACATTCACGTTGCATGCATCGATAGATTTTTTTTATTATATTTGTATTTACTTTATTTTGTTAAATTGTAATTTTTATTATTTCTCATTTAATACTTACTTTATTTTGTTAAATTTGTTGGACTTTTTTTTAATGTATTTCAGTTAATTTTGTTTATTACCATTTAATATCAGTTATTGTAATTTGGTTATCATTTACCATTTAATTCTTATTGTAAGTTTGTTGTATTTAAAATTATATTCAAATACCAAATTGTTATTAGTTTGATAAAATTTAATGATTGTGTTCGTTTTTTTAATCTTCATCAGCAATTATCGAATGACATTAACTTGAAGTAAATGTAAATCAAAGTACAAGAATTATTATTTGATAAACAAATACATCTTTTCCTCATCAATTCTTACTTGATGGCAATAGAAGTAGACATGTTTTTCCAGTGTGTCCTGGGTTTCTACAATGCCCACATCTTCTGTCTTGTCTAGATCTTTCTCGAATATCCATATCGCAATGAATTCGATTGGATTTTGGACGACCACGCTCCCTCAATAAACTCGGATTTGGTACAATCGAAAGCCAATCTTGAACCTCATCAGGTTCTTTGTCATTACCTATGGGGGGAAACTCAAATTCGTATACCTTAAAAACTTCAAATAGTAGGTATACGGGATCCACAAAATGGTTATAGTCTTAACGTGTATGCGAGCAAGCTGCTATCACATGAGAGCATGGATACTTCAGAGCTTGAAAAAACCCGCAGTCACACGTTCTGTCCCTTAGATTTACTCTTAACGACACAACTTCAATCCCTTGAAGAGGTCGCGGCAACTCTGTGACACGAAACATTTCATGATAGAGAAGCTTGTTACAGACATTCCATTTGATGCAGCAATTTTTTTCTGTAGATCTGCAACTAATCTAGGGTGATAGATATGACCGCCTTGTATCCAGGTTTGAGCTTGTCTCCCGAGCTTCGCAAAAAGCACCCCCAAACAAAAATATGTAGTCTTTACCAAAGTCACTACTGGTAAATGATGTGCACCCTTTAAAGTTGAATTGATTGCCTCTGCCAAGTTGGTCGTCATGTATCCATATCGATATCCACCATCATATGCGTTTGTCCACATTTCTTTATCAATGAGGCTGATGTAATCGTATCCTTCCTCGTTCTTCGCCCGTAAATCTTGAAGCATTGATTCAAACGTTCGAGGAAGTAGTTCGTAACTTGATCAAAAAATGTATAACTTACTAACTTGCTTTCTTTGCAAAATTAAAACGATTGAAAGAAAACAAACTACATCAGTTTCACTTACCCATGCGCATAATTAATTGACACTCATCATTCTTCTTGTACCTTCCATGATAGTTCGCAGCAATGTGTCGGAGACAATACCTATGTTGGACAAAGGGTGGTTGCCACATTGGACCCAAAGACTCCATTGCTGCTTTGATCCCAGCTTCACGATCTGAAATGACACAAATGTTTTCCCTCATGATAACATGTGCACGTAAATTTCAGAGGAAAAAAGCCCAATAATCTGTATTTTCTCATTCGATAAGAGCAAAAGCAACTGGAAGAATGTTACGATTGCCATCTTGGACAACTGCCAATAATAAAACTTGCTTGTATTTCCATACAAGAAAGTCCCGTCGATCTGGACCACAGGCTTGTAGTATTTGGTAGCATTAACGCACTGTGGATAACTCCAAAAAACCCGGTAGAATTAGCTTCAATCGCGAAGAACTATATCATTATGGTATGTATAGGAGGTTTTGAAGTCCACAATTATCCCAGGATTCAACGTCCGCACCAGCCTAAACAAACCTGGAAGTTCGTTGTAAGATGCATCTCATTTGCCATAAAGTTTGACAATGGCATTTTATTTTGCCAACCAAGCTTTTTTATAGGAGACAGTGTACCTATACTGCGATTGTATAGCTGAAATCAACACTGTAACAGCTATATGAGAGTTTGTTTTTACCATGGGCATGATAGCTTGGCATATCATTTCAGAGTCCAAGTTGGGATGATCTTGGTTGACCCCTCCAGCACAACATGTGTGAGGACCGTTGTATACTGTTAGTTCCCATATATTGTTTTTCCTCTTTATTTTTGATACGCGAACCATCCAATTGCATCCATTTTCGCGTCGGGCACAATAGCATACATATTTTTCTATCGTCGATCGATTGACTTTGGACTGAACATAATTACGGATATTGTAATTTTTTATAGCCATCACCGCTTCTTCTTTGCTTGAAAACTCCATGCCTAAATATAACTCACCATTATTTATTGATGAGTAATATCCATAGTGTCCGAGATGAGGCATATCCGCAAATTCTGGCCCGTACATTGCACCATAATCAGCTTCATACATATGTGCAGGAGGGTCAATTTGTGCCATATTTCCTGGAACTTCATCATCATTGGAGTTGAATTGCGGTGATTCTGGGTGAACGAATAGTCCAGTCTCAGCACCATCCGCACCAGCTCACGAAGCGGTTCTTCTGGTGGAGATGATGGTTCCTCCATGCTCTCCACATTTAGGTCGAAGAACCTACTACTTGCACGCCTTCCCCTTGAACTGGAAGACATATCGACATTGAGATCGAAAAACCTCGCAGTCGAATGCCTCCCCCTGGAGCTTGAAGTCATCGTGTCAAATGGAAACTACACAGATGGTTGAGTCGATGGCATCTCCATATGGTCAAAGAAATTTGCAGATGAATGCCTTCCCCTTGAACTGGACGCGGTGTTGCCATACGGATTGTTCGTGGACCCACCTCGGTACATATCGTAAGGAGTTGCGGATGAATGTCTCTCCATTATGGCATTAAAATCATTACATATTACTGTAGTCGGGCTGTCAACTTGATCAACTTGTTCAGCCAGCCCATAGTGGGAGCTTAAAGATTGACCCCGAACAGCACGCACTTGAACAAAATGTGCATACATCTCAATAGTGGCGTCTGAATAATTACTTTTAGCTTCAACCATCATTTGAACATCATCATTGTTCGAAAGTTCAAACGTTGTATAAGTTAATGGCAACAATGATGTTGGAAATCTGTACTGCAACGACGACATTCTTCTACTACTTCCAACATGAATCTTCCTCGAAATCTTCGATATCAGCTCCTCAAGAGTTATGTTTCTCTTGAATGATATTTTAACACACTCATTTGATATGAAAACAACGCCAGTTTCATCTTCTCAAATTTTACCATCATAATAAACAATAGCTGAAAGTTGCATCATTATTTGAGTTTAAAAGTGCGGCAATATTATATCTGCAAAAAAAATAACTGAAACAAACCTGATTAAATAAATTATATATGAACGAAAATATAACACAATAAATTTTTTACACATCAACGTAAATAATTTAAGTAATATAATTTTATATTATTACCTGTACCGCAAAACTATTTTGATATATGCTCATGCTTTTCAATTTTACAAACACAAAAATTAATTGAAAATAATTAATAATATATTTTTTCAAATAATCATAATAAACAATAAGTATAATAAAAAAATTTATAACGAAAAATCGCACGAACTTTTAAATCAAATATGAGAAAATTACCAGAATTATTACTCGTTGACGGAATTGTTGTATTAATTTATAAGTTAGAGGAGAGAGATGTGAGGAGATGAGAGAAACTTAACGGGGAGCGAAGGGTATTTATAACAATATAAGGCGTGGTACCTGCACCGCTCTATATGTAATAAAGGTATAGCGCGGACCAGAGTCCGCGCTAAATATAATTCATACCCAGATATAGCGCTGAGCAGGGGCAGTGCTATACCCCACATGGCGTTAAATTAACATTTAGCGCGGGACAGGGAGCGCGCTTTACTACTACGGGTGTTAGATTTAAAAATATAATCTGATCTATGTTAGATCGATAAATATACCGATCATCGGTGATTTTTTTTTTTTTTGAGAAAAACGCCGTTGGTGCATTTAAAAGTCTGTTTCCGTTCACAGCACTTGGAAGAATATAACATCGATAAATTTCATTTTCGTTTCTATATTGTTTTTCTTTTGATAAAAGATTTTTTTATTCTTGTGTTTGTCAGAAGTAACTGTTGATGGTTGATGGTTAATGCGCATGCTTTAAAGTGGGATCCAAATCTGACGAACCTAACCACCTTTGTGTTTTACTATGCAATTATTTGGTGTTCATCGTTTTGGTCACCAAAAAACTGTATAAAACCTAAACCCTCTCTCTTTTACTCCCAAGAAAGAGTCGCCTACATATCCATCCTTAAAAGCAGCTGAAGCATTCAGCTCAGACAGAAACTTATTGTATTTGCTGCTTTGCCATTCAACTTGTCTTAAAATAACACACAATAAAGATTCGGATATCGGATTTATGGCTTCGTTTCTTAAAAAAGCTAAATTGTGTCAGGTTTCTGTGCGAAAACGGGAAAGCCTCCATTGTCAAATCGTATTATAAAAAATATTTTATTTCGGAAGAAGATTTACATGGGAAAGAAAAGGATAGTTGGAAATTAATCCCGTAAAATTGTATATCTAATACATCCATAAAATATATTTGTGCCGAGTGTAAGGTAATAATAAACATGTAAACATGAAATTGTGCTTCTAAGTCATGACCATGACAATTAAAAATAAGAGTAACATAAATGTTGTTATTATTGGAAAATTTGTCATCATTATATTGGTGCTGAAATGCGAATTGTCGTGGAATTCCATTTGAACTATTTTTATTTTTCGTGTATATTTTTTCAACAAACCCGGCAGAGGGGGAAACCCTAAACCCTGAAAAATTAAAGAAAGAAAATTAGAATAACTAAAAAAACGAAACTTTGTTGTGGAAGCCAACTGATTCACTAATTTTTGTAAGCAGCTCTAGGGATAATTTCTTGGCAGGTTTCTTTTCCTTCTCCGGTCGATAATCAAAACTTAGAGCATCCGAAACTTGTTCGGAGCTCCATCCAGCCTTCCGGAGCGAATATGAGAACCGCTCTACTTTTAAAAGCAGCGCATCCAGAACTGCTTGGTTATCCGATAAAACCATCTCTTCTTCGAAAAACCCAGATGACGACACGTCTACGATCTCTGCTATGTCGGACTCACTCCACCCGCCTTCTCTAAGAACGGATCCGATTTCCTCAATGTAACCCTCCACCCATTTCGGAATTTTGGTTCTCGGAATATCGAAATACGTGTCGGACGAAGAATTCGAGAGAGAACACGATGAGTGTCTCCGGCGATGATCAACCGCCGCGTCGCTCCAGAACTCGACCCATCTAGGGGCCCGATTCCCGTTAAGGAAATCGGCATCTATACTACTCCGCCTCCAGACGTTAGAGGACGACACGGCTGATTTCTCACTGACCGATCTCTGTTTTTTCAACCAGCCCGAGTCGGATTCAGAGCTCCCGAACAAAGGTTCTCTGTCGAAAAAGCTAGTTATATCGAATCCGCAACAGAAAATCTGGGTTTCGTCAATGAAGAAAATTGGGTTACCCGCTAAAGATGGGTTACAGGGAATATAACAGTGATTGAAAATGGGGATCAAAAAGGGAGCTTTTTTAACGGCATTCCTCGCTACCCGTAAAGCCTTTTCCGGGTTAGAAGGTCTCGGGCCCCAATATTTGGACCATAACATGTTACGCGCTATCTGAAAGGAAATTGCAGCGATGGGAAGATTAATCAAAACTCGAAGATGGGGTCGGACTCCATTGGACCGCCAATCGGGAAAACCCGGACCCACGGCTAAACCGGCTGATAATATGGCTCGGAGGTCAGGCGGGAAAACAAAACCAAACTCAGCTTCAGCTCGACCGAACTCAGCGTCGGACAAACCCGGTTGGACTTTGAAACCCGACTCCCGTAAATGGGTTATAACTTTATCCGCTAATGAAGAGAAATACTGAAGACCGTCGCGAACGGAGAGGGAAGACGCAGTTGAAGGAGCGGAGGCACGAGCAGAGAGACGGCGTAAGCCTGCTATATGTGCAGGGTTCAGACCGGATATCCTCCGATCTATGTCGACCATTATTGCTTGAATAAGCAACCTGCGGTGGCTCTTCCAGTTCCCCTCGAAACGCTGTCGGAAAAAGACAAGATTTTTGAACTTGGTTTTTCAGAGAAAAGTGAAGTGAGGAAGGCGAGTGGAGAAGACTTGGAGAAGGGAAGGAGTGACGCTGTTTATATAGCTGCTTCAACCTTTGAGATTCTGCTACTGTTTTCTTTAACAAAATGTTGGAAAATTGAATTTTTAGGTTTCCGAGAAGATGATGCAATTCATAGGCGATTTTCCAACAAAAAAAAAAAAAATCACCCTACATCTTTTTATTTTCTTGTCGCACCCTATCAAATATATTTTTTTATTTAACATCTTTTAGAAAGTCGTGGCCTATGCACTACAACTTAGGTCATATGTTGAAAGGCACGGCTCTTATACTGTATCCATTTGTAAAAATCAGGTATTAATTTCGTAAATTTTTTAAAGTAGTGTTAGATATGTAATTAATTTCTGTTATTATGATTTTTATGTAAAAATGTCAATTTTTTTAATTTATTTTTTGTGTATAAAAAAATAACATTAAAATCTTTAAATTTTCTTTTACAAATTATTTTATAACTCGATAATTTTTTATTTTTGCATGAAATTACACAATATGTATAATCTAGTGTATAAAAATTTTGAGTATAAGTAATTTAAAATATGAATAATTTTATAAAAATTTTATAACTAATATTTCTTTTACAAAATGATGATGATAAAATTATTTTATAATTTAAAAAATTATAAATTTCATATATTTTAAAAAAATTTATCGACTTTTAAAATTTATTTTAATATTTAAAATTAATTATCTAAAATATAAAAAAAAATATTAAAATAAATTTTTAATTACAATTAAGGAATCAAATGAATTATTATTCATTAATTATTATTTTTAACAACAGTTAATAATGTTTATTCATTTTTAATAAAATTAGAATTAAATATTTATTTTATATTTTTTAAAATTAATATTAGAAAACATATTTTAAATATATATGTGATACTTTTTATTTTTACATTCTTTTTTTATTGAATTTTGTTACAAGTTTGGAGAGTAACACAAAAGAAAGGAAAATCTTTATATTTTCATGTATGCATTTATACTTTTCTTTTATAAATATTTTACCATATTTTTTCTTAATTAATTTGAATAATAACATAATAAATGATTAATTTGAATTATAACTCATATATTTAAAAATCAATAAAAATACAATAAAAATGAATTAAAAATGAATAAAATTCAATAAAAAATGTAAAGCTAAAAAATCAATTATTTTAATATTTTTTTATATTTTTAAACAATTAATTTTAAAAGTCAATAAATTTTTTTAAAATATATGAAATTTATAATTTTTTAATTATAAATATTTATTACCATTATCATCATCATTTTGTAAAAAAAATACTAGTTATAAACTTTTATAAAATTATTCATATTTTAAATTACTACCATCAAAGTTTTCTATACTAAATTATACATATTGTGTAATTTCATGCAAAAATAAAAAATTGTTGAGTTATAAAATAATTTGCAAAAAAATATTTAAAGATTTTAATGTATACTTTTTTTTCACATACAAAAAATAAATAAATAAAGTTGACATTTTTATAGAAAAATCATCCTAATAAAAATTAATTACATATTTGGCATCATTTTAAGAAATTTATGAAACTAGCACATGGTTTTTACACGTTGCATAAGGCACGGTTCATAGGCTGCGCCTTTCAACACGTGCGCCACTTCAGCCTAAGGCGCGGTGCATGGGTCTCGCCTTTCTACAAAAGGTGTTAGATCGAGAAATATACCTGCATGGGTGTCTTACAGGAAAATAAAAAAAGATATGATGATTTTTGGGGAAATTCGTTACTCTATAAATAATTAGGTATTCAATATCTAAAAATATAATATCAATTGTCATTCAGAAATATTTAAAATAAATTTAAAATATATTACTAAATAAATATTTAAAAGTGTAAAATGTTATTACTAATTGTATACTTGTGTTACATTTCATAAGTTTCATATTTTTGAAATCCAAACTTATTTTTTTTATTTTTAAATTCAATTTTTTTAGTTAATTGTATCACATGTTCTCAAATTATCATCATCTTTTTAAATTGATCTCTAAACTTCTAAATATTCTAATTTATCCCTAAACTATGATTATCATTCTAAATTAGTCCTTAAACTTTTGAACATTTTTTTCATTCCAAAATTTATCCTTTGTTCTAAATTGGTCCCCAAACTTTTTTAACATCCAATTTCATCCCAAACTATATGTATATACTAATCACATTCCTTGTTAATAAAATCATTAGGCCAAGCTATACTACTATATGTTTGAGAAAATAAAATTTCGGTTAAACTATGGTTAAAGTTAATTACGTATTTGGATGAATTTGGGGATGAGATTGAAAGATTTAGAAGTTTGGGGACCAAGTTAGAATGAAATTCATAGTTTGAGGATGAAATTGGAATTTTCAAAAGTTTAAGGACTAATTTAATCTAGTATCATAATTTGGGGATGAAATTAGAATATTCTAAAGTTTAGGGACCAAATTAAAATTAGAATCATAATTTGGGGACATATAATGCAGTTAACTCAAATTTGTATATTTTTATATTCAATTATGTTTCAGCTTTCTAAAATACAATTTTGAACGAAAATGTAGCAAGGTGAAATGTTTTTGTCATTTGTTTGGAAATATCATTATTATTTTCCTTATAGTGGAAATATCATTATTAGTTCCATACATATAATAAAAGCATAGCGTAAGAAATAAAAAAAGCCAATTTGACATATATAATATGATTTGAATATTTGGTAATATGGTTGATGGGTCAGTGAAAATCTAGTAGTTTTACACAAGAAGATTTGATGTCCTTAACCATCAATTATTAACTTTATAAGGTTCCTTAATCTAATTAAAAAGAAGAAAGGTAGGTGTAGGTTTGTGTTTTTTTTGTTCAAGCTATTTTTAAATGCAAACCTTTTGGTTGGATCAATTTGGGAATCATGGATTAGATTGCCACTCTTAACGTCCCCCCTTGATGGTAATAATAAGGAGAATTGAATTATTGTAATTAAAATTAAGAGTTAAGCATTGTATTTTAACATTGTTGGCAATAATAAAATCTTCGTATAATACATGATTATAATTCACGGTTGCCATTATTATAAATGTTTCATTAAGTTGTTGATGAGCTTATCCTCGTGTTATAACCTACAAATCCCAAGACTTGATTTATTTTGGCTTTGTATCGGTATACGAAATTGGTGATAAAAAATGGTCCGCAACAAAGATTGTGGTTAGTAAGTAGGCTATGGGCTGTGACTAAATCCCACTTCGACCCAAATTCGATATTCTCTCATATACAATTCGATCCGGTTTGAATCTGAATTTGATTTTTTTTAAATTGACCCTACAGGGTTAGATCGGGTTAGAACCCGTCGAACTCGATTTAAATGCTCAACCCTATCTATGTTCATTTTGTTAATCTCTCGATTTTACTGGAATCTCGGTGGTCCTTATTAGGAGAAACTAAGAAATTTGCATGATTTGGAGAATTTTTACAATTTGTAGAGTAAGGATTTAAATTACGGATTAAACATCTTGTTTTATAAAGATTAGTGAGTAATTTAGCTAATTAAATCAAGCAAATTATATAGTTGAGTTGCTAGATTAAAATCAAGTGCTAATGTGTGTTACTTATTAGGGTTACAAAATATATTAATCTTACGTTGTAAAAAAAACGAGAGGCCGTACGATTTTAAAGCAATGACATTTGACATCTTATTAGACATATTTTTGTAAATAAAAGGTAATAGTCTCTTGACAAGTAGTATTATGGCGACTATTTAACTGTTCAATTTCATGTTAAGAGTCCTAAGGGGTGAGACAGATATGAAGGATCAATAATACCGGCTTAACTTTAAAAAGCTCATTTATCCACACAACATGGCCCTACCACAATTACTATGAGGTTTCCAAATAATGTAAGTTCCTAAAGATAACATTACGGTGGACAGGGACATGGGAACACGCCAGGAAAGTCCTACCGTTGACCCAAAATGATAAACTTCAGCTTGCCCTTTCCTGCAACTCAAACGAATGGAGATCCAGTTTCAATTTTCAAGGAGAAACAGAAAGATTTGTATTCATCAGAGGCATGTCGGAGGGAATGAGTACCATCTTTGCCAAGCTTTTTGTTTTGCTACTATTACTGTCATCAAATTGTAGCAGCAGCAGCAGCAGTGGTGGGATACGAGATGGAAGTGATCAGAAAGATGCTGATGATTTTTCATGTATGATGCGTTGTAACACCGCCGGAGATGCACACCATATCCAATTAAACTTCAACCATTCGCATGGAAAAGTTACTCCCATAGATCTCGATGGTAAAGTGATCCAAAGCATTTCATCCTACTTTAATTATGTTAGAATTGATGTATGAATCTCACCAAAAAGTAGCTGTTCATAATATTGCAGATCATTATCAAAATTATGTGGCCATCCAAAATCTGACTTCACACAGGTTACCAATTCTATGTACTGTCACAAATTATGAAACTGCAGTCTCCGCTGAAGTCAACGCCTTTACGAGGAGAGTCGAGGCAAACATAATTTGTGCGCTGCCAGCAAAAGATAAAGCAGCAATGGGAAACGAATCCTCAACAAGTTACATGTCTCGTCATATGTATGAAATTGTTCGTGAAATTGCCAGTCTAATTGGCAACTATAGGTGGTTAAAGCCTGGAAAGATAGTCTACGAGGAGTCTGACAGAATTAGTGATTTAGACATCGTCACTTTCAACTTGAATAACCGCCATCCAACACAAAATGAAGATGGGATCATTCAAATGGCTGCAACTTTATCGTTTCTGACGTCAAAGCCAATGAACTATTACACTGAATTAAGCATTGCCGTGCCAGTAAGATCTATTCCCAGTCAGTTTCTTAACATAAGTCACGATGAGAAGAACCCCAAGGAAACAGAAATAACAGGGTTTTGGGTTGATATTTTTAAAGAAGCTACTTCAGTTATGCCAACCAATATTACCTATAAACTGATTCCTTTTTACGGTTCTGATGATCAATTGTTGAAGGAACTTTCTCGCAAGGTTAGTTTGTTCCTTATAGTTCCCTCTCTCTTTTTCACCTGCTTCACATTTAGTACAAACCTCACCATGTACATAAGTTGATTTTAACTCTACTATGACCTAAATGATTGAATTTTTGAATATTTGAATCATGAATCTAGTAAAAGTAAGTAGCTATTATCAAACATGAGGTGACTGACGGAAATTTCGAAAACGTTTTTATGCATTGAAGACTTTTGATGCAGCCATTGGCTTAGCAGTAATTACGAAAGAACGGTCTAAGCTGGTAGAATTCCCATATCCATATTTTGAACTTGGCCCGATGCTAGTGATGAAGGAAAACCCTGAATTGAACCAAGTTTTTTCATTCATGATCCCTTTCACCAGCGAGATGTGGTTTACTTTGGCAGCAATGGCGGTCTTTAATGCTTTTGTTATTTGGTTAGTTGAATGTAGAACTGGTCATGAATCTGGCGGTTCACCATTTAGACAAGTTGCAGCAAACTTCTGGTTCCCTTTCACAACTCTCTTCTATGGAGGGCATAGTAAGATGATCTATAGTGGTTCATTTCAGCTTGTTATTGAGCATGTTCTATATGGATATCGCTTTACCCTTACTTATTTTTGTGTTGCAGGTGAATCACCAAGGAACAACTTGACTTATTTTGTGTTGGCCCCATGGTTCATCTTGATTCTGGTTGTTTCTTCAACCTATACGGCAAGCTTTACTTCCATGATAACAAGCTCAGAGACCAAGTCGTCATCTTTTGTTGATATAGAAAATCTCAAGAAAACAAATGCTATTGTTGGTTGTGATATGGAAGATTCGATTATGGTCCACTATTTAGTGGAGGCCGTTGGGTTCCAAAGAAAGAATATCAAGCACATTGCTTCATCATCTATTGATGATTATGCAAAGGCTCTATCAAGTGGAAATATAAAGGCTGCATTCATTTGGGCACCTTATTTGGGTGTTTTCCAAGCAAAATACTGCAAAGGCTTCAAAGCTTGGGGTCCAAAATGTGATCTACGGGGTTCTTCAATTGTAATATGAACGATTCTCTTCAATTCATGTTTGGTTTCATGCTCTGAGGGATGCCTTTTGACCATTTTCTTTTGTTATATTGCAGATTTTTCCACGAGGTTCTCCATTTGTTCCAGATATGGCAGAGGCGATGCTGCGGTTACGAGTGAGTGGGAAATTCGATCAAATGAAGAAAGAGATGTTATCTTTTTCCCGTTGTTCGAGTTCAACAATTGGTGGAACCATAAAACGAGGAATAGGACCCGGACCATTTTCAGGTTTGTTCATTCTGTCAGGCTCGACATCTGTAATTGCAATGGTAATCACAGTTATTGGACTAATGAGGAGGCGTTGGGAGAGTTTCATACAAGGAATGTTGATGGGCAGAGGACTTTGGGTGTGGCTGAGCACTCTGTTTTCTCAAAACCAGAGGGGAAATCAGCTGGAGCTTCAACCGGCAAGGACTAGTTCCACTTCCCCAACATAGCTTACCGCCTCATAGCGTCATGAATTTAAATGACGATCACATTAGGTTGCATTGATTTAATAGATACTACCGAATTTAATTACATGATTTGCCACTAGCACCTGATGCTCTTCGTGTTAATATTATCATCACTCATCAAAGGTTTTAGCAGTGTCGGAACTTAGTCATAGAGTTTTAGAGGGGTAATTTAAAATTTTAAAAAAATTAAAGGTTTAAATTAAAATTTTTGAAAATTTTGAAAGGTTCAAAAAATTGGGATCTAACTAAAGTTTTTGAAAATTTGAGAGTCTTAATGAGAATTTTTTAAAATTATAAGAGGGGTTTAATTAAGAATTTTAAAAAATTAAAAACTAATATGAATTTTTAAAAATTTTGTGGAAACCAAATTACATATTTTAAAAATTTTAAAAGTCTAAATTAACCGTGGCCCCACTAGTCACATTGTGTTCCGCCGTTGGGTTTTGGGGTCAAGTAGTGAGATTCATTACATGTGTGGCTTACATAGCCCAATTACAAAATAGTCCAACTAACCTAGCTAGTCCAACAAACTTATAACAGCCTACTCACTATATTCTAACATTCACCATACTTCTTTAACCTTTTTGACCTTCTTCAAATGACTGATTCTTGAGCAAGAAATACAAACGTAGTGAGCTTTTGCAAACATCGACATTTGAGCTGGTTGTTGAACTTTTAAGCTGATTTTCGAATCGAAAAGAAAATATTTTCAACGAAAGTATATTGAAGCCACAAATTAATATTTAACGATAAGCAGAGGATCAAATCCAACACACTATCAGTGGGTTCATCAAATGTTATACTCTAAATTCAACAACTTATAATACTAAAACCACAGAATAAATAACAACATTATGCAACAACCAACATTACCAGAAACTGCAATTATGAGTAGCATTATCCCAACAGCAAACAGTATATGTATATCAATGGGCACAATGTAAAAGAGTCTCAACTAAACTATGAGCTAGGAAGTGAGCAGTTTCTAATAGCAAGCGAAGAGTGATGTTCACTGCCAATGATAGTCCTCAACATTTACCAAGAAATATGTCCCCAAAATTGTCACACAAAAGATTACAAAGATGCGAATCAGAAAACCAGCAACATAAAGCTATAGATATTTCAATATTGCAAAACATATCATAAAAATCAGTCCAAATATCATGCAACTGTAGTGTGCACAAGTTATCAACAACAACTCTACCGGTACCAGAAACATATTCAATTAACTAGTATAGATTATGAATCCAGCCGAGAAATATAACTAGTCTTCAGAAGAATCAGATTTTTTTAACGTCTCACTGGAATGATGATGAATATGGCATTTTCATAGCCATTATCGACATAACTTGAAACGAAGATGATTTTCATGACTCAGACAGGCACATAACCTTGTCGATTGAAACTGAAATCCTTGTAGATTGAAAAAACATGAACTTAACTAGGCATGATACGTTGAAGAGCAGCATAGATGAAGAAGAAGATGAAAAACAACAGTGGCGACAGAAAAATGAATGACAGCCGATGATATTTAAACAACAAATAATTTGAAGATCTGGTTCTGAGGGATCGTTTCGCAGACAAGTATTGCATCTCTCCTTCTCTTTAGAGGGATCATTTCGGAGAAGTCACATTCTTACGGAACACCTATTATGATTAAAAGGCTAAACTATCATAAATTACGCGAAGGGTATTAGAGGAAGATTGTTTCCCTTTTACATCATTATGCCACGTTTAATGTTTTGCACGTTAAAAATAAACACCTCTTCCAAATAAGATGGACTTTTTCTCTCTTCTCCTTTCTCTTATTTCAAAACGATCCTTCCTATTTTATATATATCTATACAACTGTAAATACTAATTTTTCATTTTACTTTAATTATTACTTTTATTATTTAATAATATCTATTATATCTATTATTATTATTAAATAAAGAATACAAGGCCCAAAATTGGGGTCCGATTACAGTTACAACCGACCCAGTTTTGGCCCAACAATAAAACTTTAAACCAGATTAGGGTTTATGCCTCATTCCAGCAGCCACCTTCTCTATCAACCGTTGGATATGATTAGATCCAACGGTCCCCAGAGGTTCCAAATGAAACCCTAGGGTATCATCACCTTAGGGACACGTCGCCACCTCCCTTGCTGCCACCACTTCGCCGCCTCAGAAAGTCACCCCACGTCAACACCCTACTGCCACAACGAAGCTTCCAGAAGACCCAAACGGCCGTCCACGTCGCAGCTATGGGGTGAGTCACCACATAGCTCGGTGACTCACCGACCCTCACTCTTGAGACCGGACCGAAGGGAGTTCCGATGAGGCCTATAAATGGCCACCCTTCCCTGCAAAACAAAAAAAAAAGGCGGAGCGATAGAGAGCAAGAGACCGAAGACAGATACCAGCAACCATATGACAACGAACAACAACAACCCAGCGAACCCACAACACCGCAACCAGAAACAAAAATAAAAGAGAAGAGAGAGGAAGAACTTACTCTGTCGTCGAAAAACCTCAAACTCCGCCGGAGAATCGAAAAACCGAAGGTGAAAACTGTAGATTTACGATGCATTATAGGGTTTTAGGTTAAAATAACCTCAGATTGGGTTAAAATAACTTCTATATCTACGTTCTAGGGATAGGGTCGTAATTTTCGGCCATCGTGAACAGTGGCCGGCGGTCGTGACCGGCGCCAAAGCACGGCGACCGGTCGGTGCCTGGGCTCCTTCCGAGCAGAGCCTTTTAGAGAAAAATGGCCCTCTTGGGCTGGTTAAAGGGTTTATATACCCTCTCCCAAACAATACCGTTTTGGGAGGGTATTTGTGTAATTTCGCTTTTGGGAAAATCATTTTCGCAATACCCATAGATTTGTAACATTGCAATTTAGTCACTGGAATTAATTGCTAATCCTTTTAATTTGGTCTCGTAATTTTATTTTATTTTATTTTATTTTATTTCAGTCCTTATCTGTATATATATATATTTAGGGTAAATACCTAATTTAGTCCCTTATAGTTTAATAATTATTATTTTAACACGAATTAATTAAATAAGGCTAAATTACGTTATTAGCACTCAGACTGTTTTTTATTCGAGTTAGAGCCTTTAATTTTAATAATTATTATTCTAATCATTGATTAATAAAGGGATAATTACACTATTATTAATTGTATTTTTATAATATTTCGAGTTATGTTCATTAATTTAAATAAATTATATTTTAATACTGTAAGTTTTAATTCATGTTATTTTGGTCATTTAATTTCAATTTTATTATATTTTTTATCATTTATTTTTTAATATGTTTAAATTAAAAATTTACTTATTTACTTATTTATTATTTATGTTATTTCACTAATATTCACGTGAAATACAATATTATAATTTTATAATTTGATTAGATAATAATATTTATTTATTTTTAAAATATTAAGAAAATGGCAGTCTTAAAACAACTAGATGTCATATTCTGGTATTAAAAAATAATAAATAATATGCTTAAAAATATATATATATATATATATAATATAAATCATGTTTTAATATTTGCTTTTCAATATTAAGAAATGGCAGTCTTAAAGCAATTGGAGTCCATTTTCTGATATTTTTAAATAAATAAATATCTTACTTTTATAAATATTATTTTATGTTTTATTTATTTATTTCTTAATATTAAGAAATGAGCTGTCTTAAAACACCTAGAAGTCATTTTCTGATATTTCTAAGTAAATAAATATCTTATTAATATATTTTCTTAAAATTATATTAATAAATTTGAAATAATAGGATTGTGAGTTAAATATATTTTAAAATTTTTAAATTTCCAATAATAGAGACAATTTATAATTAATGAGTACCAATTTTGGGAGTTGCGGGGGTGTTAATCCTTCCCCAAACGTAATCGACCACGAATCCCTTTTTATTATTAAAAAGAACAAATTTTTGGTTAAAACGCAGACCAGTTTATCTTTTAACTGATGTTTTCTTAAAAAAATTTAAAAGATAATTTTTAGGTATTCGACCTACTTGAGCTAAAAGGCCAACGACGACTCCCAAAACATTTTAAAAAACTATTTATTCACATCACTTTTCCCGCCAAGTAAAAATTCGTGCCCGGGCAAAAATCGGTTACGACAGCTTGGCGACTCTGCTGGGGACTGGTCAAGCTTTGAAATTAATTATAAATTGTCTCTATCAAATAGAAATTAAAAATTCATATTTATTTAATTTATAATTCTTTTCTTTCAATTTTTTTTTATTATTTATGATTTTCATAATTTTTATTATATTATTTCTTAATGCCTTTATTTTATTTCATTTTTTATTTTGTCAAAGGTTTGAAAATTTCTCCTCACACAAAACACTTGCATTGCATAACATAAGCTTTATAATCAAGCTTGTCCCTTTTAAGTGGGAGTAAAAACGACGTCTTCGTGAGAATTTATTCTCCGTGTCAGACCTAGCAAGTAACTTTCGGGGTTCATATATCCTATATCTTCGTGAGAATTTATTCTCCGTGTCAGGCATAGGGAAATGTGTCCCCTCGAATTGAACTCGATCCGCTTAAGTCTGTAGTGGACTAGGATTGAGGGTTGGCAGCCCAAGGGGGCATCAACAAGGACAGTTCGAGTACCTTTACTCTTAGAACTGAAACTCTGCATATAGTAAACCCTAGAAACTCCCGATCTAAAGCCATGCTGAAATTTTGTCCAAAATAGGTGTACACAAAGGAGAAATAAGCTCTAGCTTTTAATTTATTTTATTTTATTTTTTCTGAATAAATACATGCGAACTAGAAATCATGCAGTTAGGTTAACTTTTCTAAACAAAGCATGGAACTAGAAAGCATGAGGTTAAGATTTATACCTTGATAGATAGAAATTTTCTTTTCATTAATTGGTACTAACTATTCTATTTTTTTTTCTTATTTTTCCATGCAAGTTACATTACTCTAATTTGTTTATATTGATTTCTTTTGTCTGCATTGCATAATCATGGCATAACCAAAAGGTGTTGACTTGAAAGACTGTTCATCAAATTGGAAAGAAATCGTAAATGGACAAAAAGTTTTATGATCAAACAAAATATGATGCGGCCAAGGAAAGACATCCTGAGGAAACTCCAAGGATAGAAGCGAGCAATGCACACAGAGATCCTATTATATTAATACCAAAAGTATTACACAAAGATCCTTCCAGATTGATACCAAAAACAGTCTATGGTAAGAGCATCAGTCAGGGCATTCAGAATAAAGGTGGTTTTTATAAAGCTCAAGCATGTTATTTAAAGGATCAAAACAAGAAATTGAGCACAGAAGTGGAAACCATGCATGAAGATTTCCAAAAGATCAGTCAAGCCTTTCGAAATGCTGGCATAGGAAACACCCTAGAAGAGTGGACAACAGGGGTTACCAAACTGAAAAAGAACTACAACATATATGAAGATCTAATCCAAGAACTTCTTGGACAGAAAGGTTCTCTTACAAGGGAAAACGAGCAATTACGAGAAATGACACAGAAGATGAAGAAACACCAAAATGTCATGGAAGAAGCTGCAATCCAGACAAGCAATATAGCCCATAAGCTGATAGACTAACTTGACTTTCAAGAAGAAAATGGGAAAGTTATCTCCTATATGTAAAGTTTTGTTGAAGATAAGATTGAAAGGTGTCCCCTATATGTAAAGTTTTGTTTGATGCACGGAAACTTTTGTGTTCAATGAAATCTGTTCTAAGATGATCACTCTTGAGTAACACCTTTCCATACATGCATTTACATTTTGCATATTTTTGTTTTCATTTATACTTTTATGTTTGCTTTTGTATTGCACAATTTGCATTTTTATTGTTACATTCACATATTCACATATTCACATATTCACATATTTACATTTTCATTTTGCATTTTTTTTTTCATTTTTACGTTTATATTTATATTTTCATTTTTGCATTTGCATATTTGCATAATTACATTTTATTTCAAACTATTTTACATGCATTTAATCATGACAACTGGAATGATTCGTGGAGAATTCCATGACAGAATTTTTGAAATCAAAGTGGAGTTAACTTGGTCTTCCTAAAGAAGGATAATAGCCATGAATGAGATTTTAGGAAGGGTTGGTAGAATCGAGAAACTGCATGAGAAATTTATCGAGACATAACAAAAGATGACTGATCAAGTAAAAAAGTTCCAGGATGATTCAAAGGAACAACTGACCAAATTGATGGACCTGGTGAATATTGTAATCCATGGAGAGAAACCCTTAGAGGATCCTATTGTGAAATATTTGAATGGGATTATGAATGATATAGATGATGCAATAGAAACAAATGACCAAGAACTTGTCAAGAGATGTGGAAATCCAATAAAGCTCCCAGAAAAAGCGACAGAGATCAAGCAGAAGCGAAGTATAGAAGAGGTTCAAAAGCCATTGAAGAAAGCTAAGAAAGGCAAAAATAAAGTGATACCTCTAATTCCAATTCCAATCTCATATTCAGACTTGGTACCTTTTCTCTTTGAAAATGATCTCATAACACTCATTCCTCCTAGAGCTTATTCTTGGCATCCAAGTTGGCAAAATGTCAAAGAATTATTATCATTCTGGAGATTTCAATCACTCTGCAGAAAATTGTATAACTTTGAAATTAAAAGTCCAAGATCTTATAACAGATGGATTTTTATGTTTTAAAGATGGGAAACCTAAGCTCCTAAAAAACTCAGAACTGGTCGAAAAAGAGAAATGTTCGAATTACTGTCTGTCTCATGATGATGGTCAATAATCAAACATTCAAAGCAAACATTTTGATCATCAGTCACAAGGTCTTCAAGAGAGCAAAGTAAATAATTGTAAGGAGACAGTGATGTAAAGGGAAATTTTACCCAAGTTTCCTTCAATTTCGTGTAGCAAGTTATATCTTGAGTTACTCAAAGCCCAACTTATTACCCCATGTCAGGCTAAGTTTTATAACTTTGAAATTAAAAGTCCAAGATCTTATAACAGATGGATTTTTATGTTTTAAAGATGGGAAACCTAAGCTCCTAAAAAACTCAGAACTGGTCGAAAAAGAGAAATGTTCGAATTACTGTCTGTCTCATGATGATGGTCAATAATCAAACATTCAAAGCAAACATTTTGATCATCAGTCACAAGGTCTTCAAGAGAGCAAAGTAAATAATTGTAATGAGAAAGTCTTCTGTGACTATCATGATGGAATCCGAGGACACTCCATCGAGAATTGCGGTAACTTTAAATGACAAGTTCAAGACCTTTTGGTTCATAAAATCATAAGAGTGGATGTTAACAGTCAATCCATTTTGATCAAACAATTAGGATTCAAACCCTAAAATAAAGTTAATAAGGTCAAAGTAAATGAAGATCATACAACAGAATATATTGAAAAGAAAAAAAAAGCAAAATTGAGGAATATGAAGTATGTATGACAGATTCAACTCCCGATACTTCTCTGATGCTAAAAAATGAGAAAGAAATGAAAAGAGAGGTAATTCGAGACTGGCCCATAGGTTTAAGAATGAATGGGAAAATATAACTTTGAAGAAACCTCAAACATTTGTATCAGATTTTCTGAGGACAAGTGAAGCAGTGGGCAATATAAAGAGTCTGGTGATTACTACTCCAATAACAGCTGCAAGATGCATTCAGAATCAGAACAAAACTGTCATCACCAAAGGAAGCTGTTCTGAATATAAAATTGAGCCCAATTTCCACTCGGGGAAGAAAAAGATGATGATAGAGACTGATCAGGAAGAAGCAAAGATTTGTGCATTTGAGAGATTATCGAAAGAAGTTGTCACAAAAGATGATCAAGAAATAGGGGGCAAATGAGGACAAAAACCTTAGTCCTATTACACACCCAACATTATAATGAGGCATGATAAATAAACAACTGGAAGTTGATATCTACCACTGTAGTACTTTTCATTTTCAGCATCTTGTTTGAACTTGTTTTTTGTTCCTTTTCTCCGCCTTTTGTGTAATAAATAAATTTGTGTTGCTTTTATGGTTATGAACAAGGAATTAAATTTTAATCTTGAAAATTCTTGAGTATCATGTAGATTAAATATTCTTTTCATTTTTCAAGAGTTATAGATCTATGGCAAGTGGTAAAATTATATCTTCCATATCCCATCCAACACCAATTACTTAACCCTTACCAAAACCAAATCCTGACACTACAATTATCTGAGACTCTGAAGAAATGTCTCTACCTATTTTTGAGAGACCAACTCCAGATGTTTACTGGTTTATGATACTACCTTCCACCATATACATGACTTCATAAGTCACACTTATGTCCTTCCTGATACAAAACCATCATAAACAAAAAGACCTCAAAAAAACCAAACTTGCAATTATCCGTGAATCTTTCTGCAAGAAGAGACGAGATGAGGCATTATGGACCAACTTATCGAAGATAATTTCAAGTGATTGAGGCATAATCAAAGAAGAAGAAAAAGGATTGATTTAAATAAATATATCATGCATTAATTACATTGTTTTCATGTAAATAAAGTTAATCTTGAATATTCATCCCCCAGGAGATACCTCTTTTTACAAAGACTTCTATGTATGAGATGACTGAACTTTGCGATCAAGCATACAAACTCAGTGAAATATCGCCAAAAGATGAATGGGGCAATTGAAGGAGCAAATAAGAACGTTAAGATGATCATTACAAAGATCACTGAAACTTACAAGGATTGGCACGAGAAGCTACCTTTTGCCTTATATGCATATTGAAATATTGTTCGAACATCACTGGGGCAACACCTTATTGTTCAGTCTTACCAATTTGAGATCCCATCACTTTGTATCTTGAAGGATCTAAAATTGGAGGAGGCTGAAGGGATCCAAGCTCGATTTGATCAATTAAACCTTATTGAGGAGAAGAGATTGAAAGCTATTTACCATAGGCAGATACATCAGAAACGGATGATGAAAGATCACAACAAGAAAGTACATCCGAGAGAGTTCCAAGAGGGTGATATAGTGTTTAAAAAGATCTTGCCTATACATAAAGATTTCCGTGGGAAATGGATGCCTAATTGGGAAGGGTCATATGTTGTAAAAAATGGGCATGTTCTGGAGGAGCATTGATTTTGGCAGAAATGGATGAGAAAGTTCTGAGAAACCAAATAAACTCAGATTCTATCAAGAAATATTATACTTGGAAAAAAAGAGAAAGAAAAAAAAAAGAAAAAAAGGAAAAAATTGAATCAAGATGAGTGACTCATAGAGCCTCAAGTTACAAGGTTGATCAAGTACAATTAGTTCAAAAATTAATATTCAACAAAAAGCGCAACAAATACTGGAGATGAATGAATCTTATGGAAAAATCCCCAGCAAGACAGATCCAAGTCAAGCAAAACAAGATTGAAGGCATCTAATTAAAAGAGAATATCTTCAGAATTCATTCCGCCTCTCAAGATTGATTTTTATTTGCAAAAATTGTTTTTTAAAATCTTTAATGCATGATATGAAAAATGATCAAAGGGGGGTTCAAGATGTAAATTTTGAATAACATCTTGAAACCAAAGGAGGATTCGAGTTGAAAACCTGAAAAGGTGGCTCGAATATTAAATGGTGCAACAACGACATAAGAGACGATCTTAAGCTCTTAATGAAGCACCACACATCCCAAAGATGTTCCTGAGATTATGGAAACAAAAAATATCTCTACGAGATGAGCATAAAAATGAAAAGTATCTCTACAAGATGAGTATAACAAACCATTTCTTCAAGATTAATGAAAGCCCAAAAGAGACGTATATGCTGGACTAACCTGAGAAACTCTACTTTACCAGAATCAACCTATACCTTAAATCAGTCAATAATTTTGACACTTGCCATAGGACTATGATTTTTTAATGATTTGAAAGAGTAGTTGATTTATTTTATATTCATTAATTTCATGTCTTATGATTTGATTCTATTGTGAACCTATAATAGGCAATATTTTACAAAATTCTTTCATTCTTCGATAAAGAAAAGAGAAAAAACATTTTCAAACAGGACAGTCTCAAATGAGGAAGGTCCTTAAAGCAAGTTGCCTGTTCTACCTTTATTGTAGAAAAATAAAGTGATGCCAAAAATATGAAGCATTTCACATTCTTGAAAGAAAGTGGTCCAAGAAACCAGAAAGTCTAGAAAATTGAACTTGTAATGCACTCTCTTGTGAGATTATCAACAACTCATCAATAATGATTATCTTGTGCTAAAAGGACATACTGAAATCCCATTTCAACTAAACCTTTTCATGGTTTGGGAAGAATGAGATATGGAGGTGTCTATCTTGAAGTAGCAGAAGAGCCAATCACCGTAGCAGTCATTGCAAGAAAATGCACCAACAAAAATCTTCTAGTTCATCCCAATGAGGTTTATTTCTTCCGATAAGGTTGTTACACTGGATGCCACTAACAACCAGGTTGAATCCGCCAAATTTACTCATTAATTGCTCCAACCGATCATTATTCAGTTCTTGCGCATCTATTTTCAAAGGTATGCCAAGACAGTAGAAGGCAACCTCTGCATCACTGATCCCAGAGAAAAGAGACAGGACATTGATATCACCAAGGAACATGTCTTTAGCAGATCTTCATCCTCGTGTATGGTTTTTAGGGAAACCTAGAAGCATTTGTACCTCATCAGGTTCAAGTGGAACAACTTTATTCCTTCCAACCCATACCAGATTCCATTTTCGGCACTCATCAAGAACATACTTCTGGAAACTCGAAGGTGGCTCATCGTCATAAGCTTCAAGAGCCTTACAGATCATTTCTGTCAATTTGGCACTTCCTGTACATGTTTGTAAACAGTTCAAATTTGTTCTTGGATACCAAGAAGGCCACCATTTTTTTGTCAATGGAAAAGTATCATGCATGGTGCGTGGAGGAAGCGGAATAAGAGGAAATATGTTCTCAATTGGCAAATTATAAATATAACCCCTTTTCTATATAGCAGTACAAAAATACTTCGAATCTACAAATTCTGGCTCTACATCGTATAAGTACCGTGACATTTTGGTCCAAACACCAACTGGAGCAAGTACCATTCTCGTAGTAGAAATAAGGAGACACAATAGCATCTTCTGGAAGTGTTATTTGAGTTATCTGATATGGTTCGATAGAAACCCCAAAACCAATAATTAGATTTGGAAGATGAACTGCATGATCATTTTCATTAATAAGCTTATTTTCAAGCTTCCTATGCTTCTTCTTTTTCAAAAAAATCATAGCCCGAGTTTTGCCTTTTCTTGTAATTGGGGTCATTGCATAATGGTTTCCTATCTTCTACCGGAAAAAGTGTGTCGGCAACCTTAGCCATTTGAGCAGCATATATAAAATTTATCAACTCTGCAATTGATGAATCCGGACCACATCTCTCTATGGCTATTGAAGCTTCAGCCTCTGAGTACCTCATTTTCGTCAAGTATAATAGTTTATTCTCCTCATCAGATTCAGAATTCAAGATTTCCTTGATATCAGGAAAACTATCAATATCTGTGAAATCATCCTGAAAGATCACTTCATAATCATATAAGTAGTTATCAGAATCAACATGTTGCATGGGTGCTGACTTTTCAAGAGCCTTCATTGAAAGCAAGGTTCACTGTGTCAACCTGAAATGAATTACTAAGCGATTTACACCATTCTGTCCGATTAGATCCCTCTAGATCCAAATAATGGGCACCTTATTCAGAAGAGGCACATATCTCAGACATTTCTGTCATAATGATTGATTATTTCTTAAGTTTGTGACAACATGAAGACAATTCCTCAAATTACTTGATAACAATGATGTTTTGTAATACCAGAATGAGAGCATTCAAGATTAATAGATTTTGGGCACGAATAGAGCCACGAGTACCCGAAATGGGGTATTAGCAAAATTGGATCTCGTGAGGATCATGAGATTGAAATCAAACAAACATTGAAAGTAAGCCTTACAGTTTAGAAGGTTGGGGGCATTTTGAAGGCCCAATTCAAACAGATCCATGCGGGATATCTTGAAAGCCCATTTCAACCAGAAATAGAATAGTGGGGCATTTTTGAAGGCTCATAGTAATATGAATATTTGGGCATTCTTGGAGGCTCATCACAACAAGAAGTAATGTTGAGCACACTTTTGACATCTGTATCAGCAAATGTTGGGGCATTTTAAAGGTTACTTCAGACAGATCCATGTGGGGTATTTTGAAGGCTCAGATTAACAAGAAGCAATGCTGGAGCATGCTGGAAGCCTCTTTCAATCAGAATCAGGAATGTTGATGTAGTTTTAACGTTTGTATCAGCAAATACTAGGGCATGTTAAAGGCCTATATCATCTTGTGTTAAAGATCATGGACTTGAACAAATATTTCCAATGAGACAGAAAGATATGAATAATGAAAATGGTGAAACAATGACAGTCGAGTTGACTATACCTATTTGCTTCATTTATCAGGCAGTTATATTATGATCATATTGTTGAACAAATATCCACTTAGCAAGTATGGTTTCAAATACCCAATCTTCTTAAACCATGTGTCATATGACAACGTGTTCTTTGTAAGCTATATTACTGTTGGTCTTTTGTGTGTCAGTAATGATTGGACATATTTCTTTGAGGTTTCTGGTAATTAGTTTCAATCATGCTGTTGAAGCCACAAAATTGTTTTTCACATCAGTTTTGTTTACTTGATGACATTGAAGAGAGAGGTTTGACTTATGTATATTACCCTTATTCCCGTTGTTATTGGAGTTATCATTGCCAGTCAAGATGAATTGAGTTTTAATCTATGGGATTTTATCATGTGCGTTTCATCCACATCAATAAGAATTCCATGGACCTCTTTCTGTAAGCCCTTCGGTGCATGATGTTTTCAAAAACCTTCGGGTCATCTGTAAGCCCTTCAGTGCATGATGTTTTCAAAAACCTTCGGGTCATCTGTAATCCATTCAGTGCATGATATTTTCAAAACCTTCGGGTCATCTGTAAGACCTACAGTGCATGATGTTTTCAAAAAGCCTTCGGGAGCTTTTTGGTTTTCAAAACCTTCGGGTCATCTGTAAACCCTTCAGTGCATGATGTTTTCAAAAACCTTCGGGTCATCTGTAAGCCCTTCAGTGCATGATGTTTTCTAAACATTCAGGTCATCTGTAAGACCTACAGTGCATGATGTTTTCAAAAAGCCTTCGGGAGCTTTTTGGTTTTCAAAACCTTCGGGTCATCTATAAGCCCTTCAATGCATGATGTTTTCAAAAACCTTCGGGTCATCTGTAAGCCCTTCAGTGCATGATGTTTACAAAAACCTTCGGGTCATCTGTAAGCCCTTCAATGCATGATGTTTTCAAAAACCTTCGGGTCATCTGTAAGCCCTTCAGTGCATGATGTTTTCAAAAACCTTCGAGTCATCTGTAAGCCCTTCAGTGCATGATGTTTTCAAAACCTTCGGGTCATCTGTAAGCCCTTCAGTGCATGATGTTTTCAAAAACCTTCGGGTCATCTGTAAGCCCTTCAGTGCATGATGTTTTCAAAACCTTCGGGTCATCTGTAAGCCCTTCAGTGCATGATGTTCTCAAAACCTCCAGGTCATCCATAAGACCTTCAGTGCAGGATGTTTTCAAATGAGATTTTAAGAAACTGATTTTCAAAGGTTTCTTGATCTTAAATCCTCTGGGTCATCAGTAAGACCTACAGTGCAAGATGATAAGACCTCCGGGCCATTCATAAGACCTCTAGGCAGAATGTTTCCAATATTTCCATCTTACTCAAAAGAAGTCAAATGAAAAATTATTGTTTTTTCGTCTTTGCTCTATTCTTGTTAACACAAGAATGAGCAAAGAGGGACTGCTGTAAACACTAATTTTTCATTTTACTTTAATTATTATTATTATTTTTATTATTATTATTTAATAATATCTATTATATATCTATTATTATTATTATTAAATAAAGAATACAAGGCCCAAAATTGGGGCCCAATTACAGTTACAACCGGCCTAGTTTTAGCCTAATAATAAAACCCTAAACTAGATTAGGGTTTATACCTCATTCCAGCAGCCGCCTTCTCTATCAATCGTTGGATCTTATTAGATCCAACGGTCCCCAGAGGTTCCAGATGAAACCCTAGGGTATCATCACCCTAGGGACACATCACCACCTCCCTTGCTGCCATCACTTCGCCGCCTCAGAAAGCCACCCCACGTCGCAGCTATGGGGTGAGTCACCACATAGCTCGGTGACTCACCGACCCTCACTCTTGAGATCGGACCGAAGGGAGTTCCGATGAGACCTATAAATGGCCATCATTCCCTGCAAAATAAAAAAAAAGGCAGAGCGACAGAGAGTAAGAGACCGAAGACAAAGACCAGCAACCATACGACAACGAACAACAGCAACCCAACGAACCCACAACACCGCAACCAGAAACAAAAATAAAAGAGAAGAGAGAGGAAGAACTTACTCTGTCGTAAAAAAACCTCAAACGCCACCGGAGAACCGAAAAGCCGAAGGTGAAAACTGTAGATTTACGATGCATTATAGGGTTTTAGGTTAAAATAACCTCAGATTGTGTTTTAGGACTTCTATATCTATATTCTAGGGATAGGGTCGTAATTTTCGGTGGTGGTCGGCGGTCGTGACCGGCGCCGAAGCACGATGGTCGGTCGATGCCCGGGCTCCCTTCGAGCAGAGCCTTTTAGAGAGAAGGGAGATGGTTCTCTCATTATAGAGAGAACCCAAAGAAAGAAATGAGAGAAAAATAGCCCTCTTGGGCTGGTTAAAGGGTTTATATACCCTCTCCCAAACGACGCCATTTTGGGGGAGGGTATTTGTGTAATTTCCCTTTTGGGAAAATCATTTCCGCAACACCCATAGATTTGTAACATTGCAATTTAGTCATTGGAATTAATTGCTAATCCTTTTAATTTGGTCTCGTATTTTTATTTTATTTTATTTTATTTTATTTCAGTCCTTATCTGTATATATATATATTTAGGGTAAATACCTAATTTAGTCCCTTACAGTTTAATAATTATTATTTTAACACGAATTAATTAAATAAGGCTAAATTACGTTATTAGCACTCAGACTTTTTATTATTCGAGTTAGAGCCTTTAATTTTAATAATTATTATTCTAATCATTGATTAATAAAGGGATAATTACACTATTATTAATTGTATTTTTATAATATTTCGAGTTATGTTCATTAATTTAAATAAATTATATTTTAATACTGTAAGTTTTAATTCATGTTATTTTGGTCATTTTATTGCAATTTTATTATATTTTTTATCATTTATTTTTTTAATATGTTTAAATTATTAATTTATTTAATTATTTATTTATTTATTATTTATGTTATTTCACTAATATTTACGTGAAATACAATATTATAATTTTATAATTTGATTAGATAACAATATTTATTTATTTTTAAAATATTAAGAAAAGGGCAGTCTTAAAACAACTAGATGTCCTATTCTGGTATTAAAAATAATAATAAATATTATGCTTAAAAAATTATATATATATTTAATATAAATCATGTTTTAATATTTATTTTTCAATATTAAGAAAGGGCAGTCTTAAAGCAATTGGATGTCCATTTTCTGATATTTTTAAATAAATAAATATCTTACTTTTATAAATAAATATTGTACTTTTATAAATATTATTTTATGTTTTATTTATTTATTTCTTAATATTAAGAAATGGGCTGTCTTAAAACACATTGAAGTTATTTTCTGATATTTCTAAGTAAATAAATATCTTATTAATATATTTTCTTAAAATTATATTAATAAATTTAAAATAATAGGATTATGAATTAAATATATTTTTAAAATTTTAAATTTCCAATAATAGAGACAATTTATAATTAATGAGTACCAATTTTGGGCGTTGTGGGGGTGCTAATCCTTCCCCAAACGTAATCGACCACGAATCTCTTTTTATTATTAAAAAGAACAAATTTTTTGTTAAAACGTAGACCAGTTTATCTTTTAACTGATGTTTTCTTAAAAATTCTTTTAAAAGGTAATTTTTAGGTATTCGACCTACCTGACCCAAAAGGCCGATGACGACTCCCAAAACATTTTAAAAAACCATTTATTCACATTACTTTTCCCTCCAAATAAAAATTCGTGTTCGGGCGAAAATCGGTTATGACACCAACCAATAGCACTTTACCCAAATCAAAATGGGTGAATCACAAATCATTGACAGAACTCTTCGTTTTTCACCGTCTAAACCACCATAGATCACTAGCTCACTTGTTGTTCATCGACGCTACTTAGCTGATATTCAAATTCGTTAATATTATGAGAATATAAAATGTCTATTTCATACATTATATTATGAAGTATAATAAACTAACTTAGCTTATTTTCAACTTCGTTAATATTATGATATACGAAAGAAATTCACTTAAATTGTAATAAAATATAAAAAATAATTTTATTTTGAAATATTAAAAAGACCTAAGTCACCCCTTTTGGATTTTGAAAAATTCCAATAATATTTTCTTTTCATTACCCACAAAATAGATTTTTTTTATCGAAAGAAATGCATAATTGTGTCCTGTTGAATTTATAATTCAGTAAATGAAATAAATAACTTACACCAAGTATAAATAAGAGTTGATAGTTTAGTAAAAGAAAGAATTCCTTTACATTGGTGTAATTAATTTTAAATATTTTTAAGTAATTAATTTTTTTTAAATTTAATTTAAAAATATAAATTAAATTTTAGATATTAAAATTATATACAAACATAATCATTAGAAATTTATAATAATTTTAACATAAATTACAAATAAAACAAATTTATACTCTATATAAATATTATAAAATATATTATTTTATAATTATATATATGTATAATCATTAATTTAATAACCAATTAAAATTAAATAACTAAAAATAAAAGTATAATTTCTTTTCAAAATCAACTTTATTTTTTTAAAAAAAAACAACCTTTTGATTTGAGTGAAAAAAAAACTCTTTTTCATCGTAGTTTTAGTGCCTAAATTAAATTGTTTGGTATTACTTTTGCTGTCAATAAGCACTTCAAGAGATACAAAAACATTAAGAGGTAGGAGCTAACTCTTAAGAATTGAATACATTTGGTATATATGAAATAAACTGGTTTTATAATATCGTGTTCATAGTTATATATATGATTAGTATATAGCATTAGCAAGTAGAAGACGTAAGTGGAATGGTAATTTCAATGGATAAGTTAAAGGCCAGTGGACAGCGCCCGCCATGCACTTGGGTGAGCAATTCTTCTGAACCATCTTTCTTTCACGCTGGATGTTGGGGAAATTTTTTCTACAAATTTATGCTTGACATTCATGATTCATGTAGAATATATATATATATATATATATATATATATATATATATATATATATATATATATATATATTTATTAACATTACATTTTAGTATTCATTAAAAACCAACGCTACGGTGTTGTAATATTTTATCTATGGTTAATAAACTTGTCCACGGCTGAGTATAGTTTACAATGACAAGTATAAGATTTTATAAAATTTTAGGGGTGAAAACAAACTATCAACCGAAACTACATAAAAAATTAAAATATAAAAGAATTTAAAAATTTTAAAAGAACATCTATTCTCACCCGTCCACTCTAGATCCGATAGTTTACAGTTCCCTGTAAGATGTTGTGCTTCGCCCACATTTATTGGATCAAGTGAAAGAAAAAAAGATGGGTGGCTTCAACTTGGTGGATGAAGACAATGAATATGCGAGTGAGTGAGTGAATGAGAAACCAAAAGCAAAGCAGATTTTGTATATTTCGCAGTCATATGTTGGTCCACAAAGACTTTATATACGAACAACGCCTCTACTTTTATCCCATTCTGGTGTAGCTGAAAACAGCCTTTTAAAATCAAAGTATAGAGTCAAGCCCCTGGTTTTCAAACCAATTTTATTTTTAAATGATTAATTTAATCTATGATATAATATATATAAAAGTTTATATATAATTTTAATCGTAATTTAATTAAAAAAATAAACATTTTGGACTGACTGATTAATACCAACCTATTTGCAGTGTGAATAGGTTGCATCTTTATCAGCACAGTTGGTTACGTTACGTCTTTGACAAATTGCGAATTCGTGGAAAACAAAATAAAACGAAGTCAGTGATGTTACTCACACAAAATAAGGTTGCTGATGTTTGCTTGAGTTGGGAGTTGTTTAATGCCCAAAATTGGACGATGAAGAAGAAGAATTTGGCTGTTGTCGATTCTTCATATTCCTCAGAGGATTAATTTAAGTGTAAAATTATTTATATTTTATATAATTAGTATTTTAATAATGTAATAATTAGATTCTATAAATGTATTTAACTTTAAAATATAATTTATTAAATACAAAATTCTATTATAATAAGTACGTTGAAAGAGAAAAAAGAGAGAAGATTATCCATTTTTACTTTTTCAAAGATGGGAAAGCGCTGAGGTTTGCCCACGTATAAAAATTCTGATTTCCTATTTCTGAAATTTATTAATTTATTATTTCTTTGTACAATCAAACGTTATGTATATTTTTTTCTGTTTGATAGAAGTCATTAATTTTATTAAAAAAAATTAAGATATTTAGAATTATAATAAAGGTTTACAATCATAATCGTAAACTAAACATATAATTAAAATATTTTCTTATAATCACGTAAAAACTAACAATTTAAGATTACATAAGAATTATATAATGAAAAGGCTAAAAACCTACTCAAAATCTAGAACAAAATATATAAATCTGACTGTATCGGTAAACAAACCATAAAATGTGATGAAACTATTGAAATACCACCAATAAATCGTAAATCAAAGTCGAGCGATATGAAAAAATAATCTACCAACAAAAATCACGTATCTAAATTCAATAGAATGGTCCAAAACAGGGAATATCATAATAATAACAAATAAACGACATTTTGATCAGTTGTGGTCAATGTCAAATCTAACCATGAGAAAAAAGATAAACAAAAACAATGGTCAAACAACAAAAAACGTGTCTAGATACAGAGAAAAATATATCATAAATACAAAGGAAAACGTGACATGAAGACAGATTATTAAAATTTTAAAAAAAATCAAAGATATAAAATAAAAAAACAAAAAATATCGACAGCGGCAATCAACATCAAGATTGATATCGCCACCTACAACTAAATATGAAGAGGGAAATCAACACCATTTAAACTAAAAGAAAAAAAGCCCTAGTTTTCGTATTGTATCTAACATTCATAAACAGTATATATATAAATACTAAGAAGTTTAACGGTTCATTATTTACGTAATTGTCTTCCCACATCTAAATTTACTTACTAGAATTTGAATGTCAAACTCGCTTATCAAAGATTTTTCTTCTTTAAAAATAGCAAAGAAACCCAAAATTCTATAGAGCCATGGAAGATATTTCCAACTACGGTAAAATACTATTAATTTATTTAAATTCCATTCGACCAAAAAGATATTAAGTGAAAATGTTTAATTAATCTATCAAATGTTAAAATTTTAATTAATTAACACTTGAAATGGTCTATCACGTGATTTATGAATATTTTCTTATTTTTGAAGTTGATCTGAATTTATACGAGAACTCTAAGAAAAAAACTAAAATGTTTTTAGTAGGTCCAGAATTTATGACCTAAAAAATACAGAAAAATAAAAATAAACAACTTTATTAGCCAATCAAATATATTTGCTCAACATTTATTATCATTTTAAGATGACGTATAAAATTATTTTTTAATAGGTAATATATCCTTTATTAAATCATAAAACACGTATGCAAATATCCGTGGTCTAACCTTTAAAACATTTTCACCATATTAGTCCAAGTTTGACAAATCAGTGGAGCAGAAAGTCAAAATAATTTGTGAATAAATTCCAACATCTTTTTTCAGAGGAAACTATATCCCCCACTTTACGCTATTCCACACTACATGTTAGAAGTTGTGTTCTATTATGGGTAAAAATTTCTTAATATGAAAAGTTTATATTATGATGAATTTATTATATTTAAAAATGAATTTATAAAATTTTAGAAAATAAAAATATATTATTAATAAAATAAATTTAAAATTAAAATTTTCAAGACAACAAATGCCTCTGTTGCTCCCCTTTTGAACCATCATTGATTACATAAACATGGCCGATCAGGAAGGATCATAACTTCTTTTATATATAGTTAGGTTTGGTCACTCGGTTAATTCGATGATCGAACCCACTGAATTATCATTAATCGAATTAATCGAACTTTTTTTAACCGTTAATCCAATCAAATTTTTTCATAAAATATTAACCGAACCGAATAAATTTCGGTTAACTCGGTTAATTTTTGAATTAACCGAAACTTTTTAAAATTTTATAATTTATATAAAAATTAAATATTTTATAATTCAAAAAAACAGTTTATAATTAATTTAAATAATATATAATTATAAAATAAAAATTTTATATAAATTTTTAATTAATTAATATTGATTTAGATTTAAAAGTTATTGGATCTTAAATTATTAATTAAGTTTTAAATGGTTTGGGCTGAGTACATATGTTATATATAATATATTTAATATTTTTAATTCAGAAAAATAATTTACAATTAATTTAAATAATATATAATTATAAAATATAAATTTTATATAAATTTTTTAATTGATTAATATTGATTTAGGTTTAAAAGTTATTCGATCTTAAATTATTCATTGAGTTTTAAATGGTTTGGACTGAGCCCATATGTTATATATAATATATTTAAAATTTAAAATTTTATTTCGGTTAATTAACTGATTTCGAACCGAATTAACCATTAACCGAATATTCAAAAAAATCTTAACCGTTCCCCGACCGAACTAATTCGGTGGCCGACCAAATTAACAAAATTAGTTCGATTCAATCGGTTAATTCAATTAAAACTGAATTTTGAACACCCCAATATATATATATATATATATATATATATATAGTACTGTAGAACAGTAAAAGCAAGATCTTTGGAGAAAACATTTTGGTTTCTGAATTAACTAACCTAACCTAACCCAGGCAACCAATCAATGGATCCAAATTCCACGTTAATTGTTAACCGAATATTCAAAAAAATCTTAACCGTTTTCCGATCGAACTAATTCGGTGGCCGACCAAATTAATAAAATTAGTTCGATTCAATCGGTTAATTCAATTAAAACTGAATTTTGAACACCCCTATATATATATATATATATAGTACTGTAGAACAGTAAAAGCAAGATCTTTGGAGAAAACATTTTGGTTTCTGAATTACCTAACCTAACCTAACCCAGGCAACCAATCAATGGATCCAAATTCCACGTTAATTGTCGGCCTATTTTTTTATCAAATAATCGCATCCAGATTTTTATTTTTTAAAATCTTTATAATTCTTCTGTATTTTTATGTAGACTACTATTTACATTAAATTTAATCATAGTTTATACATATAATTTAAAGATAGTTTATACATATAATTTAAAGATAAAATTGTTTAAAAAATTATAGATAATTTTTTTCATACAAATATGAATGGTGAGATTAATATGTTTAAACATATTTACGATCAAAGTTTAAATATGCTAGATTTCATGAACTCATAAAGTGATCTTAGTTGTTAAATGAAATATTATATTTTCTTGAGATCTTAAATTCGAGAAGTTGTGTCTACAGAGTGTGTATGTATTGTTAATGATTAAGAAATATTATGAATATATACTACCTTTTAATCACTTTACACTATTCAAAAAATGCTAGATGTCATTATATAAAGTTAAAATATTTTTGTTTTGAGAATTCATTGAGTGACCTCAGTGATAAAAGAGAGTGGTGTTATCCCAATAGGTCTTGGGTTCAAGCAGTTGCGTCTGTAGAGTATGTGTGTTGTCAATGATTATGATAAATTCTGAACAGATACTATCTTGTAATCACATCAAACTATTAAAAGTTAGTTTCGTTGTGGAATTAAAAGTAAAACTGTGAATAAGATGAGACAGATCGCGAACTACTTGAGATCGAATCGGTCAATACTCGAATCGAATGCACTCGACTCGAGCTCAAACTCGACCCAAATTTTTAATGAGTCGAAACAAGTTACTTGATACTCTTCTCGAAAAGCTCGTGAGCTACTCGAAAAAAAATAATATATTAACATTTTAGATTTTTAAATTATATTACTAATAGGCATAATGTCAAAAGAGCCCCAAAAATTTACCAAAATAGTTATTTTGGCCCTTATTCTTTTTTTGGGAGCATTTTGGCCCCTGATGTTTCACTTTGGGGCAAAAAGCTCCCTCTATAAATGAAAATCATTAGTTAACACACGATTAATACTCCAAAATAGGAACATTTTTAACAAAAAATGAAACATTGAGGCTAAAATGCCACCCAAAAAAATAAGGGAAAAAGTGGTTATCCTATCAAATGTTAGGGGTCTTTTTGCCCTAAAATAAAAAGTTGGGGGCCAAAGTACTCCCAAAAATAAAATAGGGGGCAAAATGATCATTTTGGTAAACGTTGGGAGGGTTAATTTTGGCATTATCTCTTATTAATAATATTAACATTTATATGTTAATTTTTTTTAAAAAAATACAATGTAAAGCTTTCATTTAGTTAAGGTTTGAGTTCAAGTTTGAGTTAAGCTTTAATTTTTGATTTCGAGTTCGATTCAAACTTGACAATTTTAAGCTCATGAGTTTTCGAATCGAGCTTAATTTTAAATTTTTCGAGTTGAGTCGAACTCAACAATACTCAAACTCAACTTGACTCATTTCAATCCTAATTAAAAGGTAATTTGATAAAATCAGTTGTTGAATAAAAAAGGTGCTTTAAAATTAGCTTTCTATCAGCGAAAAATCATCTACAATTAGCCAACAAAAAAATTCCAAATTTAATATCTCAATTATAATTGAAGTTGTTGATGATCAAATTTGGGTTACGATAGATATAAGTGGTTCACCCTTTTTTGTTTTGGACGAAAAGTCACATATAGTGAATTTTAGGGAGAATGTCGAGTTAAAGATGATGAACAATATAAGAGAGAGAAATAGCGGGAGAGAACATGCTCCTCATCTCAATTATGCATGGAATGAACTTTAAGTGGATATATAATGTTCCCTTTGATCGAGTGGATATCATAAAGTGACTTGAATTTAGACTCCTAAAAAGGGTGATAATGCTTTGAATCTAATATATATATGGAGTGATTTGAACACAAATTTGTAAGTTATGGTGGGTGAGTCCATTTTTTTGGAGGTAGTTGGATGTATTGTTATTTTAATTTTGTATAAGTTAAGTTAACAATTTTAAGACTGGATGGAGTTGTTTCAATGCTTATACATATATCATGCAAAGCATTCTCAATACTTTGGTGAATCATTGGAAAAAACGGTAGCATCTCAACTTTTATTGGTCGGTTCTCAAAAAGATCACAATATAATCTTCTCATTTAGGATCGAGCAAAGCCATATCCACGCTCGTGACCAAAGAGGAGGCTACTCAGTACTCTTGGAGAAATCCGACGAATGGGCAAAGACATCTTCGTCTTGGTGGAATCAATGTGGAATTTCAAATTTCTCCTTATTAGGATAAAAACATCTCAACACTCATAATAACAATGAAATATTCATATTAGTGGAGTTAATGTGTAACACCCCCAACCCGTACCCGACCCGGATTCGAGTCCGAGATGTCACATTGACTTTTCAAAAACATTTACTTGTATAATATAGTGAGTAATTTAAAACTTTTATACATGTAACTTATTCAAAAGATTTCCAGAACTATTCAGAGCTTAAATGTTTTTGCAAAATCGATCAGAGCATATACAATTCAAAACATTAATTACATGCCAACTATTTTCAATGTACAGAATACATCTAATTCAAAACATCTTTTCTGATCTGATCTTCGGTGAGAAGTAACTGATCTGTCTTGCTCCACTTTGCTCTTTACTCTTCTCACTTCTGTAACCTACGTGTGAAACAATCACACGCTAAGTCTATAACTTAGTGAGGCAAATAAGCATATAATATAAACTATAGCTTGTAATCATGCATGAACAATTACTGCTATCACTCATACCCTTATTCATGTAACAAATCCCTATAACATCTATGCAATATATCATTACATATACTCATCACCCATCATTTCAATCATTAGCCTTATTTCGTTATCAATATTATTATCGTTTATATCACTTAATACATATCCTCTTATACCTAGCCTTTTTAACCAACATTTGACTCATTTAATCATACAATCCACATATCATCATATAAATCATATAATATCATTCATAACACAAAAGCATACAAGTCACATGTACTATATGTTTGTTGTTATTTCTTTATTAACCCATGTACACATGTGAGAACTATAGATATGTGAGTCTATAGAGGTTGTGCACTAATGTTGTCATAACAACTCGTATAAATACACTGAAGTGTCACATAGAATTGCACCGTAGTGCCGCGTAAAAATGCACCGAAGTGCCATATAAGGTTGTCCCTAAGGACCACGTAGAAAATTCCTTAAGAATCATATACATATGCCAATGATCAAGTATGTGTCTCAAAAGACCTCACACATGTTCTAAAGAATACATATATGTCCCGAATGACCGCATAGACCCTCGACTCTTGGCATGCCAACTATACCCTAGCTCTCATGACATATAACATGGGTGTTATCATTTATGTCATTTCACATTTTCACATAAACACGTAGTTCACTTTCACATAGCACGTAGATTATGTCACATAAGTTGAATCACATATACGTATAATCACTTAGATCACTTTCATATATCACGTAGCTCATATCAACTTTTCATGCTATTTCACATTTCTTGTCACATTGCTTATATCTTATTTTTATGTCTTATCATATATATATATTCACATGTTCATATAATCCATCATTTCATCACCTAAATGTGTATTCATATAATTCATCTTCCTATATTTATATATATATCATCTTTCCTATACTTGTATTCACATCATTTATATTCTCCTTCTCATAATCTCATATGTCCTGATTAATAACTTATATAATATATGTATAAAATAACTTATATCATATCATATAGCTTATACCTCCTTCTATAATATTCACCTAGATCATATCACCTCTGTCATACTTATAAACATATATCACTTCTATTATTTCATTTATATACTAATCTAATATATTTACCTAATTCAATTCATATAGTACCTATAACTTTTTAATATGATTCCGTAGATTTCTATCATACAACCCATATATCATAATTTTATTTAAGTATATGTATCTTTCCCATTTAGCTCATCTTATATGTTCCTATTATCACTTATGTTCAAGTCTCCTATTTAATATACTATTCTCATATCATCATATAGTTCAATATTATCTATCTTGTTTCAATTCTCATTCAATGATATAATTCTATTTTACTATTTCACATAAATGATCATACTACTATGTACTTGCCCAACTCACATTCTTATTGTTTATATAACCTTTACATTAGATTACTTCATTCATATCATTTCTTCTAAACTCGCTTTTTACCATATTCTCATATTATTACCTAATGTATCACATATCATGTATTCGCGTAGTCTTATATTCCATTTCTATATATCTCGAAGATCTTATCACATAACTTCTCTTTTATATTCATATAATTTCTTATCATATCATATAGTTTATATCATCATAACATAGCATATATTCACATCAACCATGAAATACATATACAATAACATGTCCACACATACCATAACATATAACTCAGACACTCATAACAAACACATGTTCATGTTCATACTTCATGCGCATTACTATAAAAAAATAGACTTGTCGCAAGTCTTATTTCCCATTAAACATCATATATAAAATAATGCGCACTCACCTGGCCTCACTAGTCAATACTGTTTTTATGATTTTCTTTCTTTCAATCGAATCTTAACTTGATAATCGTTCAGGAACTTGTTCATGTTCGATATCTACATAATCATACATTAATACATATCAATATCCCATTGATATATTTTAATCTATCATTTCTTAGACCAAAAGAAATGTCTATTTCAATTTCTCCTTGAAGTGCATCGATACATTCTGCAGTGCATCGATGCATTCTTTAACATGTGCATCGATGCATTCTTTAACATGTGCATCGATGCACTACCTATGCATTGATACACAAATCACCTTCGATGTTTTCATTTTAAGGGGTGCATCGATGCACTCCTTATGCATCGATGCACTAACTGCATTCGATGTTTCCATTTTTAATTGGTGCATCAATGCACTTCCTGTGCATCGATACACACTAAACAATTTCTGGGAATACCCTTGATGCATCGGTACACATTGAATGTGCATCGATGGACATAGCCCATAATTCATTTTTATGCCCGAAAATCCACTCTTTTCAGCTTAACAACTTCATATATCATCCCCTTTCTTATTCTCAACTTACATACTCATATTCAAACTCATTTCTATTCATTAATCACCTCTTTAACATCAAAATCCTATTCTCCATATGTAATTCAAGAATTACACTAAATTTTCAACATGTTCCAAATTCAATTCTATTGCTTCTAACTTCTTAATTAGACACTTGACAAGTCAAATTCATCCTTGGAACTTCAAAAACCTTTTTATCATGAAAGTTCATTTATAAACTCTTAATAGAAATTCCTTTCTAATTCTCTCTTCTTGGTGTTTTAAACTTATATAAGCTTTCCTTAAGCTTATATAACCCCCAAAGACTCAAATCCAACTTAAAATTCAAGAAATCAATAGCTAAATCAAACTTACCTTTGCTCTTGGCTTCCACGAGAAGAAGAAGAAGAAAGGAGAAGAAGAGAACTCTGGAGAAATCTCTCCATTTCCACGTGGTTCCCTTTTCTTATAAAGGAATAATAAAAATATTACTTGTCAATTAACCATTTTACCATTTAATTCATTCCATAATTACTAAATAACCTTCATCATATATTTGCAATAAATCATTGACTATTCAATTATCCTACTTTAATCACCAATTTCTGAAATTTTTCAATCTAGTCACTAACCCGATATTGAGGATGTTACATAATGCATCTCATTACTTTTTGAAGAATACTTTGAGTTGTAATGACCAGGTTGTGAGGTAACTCCTCTCTAGTGGAATATCATGTAATGTGTAGAGACATCTCGATGATTTTGGGGGTGAAGTCATCTTAGCATTCTATGAGCAGTAATGAAGAGACTCTTTATTTCTAGAATGGAGGCATCTCAACTCTTTTGATTGATATTATGAAGTTAATAAAAGAGTTCCTTTAAAAAGGAGCAGTAGTATCTGAACGTTATCAGTGGGTGGAGGAGGCAACTTAGCCCTGATGACACTACATGAGGAACATATGCATCTTTACACTTTCAGATGAATATTGTAGGTTGGGTTAAGGCATCTTTACAACTCAAGCCCTTAGGTAAATTCCATAGACTATTGGGCTGGAGGAAACTCTACGCCCTTTTAGAGTATTGAGTTACTGCTTCTTAACAGAATACAATCATATTTATTAATGGAAATTGTATGTCTCAACATGTACATCTGTAAGCTATTAATACATGGTTTTGCAAGCAGTTACTGCTAACGACCTACTAACAACCTAGCTAACAAACTCCTAACTTATTGAGTTAATCGATCGACGAATCGACCAAGAGGGGGTGAATTGACAATAAAAATTTTGGTGGAAGCTTTTGCAGAAAATTGAAAATATTTGCATAGCGATTTTAGAGTGGTTCGACTTTCTCAATCAAAGTCTACGTCCACTACCTTAACTATCCACACTAAGGATTTTCCAACAAATTCACTAATTTGTTTTTTTTAAGGACAAAGAGTAACCTTACAACTCCCTCAAGAATTATACCCCAAATTCTTGAGAACACTCTCTTCCAAAGACATGATTACAATTTTTGCAAACTTACAGAAAAACCTCACAAGGAAAGATGTTTGCACAATTCTAGAACAAAGAAAGAACACTCAAGGATGAATACAATTGAGCACAAATGGTGTTCTTGAAAGCAAAATGAATATTGAATGAAAATAGGCTTGAAAATGCTAAAATGATAAGTTCAAGGCTTTCTTTTTGATTCTTTAGCTTCTCTTTTTAATTCCTTGTTGATCAATGGCTTCTAAGCTTGTTTAAATACACTTTGGAACACTTCTGAATGTTGGAGATCATTGGTGAAGTCAATAGAGCCGTTATTGTGTAATTATCATTTAAAAATCTGGTTGGGAGCGTAGGTGCATCGGTACACTCTCAAGGGTGCATAGGTACACTATGTGAAAATTCAAATATTTCGACCATTATAAGACCTAGTGCATCGGTACACTTGGCGTGCATCGGTACACTAATTACATTTGATGTTTTAAAAGAGCCAAGAGTGCATCGATGCATTATCTGTACATCGGTACATAAAATGCTTTCGATGTTTCAATAAAATCAGGAGTGCATCGATACATGTCTGTGCATTGGTACACAAAAAACATTCGAATTAGGGTGTGCATCGATATATCAAGGAGTGCATCGATACATCCCTTTATAAACTTAATTTTTGGCTCGATTTTGGTTCAAAATACTTTGTAAAAATTGTTTCAAAAATATTTTAAGTTTAAAACACAATTTTACACCTTAGTAAGGATTGAAATTGATCTTTGAAAAAACTTGGAGTAATATTTTGATATTCGAATAAATTAATCGAATATACTTTAAAAATGATTATAAAATCTTAAAATTCAATAACACTTAATTTGTTATATCGAAACATCAAAATGTTTTCAACAATCTCTCTCTTTTTGATATAACAAAACATTTAAGTAATTTTAAGATTTTCTTTGAAAATAATTTTTGAAAATAATTTTGAAAATTACTATCCCTTACTATATTCTTCCCCTTTTTGTTAAATAAAAAAGACTCTATAATTGTTTTTTAAAACAAGATTCTGTAAGAATATAGCCAATTGATTTAAAATTTAAAGTTTAAGCTGCTAAGATCACAATCAAGAGAAAGATTATCCATTAGTTCCATAAATCAATATTCATAATATGAGATGGTAATTGGTCATATTTCAACTAATATGTAAATGATGCAAAAACTAATAAACATTAAGCTCAAATTAAAAATTCTACCAAACAAAATATATAAATTTAAGTTCAAACATCCATATCAAATTCAAACATTCAAACATCCAAAATATATCAATCCAAAAACATCAAAATGTTTTAAAACAATGTTAGGATCCATTATGATTCAACCTAAGAAAACAAGCAAGCAAAGTTTATGCAACCGTAGGAGGATCGGGAGGAGATAGATGTGCCCATATATTAGCCACATCTCGTGTAAGGGCATCGAGTCTATCGTCCATAGCATTGAATAGATTATCCATTTCTTCGCGATTAGCTCGAATCTCTTGTTGATTCTCCAATTGTTGAGTCCCCATAGCAGTTAAGTGGGACTCTAATTATGTAAACCTCATATCCAATATCTTCATAAATGAGCTAAAGTATGGAGGCATCGAACTCTCTTGCTGTGCCGGCTCGTCCTCGGGTACGTGATCGTTAATATCTTGCATAAGTTATTGAATCTCTGGATCGTCATCCGTTGCCGGTGCCGGAGGAGCTCGTGAAAAGCTACCTCCCGGTGTTTTCTCAATGAATCGAACCCATTGACCTTTGTCCTCATACTATCTCGATTTCTTTAAGGATATGAGGTTTATTTGGTTCTAGAGAGGGATGTGAATATTAATCAAAACCCTAAGCCCGAGTTTGATAAACAAATTACTAAGGAGACAACCGTAAACTAAAGTTTTTTACATTTTTGGATGGGACAACGTTTACAGTATCTACTAATTCACCGAAAATGATCTGTGGCAAATTTATTTTCTTGTTATGTTGGATACAATGTATCCACCATAAATCTAAGACTCTAAGAGAGGAGTACCTACCTCTGGATGGTCTAAACCACCAAAAGATCATTAAGTAAAGGAATCGATCGTGATGAGTTCTTAAGGTACTTACAGTAGCCTTAGCTTTATAGGGTGTAGCCACAATCTCTCTTTCATTATCTAGACCCGCGTTATCTAACCAGAAGGTGGAAGTAATTGTGTCGGAGTCAATATAAAGAAATTGACCTAAAAGATAAGATTGAATCCCTATGGTTTCAGTTTGACGCTCGTTTTGGACACAGACTGCATTGGAGTAGAAAATGCGGACTAGTTGATGATAGACAATTAGTTTAAGGTGAAAAAGTTTATCAAATTTCTAGGATTTATGGGGTAGGAAGATATTGAAAATTCATATCAACCATAGCTTGAATTTGAGGGGATACGTTCTTCTCGGATTTTATATGATTGTAAAGAATCCATGTACCTATAGTAGAGGTTTTCTCTACGACCGGGTTGGTTAAAACATGAATTGAGAATGGTCATATTTGGATCGTTCGGATTTGGATTTGGGTTGGGTGGAGGAATAGGAGGTTGGTTTTGAGTTGAACGACTCGATGATGACCTAGGGTGTTTAGGATTAGACATGGTTAAAGACCGGAATGGGTAAGGTAACCTGCAATTTTGAAACACATGTATGTAATGTAATCAATCCCAAAACTCAATATGAGTCCGCAATATTCAAGGTCCTCTACAAAAATCCTAATAGGCAATCTTTGAAAATTATTTTGAAAACAATGTTTGAAAAATCATAATATGTATAGTTTTCATGAAAACAACATAATTAATCAAAAACATCAAATTTTTTTATTTCGAAATTTTTGTTTTTTTTTTTAAAAAATCTTGTGTTTTTTATGAAATTAATTGTAGAATCTAGTTTATAAACATCATATAATCAATACCTGATAAAAGGTTCAACCTAGAACTAATCAAAACTAGTCCTAAGTTTAAAATCATTAAAATATGGGTTTTTAGAAAAATACCTTGAAGATTTTCGGATTTGAGAGGAATGTGATGATATTTGCACGAATTTGATGATTCTGACAAGCTTAGAAGTTGAAGAACAGTTGAATTCCGACTTAAAATCAAAGGATTTGAGCAATGTAGAGAGTATGAGTGATTTAAGAGCAAACGACAGAGTGCTTAGGTTTTAGGAGTTTTGAGAAAATGAAGAATTTTTAGGGATTTAAGCCTAAAACCCGACGAGTGTATCGGTACACTGCATAGTGTATCAATGCACATTTAAAGAATGCATCGGTGCACTTTCATAGTGTATCGATGCATATTCAAGGAATGCATCGGTACACTTTCATATTGTATCGATGCACAGTGCACAAAAATGTTAAAATCCGTTTTAAGCACTTAAAAATGCTAAATTACTCAGCTCTAGTGGTATTGGCAACTCAAAAATCAAAAATTAAGAATGTTCAATCAAATAAAACTATTCTTAAATTTTATTTGAACATACAATTAATTTTTACTAAGAATCATAAACTCTCCCTAACTATTAGCAAAGAATGCAATCAAAAATATAATTTTTATAAGGATTTTTCAAAAATAATTAAAAGTGCTAAAATTATTTTTAAACACTAAGTCAAGGTAGATTTGTTAAACCTAATTCTCTCCTAATTGTCCAAAATCTTTCTTTATTTAAAGGTTTTGTAAAAATATCCGCTAATTGATGCAAAGTATCAACATATTCTAGAACTATATCTTCTTTAGTGACATGATCTCTAATGAAATGATGTCTAATTTCAATATGCTTAGTTCTAGAGTGTTGGATGGGATTTTTAGTGAGATAAATAGCACTAGTATTGTTACACTTGATAGGTATAGTACTAACTTCAATTTCATAATCTAAAAGTTGTTGTTTCATCCATAAAACTTGTGCACAACAACTACCGGCTGAAATATATTCCGCTTCAGTGGTAGATAATGCAACACAATTTTGTTTCTTTGAAAACCATGAAATCAACATATTTTCTAGGAATTGACAAGTATCGGAGGTGCTTTTACTATCTATTTTGCATCCTCTATAATCCGCATCAGAGAAGGTATGCAAGCTAAAGCTAGAGTCTCTAGGATACCAAAGTCCTAAACTAGGAGTGCCCTTAAGGTATCTAAAGATTCTCTTAACAGCTAGTAAATGTGATTCCTTAGGGCATGATTGGAATCTAGCACATAAGCAAACACTAAACATAATGTCTGTTCTACTTGCGGTTAGATAAAGAAATGAGCCAATCACGAATCTATATAATTTAATATCTACACATTTACCTCCTTCATCTTTGTCAAGCTTTATTGATGAGCTCATTGGAGTGGCATGAGGTTTTCCATTTTCCGATCCAAATTTCTTGAGCATATCCTTGACGTATTTTGCTTGATTGATGAAGGTGCCATCTTTTCTTTGCTTGATTTGGAGTCCCAAGAAAAATGAGAGCTCCCCCATCATACTCATCTCGAATTCACTCTGCATTAGCTTATAAAATTATTGGCAAAGACCATCATTAGTAGAACCAAATATTATATCATCAACATAAATTTGAACTACTAATAAATCTTTACCTTTTTCTCTTTAAAAATAATGTAGTGTCAACATTTCCTTTTGAAAAACCTTTTTCTATTAAAAAATTTGACAATCTTTCATTCCAAGCTCTAGGAGCTTGTTTTAAACCATAAAGAGTTTTTGTCAATTTAAAAACATGATCTGAAAATTTTAAATCTTCAAATCCAGGAGGTTGTTCCACATACACTTCTTATTTTATAAAACCATTTAAAAATGCACTTTTAACATCCATTTGATATAATTTAAATTCTTTGAAACATGCAAATGCTAATAACATTCTAATTGCTTCCATCCTAGCTACGGGAGCGTATGTTTCATCATATTCTATGTCCTCTTCTTGAGTATAGCCTTGAGCAACAAGTCTAGCCTTGCTTCTCACTATATTACCACTTTCATCAAGCTTATTCCTAAATATCCATCTAGTACCTACAGTAGATTTATTACTAGGCCTTTCAACTAATGTCCGTACCTTACTTCTCTCAAATTGATTTAACTCTTATTGCATAGACATTATCCAATTTTCATCATTTAATGCTTCTTGAATATTCTTAGGCTCTATGCATGAGATAAATGCAACATAATTACATATACTTCTAAGAGAAGATCGAGTTGTTACCCCTTTGGATGGATCACTTATAATCTCACCATCCTTGACATAATTATATTCTCTTGGATAAGATATTTTCCCTTTCTTCAATGGTTGGATTCTCGAGAACATCTTGAGTTTCCTCATCATTTGTTTCTTCCTTTGATGATGGTTCTCTAACGTCATGTCTAACGTCATTTGTTTTACAATACCTACATCATCATCAACACAAGAATCCTTCCTCGGAAGGGGATTATCATCGAAAACAACATGCATAGACTCTTCTACAACTAAAGTTCTTTTATTAAATACCCGATAAGCTTTAGAATTTATGGAATAACCTAGAAAAATTCCTTAATCACTTTTAGCATCAAATTTGCCAAGATTTTCTTTACTGTTGTTTAAAACAAAACATTTACATCCAAAAGGATAAAAATAACTAATGTTAGGCTTTTTATTTTTGAAAAGTTCATATGGAGTTTTCTTTAAAATTGGCCTAATCATTACTCGGTTTATAACATAATAAGCAGTATTCGTGGCTTCCACCCAAAAATATTTTGGCAAATTATTTTTCACGAAGCATGATTCTAACCATTTCTTCTAAAGTTTGATTTTTCCTCTCAACAACTCCATTTTGTTGAGGGGTTCTAGGTGCTGAAAAAGTATGGCTAATACCATTAGAATTACAAAACTCAGTAAATCCAAGATTTTCAAATTCAATACCATGATCACTCCTAACACTAGTTATGGAGTAACCTTTTTCGATTTGGATTACTTTTGAAAACGTGATGAATTTTTCTAATGCTTCATCTTTAGTACTTAAAAATAAAACCCAAGTATATCTAGAATAGTCATCTACCAATACAAAGCAATATTGTTTTCCACCCAAACTAACAGACCTAATTGGCCCAAAAAGATCTATATGGATCAATTGTAATATTCTACTAGTTGATACATCATTAATGGATTTAAAGAAAACTCTTCTATGTTTTCCTTTAGCACATGCATCACAGATTTTATCATTATCAAATTTTAGCTTTGGCAACCCTCTTACTAAATCTCTTTGAATTAGTCTTTATAAAACACTAATGCTAGTGTGTCCTAGTCTCCTATGACATAACCAACTATCATGTTCATCCTTAGTAACTATGCATAAATTAGTTATATTTATAGAATCTAAATGCACCATTTATATGTTTTCTATTCTATGACCAACAAGCATAATCCGATTAGATGCAATGTCAAAAATTTTACAACCATTTGTTTCAAATAAGACATTGTATCCTTTATCGCATAATTGACTAATACTCAATAGATTATGCTTCAACCCATTCACATATAAAACATTTTTTAATTTGTATGGAAGAGGTATTACCTCTTGTACCTAAACCTTCAATGTGACCTCTTGAATTATCACCTAAAGTCACATCTCCTCCATTTTTGTCGTTAAGCTCAATGAACCGGCTCTTGTCTCCGGTCATATGTCTTGAGCATCCACTATCAAGGTACCATGAGTTTGAGCTTGTATTTTGCACCTTGTATCAATGCTTCTTTTCCTACAAACATAGTTTAATTTTTTATTTTTGGTACCCAATTTCTTTTGGGTCCATATTTATTAGTTTCTAAAATTCTAGTCCCCTTGGGTATCCACTTGTGTATGATATCTTTATCTTTAATAGTAATAAGTTCTTTAGGAACCCATATACTTTTAATGATTTTACCATTAGAGGTTCTTTGGGGACCTCTATGATTGTAGTTTTTAAAACTTTTTCTAACAAAGTTGGATTTTGAACTTTCTTCATTTTCAAAACGTTTTGTTCCAACTTTATCAAAAGAAGCTTTAAGATCATCAATTTTCTTTTGATGATCATCATTTACTCTTGAAACTAAATTATGCAAATCAGTATTTTTCTTTTCAAACTCATCTAGTTTGATTTGCAGATCCTTAATTTTACTTTCAAGATCAACGTTGGTCTTGGATATGAGATTATTTTCGCTTTTCAATTTTCAAATATCATTTTTGTATTTTAAAAATAATTTCTCATAATCCGAAGCCAACCCAGTATATTCCTCTACTAACTCATCAAAAGAATAATCTTCAAAATTGGATGAGTTAAAGGTTACCTAAGAGCTTTCCCCGATGGCCATCAAACACACAAGTTTGCTACTTCTTGTTCATCTTCATCGCTCCATGTAGCCACGTGTTCCTTGTGCTTTTTCTTCGATTGACCATTCTTCTTCAATTTTGGGCAATCGTACTTGACATGACCTGACTTTTTGCATTCGTAGCAAATGATAGGGTCTTTTTCATTTGGTTCATTTTTGAAGCCTTCATTTCGTTTGAATTTTCTTCTTCGGTTGGGCTTCATTAATTTTCTGAACCACTTGGCAAATAATGCCATTTTCTCATCATCTTCATCCAAATCACTCCCATCTTTGTGGATTTGAGAGCAACTCCAACGTTCTTCTTCTCCATATCTTTCTTTGTCTCGTCTGTCTTTTCGAGGTCTACCTCATCTTGAAGCATCATTTCATGCTTGAGGAGAGAACCAATTAGCTCATCGAGAGTCAAGGGTTTTAAGTTTTTAACCTCGATGATCGTCGTCTTCTTTGATTGCCAAGATTTTGGAAGAGAGTAAATTAACTTCCTCACAATCTTCTCATTTGGAATGATCTCTCCATATGATTTGAGACCATTGACAATCGTGGAAAATCTATCCGTCATAGTTTTGATATCTTCATCTGGTTTTATCCTAAAATTTTCATAGCTATGAGTTAGAAGACTAATTTTAGATTCTTTTACCTCGTTTGTGCCTTCATGAGTGACTTATAGTTTATCCCATATCTCATTGGCAGTTGTACAAGATGAAACACTCCCGTATTCATCTGGTCCAAGAACACAAAATATAATATGGATAGCCTTTGAGTTGAGCTGGAACGTTCTTGTCTCTTCTTCACTCCACAATCTTGAATGAGTGGAAAGTATGATGTATCCGTATTCTATGATATTCCATGCTCCCATGTCATTTACTTGAATGAATTACCTCATTCTATTCTTCCAATAAGCATAATTAGCTCCATTGAAGAAAGGAGGCTTGTTGACGGGCATTGAATCAAGAGTGAAGTCGACGTTTGAAGTGTAGGCCATTGATGACTTGAATATCGATATAACTCTTCCCGAATCGACTCAAGGGGTGGTTAAACCTTCAAATGGGTGTGGTTCTAATACCAATTGTTGAGTTAATCGATCGACTAATCGACCAAGAGGGGGTGAATTGGAAATAAAAATTTTGGTTGAAGCTTTTGTAGTAAATTGAAAATATTTGCACATCGATTTTAGAGTGGTTCGACTTTCTCAACTAAAGTCTACGTCCACTACCTTAGCTATTCACACAAATGATTTTCCAACAAATTCACTAATTTGTTCTTTCTTTTAAGGACAAAGAGTAACCTTACAACTCACTCAAGAATTATACCCCAAATTCTTGAGAACACCCTCTTTCAAAGAGAAGATTACAAATTTTGCAAACTTACAAAAAAAACCTCACAAGGCAAGATGTTTGCACAATTCTAAAACAAAGAAAGAACACTCAATAATGAATACAATTGAGCACAAATGGTGTTCTTGAAAGCAAAATGAATATTGAATGAAAATAGGCTTGAAAATGCTCAAACGATAAGTTCAAGGCTTTCTCTTTGATTATCTAGCTTCTCTTCTTAATTCCTTGTTGAACAATCGCTTCTAAGCTTGTTTAAATACACCTTGGATCACTTCTGAATGTTGGAGATCATTGGTGAAGTCAATAGAGCTGTTATTATGTAATTATCATTTAAAAATCTGGTTGGGAGCGTAGGTGCATCGATACACTCTCAAGGGTGCATCGGTACACTATGTGTAAAATTCAAATATTTCGACCGTTATAAGACCTAGTGCATCGGTACACTTGGTGTGCATTGGTACACTAATTACATTCGATGTTTCAAAAGAGCCAGGAGTTCATCGATGCATTATCTGTGCATCGATACATAAAATGCTTTCGATATTTCAATAAAATCAGGAGTGCATCGATGCATGTTTGTGCATCGGTACACAAAAAGCATTCGAATTAGGGTGTGCATCGATACATCAAGGAGTGCATCGGTACATCACTTTATAAACTTGATTTTTGGCTCGATTTTGGTTCGAAATACTTTGTAAAAATTGTTTCAAAAATATTTTAAGTTTAAAACACAATTTTACACTTTAGAAAGGATTGAAATTGATCTTTGAAAAACCTTGGAGTAATATTTTAATATTCGAATAATTTAATCGAATATACTTTAAAAATTATTATAAAATCTTAAAATTCAGTAAAACTTAATTTATTATATCGAAACATCAAAATGTCTTCAACTAACTGCTGCTGACTTAACTAACTGCTGTTTACTCAGCTTACATGCATGCGTATGTTGCATATACCTCTAATATCCCCCCTGCATCTTCACCTTCATTCCTTCATCATAGCATAACGCTTACTTTGTCGTGAAATTCCTCAAACGCTTCTTTTGACAGTGGTTTGGTGAATCCATCAGCCACTTTATGTGCAACTGGAACATAATTAACACAAATATGCCCAGCAACCACATTTTCCCTTACAAAATGAACATTAAATTCAACATGCTTGGATTGTCCATGATATATTAGGTTGGCACTCTTAGCCACCGCACTCGTGTTGTCACACCAAATCACCGATTTCCCTTGCTGCTGAACACTAAGATCAGTTAACAATGTGCTAATCCACGTGACTTCAGTTGTAGCATCAACAACACTTTTGTATTCAACTTCCATGGTTGACCTAGACACCGACAGTTGCCTCTTCGAACTCCACGCAATAAGGCATTTGCCTATGAATACTCTGAATACTCTATAGCCCGATACTGACCTTCGATCATCCAGGTTGATGCCCTAGTCTGCATCTGTAAAGGCTGAGACCAACGTTCTAGTGTCAGTTGGGGAGAACAACAACCCATAGTTTACAATACCTGTTAGATACCTAAGGATTCTTTTCACCGCAACAAAGTGTGTCACTCGGAGTGCATGCATGAACTGAGTAACTTTGCATACACTCAATGACAAATCATGTCGAGTGTGACATAAGTAAAGAAGTGAACCAACAATGCTCCTATATTCACTTGCATCCTCCAACAATTCTTCTTCCTAGCGAGACAGCTTGCAAGCCAAGGTCAACGGTGTAGAACATACAACAGCGGTTTTCATACCAGCCTTTTCTAGTAACTCTAATGCAAACTTTTTTAGACTAAGCACAAGTGACTTGCTACCCTGTAACAGTTGATTCCCTAGAAAGTAACTCAATGCTCCCAAATCCTTGAGAGAAAACTTCCCTTGTAGCATATCAACAACTGCTTTAATCCCATGTGAAGACCCTCATGTGATCAATATGTCATCCACATATACTAACAGAGAGAGCAACGTACAAAGAAAGAAAGAATAGAAAGAAACCACAACAAACAGAGAGAGCAAGAACAACAAAAGCAAGAAACAAAAGTGAATAGTGCTTACCATCGTCGAACCCCAAAGGTCATCAGAAAAATGATTTTACCGAAGGTAAAAATCTTAGATCTAGGTTTATTGAAGGATCTTTAGCAAAAAAAAAGGGGCTCGGATTCGAGATTAGGGTGTTCAGATCTACGTTTTAGTGTAGTTTGGTAATTTTCGGCCACCGTGGGTGGTGGCCTGCAGTGGTGGCCTGCGGTGGTGGAGTAAGGCGGCGTAAGGCTGCCAACCGGTGGTAGCTATCCCTCAGGCGATGGTTTTAGAGATGCCAGAGCATCTATCGGTTTATAGAGAGAGATGTGAGAGAAATGGGAGAGATGGTCCTTAAAGGACCAGTTTTGGGCTATATATACCCTCTCCTAAACGACGTCGTTTTGGGGGAGGGTATCTTTGTAATTTTAGCATGGGTCAACTACGCACGTAATCCCTATAGTTTTGTAAGCTTTACAACTTGGTCCCAAAATCAGGTTTTGCATTTTTTTTAATTTGGTTTTCGTATTTTGTATATTTATATTTTAGTCCTTATTATATTAATACATATATTTTAAGGTTAAATCACATGTTTAGTTCCTATTATGTTAATAAGCTTATATTTTAAACCCGAATTAGTTTAGGGTAAATTAAATAATTAATCTATTATTTTAGTCTTATTTCAAATAGGGATAATTAAGTTTATTATTTCTTTAATTATTAATCATTAGTACAATTAATATTAGTATTTTATTTATTTTTATTATTATACATAATTTATATTTATATTTTAATATTAAATATTATAATAAAATGATTAATATTTATGTTAAATATTACTTAGTAATTATTTATATTAAATTTGAATTTAGAAAGCAAGTCTATTATTTACTGCAAAGACATTTAATTAATAAATACCAGTACCAATTTTGGGCATTGTAGGAATGTTAATTCTTTCTCATACGTAACCGACTCCCGAACTCATTTTTCTGGTAAGCAGACCTGAGTTGTATTATTTTAATAATATTCTTAGGAATTTTTATTAAAATAATATGACATTTTAGTGACCAATCTCACCAAATAAAAAGATTGGTGGTGACTCTACAATTTGGTGTTTTATCTTATTCATGGAGGATAAGCACTTACTTTTTCGATACTAGTTACACCGTCTGGGGTATACTATTTGCACTCTCCGTCGCCAGGGCATAGAAACGTCTCGACAGCTTGGCGACTCCACTAGGGACATTTTTTAAAAAAATGAGAGTCCAGCCACCAATTTATTAATTAGTTATCTTTACAATAAATAATAAATTTGTTTTTAATTATTTTTATTATTTTATACTTTTTCTCACCCACTATGCACTACATTCATGACATGAGCTAAAACCACACTCTTATCCTGTTTAAGTGAATGAGAAACTATTCCCTCGTGTGGTTTTCACCTCCGTATGGGATAGGAGACTATTCTTTGAGCTCACACCTTATGTTCCTCGTGTGGTTTTCACCTCCGTATAGACAAAAGAAAGTGTGTTCCTATGAATTAAACTTAATCTGAAAGTCTGTAATGGAGTAGGATAGAGGGTTTGACAGTCCAAGGGGACACCAACAAAGCACAATTCTTTGACCATTCTTACTCTAGAGCCAAAACCCAGCATATAACAAACTTAGAACTGGAGTCTAGGTGGAGCCTAAACCGGTTAAGTCTCGTAATCTTAGCTCACAAGGAAAAGCACGTTGAGTCTTTTATTTATTCAGTATTATTTTATTTTTGAATAAATACATACGAACTAGAAATCATGCGGTTAGGTTATTTTTCCTGAACAAAGCATGGAACTATAAAGCATGAGGTTCGGATATGATTTTTCTTACTAACCAATTTTGTATATATTCTGAAAATGCACATATTAATTATTCTTTTTGCATTTGCATAATCATAACATACTCAAGGGTGTGATTCAAGAGTGATTGTTAAAGGTTTTCATTATGGACAAAGGGTTTCATGATCAAGTAAACTGTGGAGCAGTCAAAGAAGGATATCTTGATAAAGCTTTTAAAATAATTGAGGGGTATGCATACAAAAATCCTGGTAGATTAGTACCAAAAGCTTTTTATGTTAAGAGCATAAATAGAAACAGTCACAAGGGAGAGAATTTTTATGAAGCTCAAGCCCGTTTTTGGAAAGACGAAAATAAGAAATTAAGCACAGAGGTCGAGGCCATGCTCGTTGATTTCTGAAAAGTCAGTCAAACCTTCAAAAATGTTGGACTTGGAAATACCCCAGAAGAATGGATGAAAAGAATCATTAAACTGAAGAGTGATGTTGAGTATTGGAAAAAGATACATGAAGATCAAGAAAATAAATTCTCTTATGACTTTCAAATTACTGAAGAAATATACAATGCAACCATCATAAATTTGGAGAAATGTCAAACTGAAAACCAGATATTGAAGAATGATATAGCCAGTATGGAAACTTTATATCTGATCCATCAAGGCGAGATTAATGCTGAATTAAAATCCACTGAAGCTTAGAACCACACATTAATGAAAATGGTGGATGATTATAGAGATCTGGTACAAGAACTTCTTGAACATAAAGATTCTCAGATAAAAGAAAATGAACAATATTGTCTACAAATTTAGAAAATGGCGGGTAAGATTCAAGAAAAAGAAGATGACATGAAGAAAACTGCTGCCCAAGCAAGCAAAATGGCCTACAAGCTGGTGAACTTAGCTGGTTTTACAATAGAACTGAAATAGGATGATGACTAGATTCTAGAGCATAAATAGAAATTAACCTGACTTTTTAATGAGATAGAGAAATTAAGAGGGAAAGTTATCCCTTATATGTAATGGTCTTTTGGTTGTATTGAAAAGCCCTTTTTGTGTTCAATGGAAGCTGTTTTAAGATAATTACTCTTGAATTACATATTTTTCATACATGCATTTATATATACCTTTTATATTCACATTCATGTTCTGCATAGCTTGATAACATGCATCAATCATGAAAGCACGAGAGTAATCAGTGAAGGATTTTGAAATCAGGAATTCTGAAAGTACATTCAAGAATCAGGGGCAGGTCTTAAAAGAGATTAAAATCCATTAATGGAATATTAGCTCGAGTTGGAAGGATTGAGAGAATTCAAGAGCAGCTTGTAGAAGTCCAACGAGAAACGCTTAAAGAAACAATAATGTTCCAAGCCGAGTCCAGGGAACAAACGACCAAGATAAAGAATATGATGATTACTCTGCTATATGGGGAGAAAATGTCAGAAGATTCTATGATGAAAGTCTCAAGAAAAAGTCTGGATTTCAATAATGTAGTTAACAATATGATGACAAATGACCAAGAACCTATTGTGGAATATAGAAATTCAACTCAGTTTCACTAATCAGGAAATATGATAGATAACATGGACATTGAAGCTGGTACAAAGAAGAGAAACATGGAACAAATCCCATTGAAAATGGATAAAAAGGGCAAGAAGGAAAGGAGAATGACACATCTCATTCCAATTTCAATTTTGTATTCAGAGTTGTTACCCTTTCTCTTTGAAAGAAATCTTGTAACATTCATCCCTCCTAGTACTTATTTACATCCAAATTGGAAAAATATCAAGAATCCATGCAATTATCATTTTGGAGATTTTGGTCATTCTACAGAAAATTGCATAATGCTGAAATTAAAAGTCCAAGACTTTATGGTAGGAGGGTTGTTATGTTTTGAAGGTATGAAACCAAAGCTGGTTGAAAAAGAAAAATTTTCAAGTTATCATGATGGTCAAAAGTCAGACATTCAAAGCAAACATTTTCAAGAAGGCAATAGTTAGGAAATAGTCATATCAAAGGAATCTTTACCCTGTTTTCCTTCAATCTCATGTAGCAAGTTATATGCCAAATTACATAAAGCCCAGCTTATTGCCCCGTGCCTGGCTAAACCTTTGGTACCTCCTTATCAAGATGGTATAATAAAAGGGTCTTTTGTGAGTATCATGTTGGAATCCAAGGATAGCCTATTGAAAATTGTGGCAACTTCAAACGACGAGTTCAAGATCTTCTGACTCATTGAATTATAGAAGTGGATGCCAACAGTCAATCTATTTTGATCAAACTTCTGGAAGTCAACTTCGGAAATGAAGTTGATAGTTTCAAAACAAATAAATGATAAGGAAAAGCCAAGAAAGATGAAGTATGTATGGCAGATTTAACTCTCGATACTTCTCTTAAGCTAAAAGATAATGAAAAAATGAGAAATAAAAAAGAAAAAGGAAAGGTAATTTGTGACTAGCCTACAGGTTTAAAAAGAAACAAGGTAGATACAACCTTGGAGACACCAATATCAGATCTTTTAAAATCGAGAGAAACATGGGGTAATTTAATAAATGCTACTATCTTGGCCTAATTATACACCCGACATCCAAAGAATAATGGGGAAGTGGAAGTTGTTATCTACCACTATTGTACCTCTCATTTTGTAATATCTTGTTTGAATATGTTTTTGTTCCTTTCTCTGCATTTTGTAATAAAAGTATGTTGCTTTTAAGGTTATGAGTATTGAATCAATTTTGCAGTCTTGCAGTTGTTTGAGTATCATTATATTAAAAGATCTTTACAATTAGAGTTAATACATTTTTGGCAAAGTATCAAGATTGAATACCAGAAAAAAGGGACCCTGACCTTACCTTAGATGAAATATACCCAAACACTACATTTCCACAAAGATGATAGAGTTTTCTCCAATATAAGGAATTAGACAAAAGGCTTGGTATTAATATTTAGAAGTATACAATGTGGGCATCTTGTAAAGCATTACGAAGCTAATAGATTATTTTTCTATTAATGAAGTTCGACGATGAAACTTTGACAAATCTAGTCTAAAGTTAGCTACTGGTGAACTGAAATTTGGTAATAAGATTTTCTGAATTTCACTTGACACATAGACTATAGTAGGTTCCCTATTAAAAAGTAATAGTCATAAATCTCAATTAGCCCAATGATGGCTAACGTCAATAAAGTTGAATTCAGCAAGCCAAAATGGCAAAAAAAGAAGTTGTTGTAAAAAGTGAAATAATGCTTGTTATATTCTATTTCACATATATGAACACATAAATCTCATTATTAGACCAATGTTTTCACACTGCTTTGGATAAAATCAAAGATTTAGAGAATTAAAATGAAGGTATTCTAGAAGGTATAGTAACTGTTATGCTAGATTGTGTCATTTTGTATACATCCGGTTAAAGATACCAAGTCAAGAAATTGAGCCATATGACAATGTTCACAAAAGAGCGAGAGAGAAGTGATATCTTCACTAAGATGAAACCATAGAAAATAGGGAAAACCAACCTGAAACTAACCTCTTAATCTTGATACTTGTCAAAGAACTATAACTCTGAAATAGTAAAAGTTGTTGATTCTTTTGATTTTCTTTGAGGTCATGATTATAATTTGATTCTATTGTGAACCTGTAAGGTGCAATATTTTTTCATTCTTTGATGAGAAGGGAGGAAGAAATTTTTCAAACAGGATAGTTTCAAATGATAAAAGAATCCTGAAACAAGTTGATGTCTATTCTACCTATATGGAAAAATGAGCAAGGCCAAAATGTTGAAACTTTTCACATTTTTGAAAGCAAGTAGTTTGAGAGATCAGAAAGTCTAGAGAATGGGACTTATAACATTTCTTCGTGATAACCAGTCAAGGAAAAGATGATTACTTCATTCAGAAGATGCACATATCTTAGTCAGAAGGATTGATTATCTCTTAAGTTTTGACAATATGAAGAGAGTTCCTCAAGTTGTTGGAATGAAATCATTCAAGATAAAGAGATTTGGGCACAAATTAAGTTATGAGTACCCATGACGGGGCAGTATCAAAGTTGAACCATGTAAGGATCATGAGATTCAAATGGACATTACAACATAGAATGTGGGGGTATACTAAAGGCCCATTTCTAGTCATAAATAATCCATATGGGACATGCTGAAAGCCCATTTTCGACAAAAATAATCCAAGTAGGATTTATTGAACATTCACATCAATGTAAAAGCATTTTTTAAGGCTCCCACCAACAAGCAAATGCTAGGGCATACTGAACCTTATCATCCTATAGAAAGATTATCGATTTGAGCAAATATTTCCACTAAAGTATGAAGGTATGAAGAATGAAATGGTGAAACAATGATAATAGAGTTGACCATACATCACTTTTTTGTCCATAATATGATTACATTATCCCTACAAGAGTCACAGGAAAGGATGAATGTATTGTCAAATGTTCCTAAATATGATCTCACTTGTATTTTTACTGAAGTATTATTGTGACATCATACAAAAGTTCTGAACATTATACGAAGAGTTCCCTGGTGAAGAAATCTAGACAGAAACCACAAGAAAGGATAAATGTGTTGTCAAATGTTTTACGAACCAGTAATTATGGTGCTGAACCAATGTTGCGATCATGTGGTTGACATAAGGTAAAGTTTTTCTTCACACTCCAAGAGTTAGAGATGAGAAATAATGAAGATTTCTTTCCACGAAAGAATGTTGGAACTTTAACAACAAGAAACTAGTGGAGCCAACTAAGATTGAATGATGGGTTATGATTTGGAAAACCTTATTCAAGATTTGATTAGATGTGGAGACATGAAAGGAATTAAGATAAATCCTTCTTGTGATGTGTTTCAAGAGTCAAATCAGAACAGATGATATATTCATATTTACATTCTGCAAGGATGATAGATTCTCTTTTTCAAAAGATGATATATTCTTTTTTCAAAGATAAGAGCTTTACCAGATTTCTACTCAAATTCAAATAGAGACAGTTGGTGTTGTCAAGAGAAATGAGGTAACAAGGTCATGATTCTGAGTATGGCAAGAGTCCCATAAATGAAACAGATACAAGTTGACCAGAAGACTATTCAGAAATGGGAAGGAATGATCAAGTGGAAGAAGATCAAACTTTGGAATCAAATGAAGATTGAATTGACATTTTGCATTCATACATTCATTATTTGCATAAAGATCATACATTTCATTGATACATTTGATTTGCATAAATACATTTCTCACATGAAGATGCATGGATAAAATACCTTACGATTATAAGGTAGAATCCAAATCACAAATACAGGAGTCATGTTTGGTGTAATACCCCACATTTTGACCGGTGACTAAAATGTAAGTTTTGAAAGTTTAGTGGCTAAAGTATAAACTTTAATAAGTTTAGGACCCAAAAGTTTTAATTTTTAATTTTTAAAAGTTATATATTTTAGCCTGCAAATGAAAAGTTTGGATTAAAACAGAGATTTTAGTGGGGATCAGATTTTCTTAGTACGGGAATTGTGATGAAAGCTATAAACTAGTAAAGTTCGGAATTGAAATTAGATAATCGGATTGAACCGGAATTTTAAGAAAATTGAAGGATGTTATAAAATGGATGGAAATATTATTTTCATATTTTAGATCAGAGAAATTTGGCTCAGAACAGTGCAATTTTTCAGATTTGACCGAACAATTGAATTGTAGTGACTAAAATGCAATTTTTTGAAAACTACATGGCCAATATCGAAAGTCAAAGTCAAGTTGTATCATCTTTGACCAAGGAATATTTTATTGGAAGATAATATAATGGCATTTGGTAATTTTCAAGATTTATTAAGGGTATTTTTTGAGATTTCTCATTAATTGAATTTTAAATTCAATTAATAAATGCCAAGTGTCCTTATCTATAAATACTAGAAAAATCAGAGAAGCATCACATTTTCAGCTTCTTCCTTCATTTGGCCGTGAGTCAAGTTGTATCATCTTTGACCAAGGAATATTTTATTGGAAGATAATATAATGGCATTTGGTAATTTTCAAGATTTATTAAGGGTATTTTTTGAGATTTCTCATTAATTGAATTTTAAATTCAATTAATTAAATAAATGCCAAGTGTCCTTATCTATAAAATACTAGAAAAATCAAGAGAAGCATCACATTTTCAGCTTCTTCCTTCATTTGGCCGTGAGTTCAAGTCTTAAAATAGGTAAGATTTTTATTTTGATTTTTGAAGCAATATACTTGGTTTTTTGGATTTAGCTATTAGATAGAGAATTAATCTACATGAAATTCTCTATCATTTGGTACCAATATTTCATGGTGAAGATGATTATGTGATGAGATTTTATGATTTGGGATTATGAAGATTTAATGATTTTAAGGAATTGGTTGTAAGAATTGATGAAAAACCTAAGAATGAAGTTAAAGAAAACAATTTAGATTTTTGAATCTGGCAGTGAGTTTGAAAATTCACCGTAAATTCTATAAAATTATTTGGAAGTGATTTTTATATATTGTGTTTGTATATCAATCTAGTTTTGTTTAAAACAAACGAGGATCAATTTCAAGGTGAATACAAAAATATATGAATTTTTAACCGATGAAAGGTCAAAAAAACGGGCAGCAGATTCTGCACAATACAGATTTTGTAGGTCAACTTTGAAAATTCACCATGAACTGTACAGAATGAATTAAAAGGAGTTCTTTAAATGGATAGATTCATATTCGAGTCTAATTTTCAATGGAAGAAACAAAATTAAATTCCAGTGTGTATATTAATACATAATATTGATTCTTTAAAGGTAGTGCAAGTTGTCTGAATATGGAAAATTTTAGAATTTAAGTTTAAATGGATTAGAAGATGAAGATTGATGTTTAAATGTTGAGTATATTTTTTGATACTTGGAATTGAAGTTAAATGTCAAGAGACCATTTTGAATAAATTGGAAATATTGAGAAGAATTCTAAAAGAATTCATTTTAATGGTTATATGGTGGAATTCGAAAGGTTCCAAAACTTTGGGGACTTGTTTGCAGTTCTTAAATGAAGAAGTATTATTTGAGTAAATTATTGAATGCTGGAAAATTTATTAGTATGCTGAATTTTGAATTAAATATTGAGTTGAGGTGAATTACAAATTTATAAAGTTAAGTGTTGAAAATCGAAAGTTTAAGAAAGTTTGTGTTGATATTTATAATGTTTTGAATATTGAAGAATTGATTTGGGTATTTTATTTAAGTGCTGGAATTTTAGTAATTAATGTACAATTATCATAATGGTGAAAGACCATTATGAATTAAAGGAAAAGTTGAGTTGAATTCTAGAACTAATTTAAAATATGTGGTTTGATTTTATAATTGGTAAAAGTTGAAGAATCATGTTGGGAATAATTATTTATGGAATTGAACGAGTGTTTCGATAAGTTTGAAGTTATAATGGAGTTATGAGTTTGGTTGATATTGATTTAGTTATCGATTTTAATTTATAGATTTTCAAATGTTAAAATGAGCTTATATTAGTACGATACTAATATGTAGTTCGAACAATTTTTGTGTTTGAATTTGGTATTGTTAGACAACGTTAAATCTAGCAATCCAAATGATTCGAAAGGAAAGGACAAAGCTCGTGACTAGGATTATTATATACAAGTTCTATAGTGGGACAAAGGTGAGTGCAATTTGTTTATTTAATTATTTTTGATCGAGGACGACTTGCGATGAGTCAACCTTATTCAAATTTACAGTATGATTTATAAAGTTTATAAAGAATATTTTTATAATATTCTATATCAGTTTTATGAATGATTTAGGGTATGAGCTGCCCAAGCATGATATTTTGATTATGAATTTAATTATGGTACATGAGCCCAATGTATGTATAATGAGAAATATTGGTACACTTGGCATGCCATTATTTGAGTATTATCAGCTTTGATACATTCGTGTATCAATGTTATCATATCAGCTTTGGTACATTCGTGTATCAATGTTATCATATCAGCTTTGGTACATTCGTGTATCAATGTCCAGCACTGTTGGTGCTTATTCAGGTTATGATGGCACTGAAGTGCATCATATCTCAATATCAGTTACGATTTGCACAGTGTTGTACATAGTGCGCACCTTACTCACGTATCTTATGTTCTCATAAATATGCATTGGGCTATGAAAATGAATATACAAGTTGTGAATGAATTCCAGTTGACAGAAAGCAAGATATGCTTATTTTATCAAATAAGATTTATTAGATTTTTTCATGAGTTCATGATTTAAAAAGAAATTTCAAGTCTCAGTGAAGAAATCGACGTGGAAAAGTTGGTTTGTCAGTTTAATGTTTTAATTCGAATTATTTTATTTATGTTTATGATATTTTTAGATTTTTCTCACCTTAGATTATTACTGCCTCACTAAGTTATACTTAGTGCGTGATGATTTTCATGCGTAGGGTCTAATTGAGATACATATGTTTTATGAGGAGCCTTCCAAGCATCATGTGCAGATCATCTATAATACTAGTATCAGTAAGACATTTTTGAATTTTCTTTTGACTAGTAGTGGCATGTATAACTATGTCAGTAGTTTCTATTTATCATATTTATTTTAAATAATTTGTAATAGTAAACTAGAACTATTTTAGTTTATTTTACTTAGATTAGTTTTTTTAATATTTATGCATAAAAAATATTATGTTATTATGTTTTTAGAAGATTTCACGAAAAGACATGGTTTAGAAAAATTACTGATTAACAAATGAATTTATTTTCCTGTGACAAAGAAATAAATAATAGTTGAGATATACTTTAAAATAGATTTTTAAAGTTAGAATAAGAGTGTTTTCAAATGAAACAAGTTTTTAAGAAAATTTCAGTTCAGTAAATGTCTTTAAGTTGATATGACATCTTTAACTCTTATATCGAGACGTATACGGGTTAAGGGTGTTACATTTGTTGGTATCAGAGCTACAGGTTTAGCCGATTCTCAGCCTAAACCGATTCTATGTTATGTCAGAAATATGTACATGCCACTAAGATGTCAAAATTACTGATATGGTATGGTATGATGATTTTATTTATGATGCTGCTCTTTATTAACGTAAATTTGTGATTATATTTATATGCCAGTTCGAAAGGCATAAGACAATCCACAGAACAAGAGGGAATAGTAATGAGGTAGAGTATGTACCTTAACAAAATGAAGTACAGACACATTAGGGAGTGTCGACTCCAGATTTGGAAACGTTTTACAAGCTCTACGGACTATCATGGCTCAACATTAGCTAGCTGCAGCACCTTCCATTCCTACGCCTCCACTTCCTCCTCAAGTTCCGAGAATATCGGTTCCGAAGGAATTAAAAAGTATAGGAGCTGCAGAATTTAAAGGCAAATCAAATGAAGGCTCAATAGTGATAGATATGTGGTTGAATGATGTGAAAATAATGTTGGACAATCTTCACTGTTCCGAGAATGAAAGATTGGATGGAGTAGTTTCAATGTTACGAGGCTAGGCTCTTATATGGTGGACGAACGTGACAACACGTGTTCCTCCAGATCAGATAACTTGGTGGTTTTTCTTATAAGTATTTTAGAAGAAATATATCAGTGAGTTGTTTATTACCCAGATGAAGCATGATTTCTTTAATTTGATCCAGGGTGGTAAATCAATATACGAGTATAAATGTGAGTTTAATAAACTTGCTCGATATGCCTCAGAGATGGTTCCCACCGAAAGAGACATATGTCAGAAATTTATTTGAGGTCTTCGTCCAAGACTCAGGGAACTTCTGTTGGCTATGAACTGTACCACTTTTCAAGGACTGGTGAATAAAGCAAAAGATTTAAAATTTGCGCAAAATAAGAGTTATATTATAGAACGGAGATGACAAACTAAAATATCATGAGAGTCATCCTTATTTTATTCTAAAAGAGGTCAAGGTTTCGGTAATTGGTGCCAAAATAAATCTGGAAGTGGTATTTTCTATCTTTATGATGAGCCTGTATTTGTTTTTGATGGATCTGGGTCCTATGCATTCCTATGTTAGTTCGAAATTAGCTAAAAATAAGAATATTTCATTAGAACCCATCAATAGTGATATAATAGCTATAAATCAATTGGGTTATAGTGCTAGAGTTACGCGGATTAGTAGGAATTGTATGATAAAGATTCAAGGGGTTGTATTCCCTACGAATCTTTTGGAGTTACAGTTTGATGAGTTTGAGATTATATTAAGAATGAATTGGTCATCTCGGCATTATAGTTGAGATTTATTATCATATGAAGCAACTATTTATAAAGGATGTAGAGGGTGCAAAGATAATCATAATTGAAGAAAAAACGAGCTCTTCGCCATATGTGATATCAACAGTGACGACAACAAAAATGATGGAAAAGGTTTTACAACTTTCTTAGCAAATGTGATTGATACTCGGACATCTGAAAATTTGATTAGAGGATATTCCGACAATTCAAAAAAATTCAGATGTATTTCCTAACAAATTACCCGGATTTCCTCCTGATCGAGAAGTGGAGTTTAAAATTGATGTTTTTCCAGGTACTGCACCTGTTTTCAATGGCTCCAACGAAACTTAGAGAATTAAAGGCGTAACTACAGGAGCTATTTGATTGAGGTTTTATTAGACCAAGTGTATCTCTGTGAGGTGCACCAGTATTTTTTTTAAAAGGAAAGATGAATCGATGTGATTATGTATAGATTATCTTAAACTGAATAAAGTGACGGTGAATAATAAATACCCTCTTCTAAGGATCGATGATTTGTTTGATCAGCTCAAGGGTTCTTAAGTATCTTCTAAGATCGATCTTCGATTAGGGTATCACTAGCTAAAGATAAAATAGAAAGATTTTCCAAAGACGACTTTCAGAACCCGATACAGTCATTATGAGTTTGTTTTGATGTTATTTGGACTTACCAATGCTCCAGTAGCATTTATGGAATTAATGAATCGGGTGTTTTAGCCGTATTTGGATCAATTTGTGGTCGTGTTCATTGATGATATTTTGGTGTATTCTAAGACTAGGGAAGAGCACAACACACATCTCTGTATCGTACTTCAGATATTACGAGATAAAAAGTTATATGCTAAATTATCAAAATGTGAATTTTGGCTGTCAGAGGTTGCCTTTCTGAGTCACATGATTTCAGCAGAAGAAATTAGAGTAGATCCCAAGAAGGTGCAAGCGATAGTGGAGTGGAAACCTGCATAAAATGTATTGGAAGTTCGAAGTTTATTGGGATTAGCTGGATATTATCAGAGATTTGTGAAGAATTTTTCAATAATTGCATCTCCACTTACCAAGTTACTTCGGAAGGATGTACCATTTGTCTGGACTGAAAAGTGTCAAGAAAGTTTTGATATCTTAAAAAGATTCAGACAGAGGCCCCGATGTTAGTGCAACCAGAGTCAGGAAAGGATTATGTAATCTACAATGATGCATCTCATAATGGTTTGGGATGTGTTCTAATGCAAGAAGGTAAAGTGGTAGCCTATGCTTCAAGGCAGTTAAAGGCACACAAATGGAATTATCCGACACATGATTTGGAGCTAGCAGTTGTAGTGTTTAATCTGAATATATGGTGCCACTATTTATATGGTGAGCGAAGCTACATTTGTACAGATTATAAGAGTTTAAATTATTTGCTCACTCAGAATTAATTAAAGCTAAGGAAAAGAAGATGGATGAAGTTTCTCAAAGATTATGATATGATTATTGATTATCATTCAGGGAAGGCTAATGTGGTAACTGATGCACTTAGCCGAAAAACCTTTGCTACTATGAAAGCGTTAGATGCACGACTATCAATAGAAGAATATGGTACATTAATTACAGAATTAAGATTGAGACCTTCCCTATTAGATTTAATCAATGATCTTCAGAATAAAGATAATAAGTGTCTAGATATAATGGAGCAAGCATAGAAAGGAAAAAAATGACAACTTTTAAAATGAAGTCTAATGGATGTTTGTATTATTGGAATCAGATTTTTCATACAGATTACGAAGATCAAAGAAAGATATTCTTTCTGAAGCTCATTATAGTCCTTTGACTATGCATCCAGGAGGAATAAAATGTATCAAGATTTGAATAGGTAAAAACTATCACTGAGTTGTTTTTAAATGTCTATCCTGACAGCAGGTAAAAGCATAACACCGAGTGCCTTCGGGGTTATTGTAACCTATCTCTATTCCTCAATGGAAAAGGGAACGAGTTACCATGGATTTCATAACAGGTTTACCTTTGACACCCAATAAGAAATATTCGATCTGGGTGATAGTGGATAGATTGACAAAGACAACACACTTTATTTCAGTTCGAGAAGATTATTCTATGAACAAGTATGTTGAGTTATATATCAGAGAAATAGTATGACTTCATGGAGTACCCATTTCAATATTTTCATATAGAGATCTGAGATTCACTTCGAGATTTTGGAAGTCTTTGCATGAGGCATTAGGAACTCGATTAAGTTTTGACACAGCTTATCATCCTCAGACAGATGGTCAGTATGAGCGAACTATTCAGATACTTGAAGACATGCTAAGAGCGTGTGTTATTGATTTTAAAGGATCATGGGAAAATTATTTGCCTTTAGCATAATTCACTTATAATAAAAGTTATCAATCAAGTATCAAAATGGCTCCTTTTGAAGCATTACATGGAAGAAAATGTCGAACGCCACTGAATTTGTATGAATTAAAAGATCGAGATATAATTGGTCCAGATTTAATTAAGGAGATAAAAGACAAAGTCAAGATCATCCGAGATAATCTCAAGAGGGAAATTGAGTTCAAGATTTTTGGGCATATGGATTTATAAGAGAGTTGGATCAGTAGCTTATCAGTTGGTGTTACCTCCAGAGATAGATAAGATTCATAATGTATTTCATATATCGATGTTTCGAAGATATCGATTAGATCCTTCACATGTGATTACATCGAAGGTAATTGAGATTCAACCGGATTTATCATATGCAAAGGAGCTAGTAAAGATTTTAGCAAATGGAGTTAAAGAACTAAGAAATAAGACGATTACATTGGTAAAAGTTCTTTGGCAGAATCATAGAGTTGAGGAAGCAACTTGGGAACGAGAATAAAATATGAAGAAAAAAATCTTCCTCATATGTTTAATGTAGATATGTAAATACCTATGGAAAATTTGAGGACGAATTTTATTTAAGGGGGAGGAACTGTAATACCCCAAATTTTGACCAGTGACTAAAATGTATTGAAAGTTTAGTGGCTAAAGTATAAACCTTGATAAGTTTAGGACCCAAAATTTGTAATTTTTAAAAGTTATATATTTTAGTCTGCAAATGAAAAGTTTGGATTAAAACAGAGATTTTAGTAGGGATCATATTTTCTTGGTACGGGAATTGTGATGAAAGCTATAAAGCAGTAAAGTTCGGTATTGAAATCAGATAATCAGATTGAACCGAAATTTTACGAAAATTTGAAGGATGTTATAAAATGGTTGGAAATATTATTTTCATATTTTAGATCAGATAAATTTGGCTCAGAACAGTGCAATTTTTCAGATTTGATAGAACAGTTGAATTTTAGTGACTAAAATGTAATTTTTGAAAATTACATGGTCAATTTCGAAAGTCAAAGTTAAGTTGTATCATCTTTGACCAAGGAATATTTTATTGGAAGATAATACAATGACATTTGGTAATTTTCAAGATTTATTAAGGGTATTTTTGAGATTTCTCATTAATTGAATTTTAAATTCAATTAATTAAATAAAATGCTAATTGTCCTTATCTATAAAATACTAAAAAAAATCAAGAGAAGCAGCACATTTTCAGCTTCTTCCTTCATTTGGCCGTGAGTTCAAGTCTTAAAATAGGTAAGATTTTTATTTTGATTTTTGAAGCAATATACTTGATTTTTTGGATTTAGCTATTAGATAGAGAATTAATCTACATGAAATTCTCTATCATTTGGTACCAATATTTCATGGTGAAGATGATTATGTGATGAGATTTTATGATTTGGGATAATGAAGAGTTAAGTGATTTTAAAGAATTTGTTGTAAGAATTGATGAAGAACCTAAGGATGAAGTTAAAGAAAACAGTTTAGATTTTTGAATCTGGCAGTGAGTTTGAAAATTCACCATAAATTCTATAAAACTTATTTTGAGGTGATTTTTATATATTGTGTTTTTATATCAAACTAGTTTTGTTTAAAATAAACGGGGATCAATTTCAAGGTGAATACAAAAATATATGAATTTTTAACTGATGAAAGGTCAGAAAAACGGGCAGTAGATTCTGCTACAGATTCTGTAGGTCAACTTTGAAAATTCAACATGAACTGTATAGAATGAATTAGAAGGAGTTCTTTAAATGGATAGATTCATATTCGAATTTAATTTTCAATGGAAGAAACAAAATTAAATTCCAGTGTGTATATCAATACAGAATACTGATTCTTTAAAGGTAGTGCAAGTTTTCTGAATATGGAAATTTTAGAATTTAAGTTGAAATGGATTAGAAGATGAAGAGTAATGTTTAAATGTTGAGTATGTTTTTGGATACTTGGAATTGAAGTTAAATGTCAAGAGACCATTTTGAATTAATTGGAAATGTTGAGAAAAATTCTAAAAGAATTCATTTTAATGGTTAGATGGTGGAATTCGAAAGGTTCCAAAACTTTGGGGACTTGTTTGCAAGTTCTTAAATGAAGAAGTATTATTTGAGTAAATTATTGAATGCTGGAAAATTTATTAGTATGCTGAATTTTGAATTAAATATTGAGTTGAGGTGAATTACAAATTTATAAAGTTAAGTGTTGAAAATCGAAAGTTTAAGAAAGTTTGTGTTGAAATTGATAATGTTTTAAATATTGAAAAATTGATTTGGGTATTTTATTCAAATGCAGGAATTTTAGTAATAAATGTACAATTATCATAATGGAGAAGGACCATTATGAATTAAAGGAAAAGTTGAGTTGAATTCTAGAAAGAATTTAAAATATGTGGTTTGATTTTATAATTGGTAAAAGTTGAAGAATCATGTTGGGAATAATTATTTATGGAATTGAATAAGTGTTTTGATAAGTTTGAAGTTATAATGGAGTTATGAGTTTGGTTGATATCGATTTTATTTTATAGATTTTCAAATGTTAAAATGAGCTTATATTAGTACGATACTAATATGTAGTTCGAACAATTTTTGTGTTAGAATTTGGTATTGTCAGACTACATTAAATCTAGCAATCCAAACGACTCGAAAGGAAATGACAAAGCTCGTGACTAGGATTATTATATACAAGTTCTATAGTGAGGCAAAGGTGAGTGCAATTTATTTATTTAATTATTTTTTATCGAGGACGACTTGCGATGAGTCAACCTTATTCAAATTTACAGTATGATTTATATAAAGTTTATAAAGAATATTGTTATAATATTCTATATCAGTTTTATGAATGATTTAGGGTATGAACTGCCCAAGCATGATATTTTGATTATGGATTTAATTATGGTACATGAGCCCATTGTATGTATAATGAGAATTACTATTACACTTGGCATGCCATTAGTTGAGTATTATCAACTTTGATACATTCGTGTATCAATGTTATCATATCAGCTTTGGTACATTCGTGTATCAATGTCCAGCACCGTTGGTGCTTATTCAGGTTATGATGGCACTGAAGTGCATCATATCGCAGTATCAATTATGATTTGCACAGTGTTGTACATAGTGTGCACCTTACTCACGTATCTTATTTTCTCATAAATATGCATTGGGCTATGAAAATGAATAAACAAGTTGTGAATGAATTCCAGTTGACAGAAATCAATATATGCTTACTTTATCAGATAAGATTTATCAGAATTTTTCATGAGTTCATGATTTAAAAAGAAATTTCAGGTCTTAGTGAAGAAATCGACTTGGAAAAGTTGGTTTGTCAATTTAATGTTTTAATTTGAATTATTTTATTTACGTTTATGATATTTTCATATATTTCTCACCTTAGATTATTACTGCCTCACTAAGTTATACTTAGCGCGTGATGATTTATGAGGAGCCTTCCAAGCATCATTGAATTTTCTTGCAAGCATCTATAATACCAGTATCAGTAAGACATCATTCAATTTTCTTTTGACTAGTAGTGGCATGAATAACTATGTCAGTAGTTTCTATTTATCATATTTATTTTAAATAATTTGTAATAGTAAACTAAAACTATTTTAGTTTATTTTACTTAGATTAGTTTTATCAATATTTATGCATAAAAAATATTATGTTATTATGTTTTTAGAAGATTTCACGAAAAGACATGGTTTAGAAAAATTACTGATTAACAAATGAATTTATTTTTCATGTGACAAAGAAATAAATTATAGTTGAGATATACTTTAAAATAGATTTTTAAAGTTAGAATAAGAGTGTTTTCAAATGAAACAAATTTGTAAGCAAATTTCAATTCAGTAAATGTCTTTAAGTTGATGTGACATCTTTAACTCGTATATCGAGACGTATACGGGTTAAGTGTGTTACATTTGGAGAGGCAAACATATAAAGAAGAGATGAAAGCAATCCATACAGAGGAAGCATTAATTTTGGGGAATGCCCAACCAACCAGTTGTTCGAAGAATAAAAAGTTTTCAAAGTCATGCATTCAATGAAAATTTGAAGATATTTAAATCAAGATAGTTCTTTCAAGTCAAATCAAACTTCACGGAAGAGTAGTGAAGAAAAAGAAAGAACAAAATCATAAATTTTAACTCCACAAAAGAGTAGTGGAACATATTTTTTAGCAAAGTATAAAGCTCCACGGAAGAGTAGTGGAAGCAAATTCAATCATAAATCTGAACTCCACAAAAGAGTAGTGGAACGGAATTTCAGCAAAATATCAAACTCCACGGAATAGTAGTGGAAGCAAATCCAACCTTGAATTTAAACTTCACGGAAGAGTAGTGGAACGGATTTTTCAGCAAAGTATGAAATCTTCACGAAAGAATAGTAAAGTAATCCAATGATGAGTCTGATCTTCACGGAAGAGTAGTGAAATTAGATTCTCGTTCAGTTTTCATGGAAGAGTAGTGGAACGGATTTTTCAGCAAAATATGAGAACTTCACGGAAGAATAGTGGAGTAATCCAAGTTTGAGTCTGAACTTCACAGAAGAGTAGTGAAACAGATTCTATTCAAGTCATTTCAGATGAAACCTTCATGAAAGAGTAATGAAGTCATGCAAATTCAACCTTCACGGAAGAGTAGTGAAGCAAATCATTTGCAAGTCGTCCTCAGCCTTCACAGAAAAGTAGTGAAGCAGGAGCAAGATCAGATCAAAATTCAATCTCCACGAAAGAGTAGTGGAACGAATTCCCAGCAAAGCAAGAAGTTCACTCGACGAAAACTTGTCTTTTTATCTTTGTTTTATTCTTGTTTACACAAAAATAAGCAAAGAGGGCAGTTGTCGACACTAGTTTTCGTCCGAGTGACGTTTATTATATACGTTATTATATATAATAATTATATTATATATATATTATTTATATAGCTCGAAGGTCTATTTACAAGTTTGGAGGCCCAATTGATAACTCGGGAGCCCAGTTACAAAGCAAGGCACATTGGCCCAAGATTACAAAGGCACACATGCCCAATTACAAACCCGAGCCCAACTGGTTACAACCCAACTCGGGTTAGGTCCAGATTTGGGTTACAATCTATTCAGGCCCAGCAAACTGAGCTAGACCCAATTCAACGAGCCCACGAGCAAACCCACCAGAAGTTAGGGTTTTCATCAACATCCCAACGCCACACAGCAGCAGCTAAACCGCACGATCAAATGGAGATCCAAGGGCCAGAAGCCACCCAACAGAAACCCTAGGGTATCATTACAACCCTAGGGCCTATTCCGACCACTGCCTCTGATGCTCCAACCAAAGACTTCCACGATGGTCGTCGCCTCTCCAGACCTCTCTAGAGCTATCTTGAATGTTCTAGAAGGTGAACGAGGACCGCACAACACATCCAGCTAGGATGAGTCACCACCGTAGGTCCAGTGACTCACCAGATCTCATCATCATTACACCGATCTTCAGAGGCTATACAAACCCCAACCTTGTAAAGAACAAACAATAGAAAGAGCAAGAAAAACAAGAAACCATAACAAACAGAGAGAGCAAGAACAACAAAAGCAAGAAATGAAAGTGGAGAGTGCTTACCATTGTCGAAGCCCAAAGGTTGTCGGAAAAGAGATTTTACCAAAGGTAAAAATCTTAGATCTAGGCTTAGTGAAGGATCTATAGCAAAAAAGGGGCTCGAATTCGAGATGATGGTGTTCGAATCTACGTTTTAGGGTAGTTTGGTATTTTACGACCGGTGGTGGAGTAAGGAGGCGTAAGGTTGCTGGCCGGTGGTAACTATCTCTCAGACGAGGGTTTTTAGAGAGATGCTAGAGCATCTCTCTCGGTTTAGAGAGAGAGAGAGAAGAGAAATGGGAGAGATGGTCCTTAAAGGACCGGTTTTGGGCTATATATACCCTCTCCCGAAACGACGTCGTCTTAGGGGAGGGTATCTTTGTAATTTTAGCATGGATCAACTACGCACGTAATCCCTATGGTTTTGTAAGCTTTACGACTTGGTCCCGAAATTAGGTTTTACATTTTTTTTAATTTGGTTTTCACATTTTGTATATTTATATTTTAGTCCTTATTATATTAATACATATATTTTAAGGTTAAATCACATGTTTAGTCCCTATTATGTTAATAAGCTAATATTTTAAACCCGAATTAATTTAGGGTAAATTAAATAATTAATCTATTATTTTAGTCTTATTTCAAATAGGGATAATTAATTTTATTATTTCTTTAATCATTAATCACTAGTACAATTAATATTAGTATTTTTTATTTTTATTATTATATATATTTTTTATTTTAATATTAAATATTATAATAAAATGATTAATATTTATGTTAAATATTACTTAGTAATTATTTATATTAAATTTGAATTTAGAAAGCAAGTCTATTATTTACTGCAAAGACATTTAATTAATAAATACTGGTACCAATTTTGGGCGTTGTGGGAATGCTAATTCTCTCCCATACGTAACCGACTCCCGAACTCATTTTTCTGGTAAGCAGACCCGAGTTGTATTATTTTAATAATATTCTTAAGAATTTTTATTAAAATAATATGACATTTTGGTGACCAATCTCACCAAATAAAAAATTGGCGGCGACTCTACAATTTGGTGTTTTATTTGATTCATGGAGGATAAGCACTTACTTTTTCGAGACTAGTTACACTGTCTAGGGTGTACTATTTGCACTCTCCGTCGCCAGGGCAGAGAAACGTCTCAAAAGTAACAATTCATTTAGCAATAGCACACGAGAAGCAGAATACATAACAGCTTTGCCAATCCTGTCAATATTAAGTGCTACTCCATTACCTACAGTGAGCTTACATGGTCCAAGGAATTTAGACTGATTTACCATATTAGACGTATCAGAGGTGACATGATGTGTGGCCCCCAAGTCAACCACCCCATCGATCAGCAGCTGCAATAACTACATTTGCTTATGGCTGCATGCTAGGAGAGGAAGCATCCAAACATCCTTTAGAACAATATTCACAATTTTGACTACCTTTCCCAGAAGTATAATGTGTGTTCACTGAGCCTTCTTTAGTTGAACTATAACTGTCAGTTGATACACAAGTGAATTCTTCATCATATCGATGCCAGCATCGGTCAACTAAATGGCCAAGTTTGGCACAGAGCTGGCACTGTAACCTAGTTTGCCCACGCCCCTGCCATTGTTCCTCATACCAAGTCCATTAGCAGAACGATTCGACCTGAAATCTTGACGATTGGGAGCATTGAAAGACCCACGACCCATATTGCCTTGAGCTAGATTTGTACTAACAGGCAGCAGGTCAGCTTGTTCATCAAACCCAACCAACTGTGACTCAGCATCCATTAACATTGTGTAAATGCTATATAGTGACAATGTTTCTTTCATAGTTGTTATAACTACCATGAATGGCTGGTATTCACGTGGAAAACCTTTCAAGATTGTAACAATATGCTCGATATGAGAGATAACACTCCTACAAGAAGCAAGTGCATCACACACCTCTTTCACTCGTGTAAGATAAGTGTGCATGTTGTCACCGCCTTTCTTCAACGAGTGAAGTTTGTAATAAAGATTCATTAACGCTGTTGTGGACATGTTTGCAAAGAATTGCAACACTGTTTGCCAAACTGCTGCAACAATTTCTGCTCCCACGAACTGACGAAGAAGATGAGGGTTGATGGTCGATAACAGCCAAGAAGCAACAACACTATCTTGTGCAACAAATTCTTCATAGCTTTCATTAATGCGTTCCTCACCATCATCATCTATCACAGTCTCTAGTGGAGGAATCATGGCTCCGATTAAGAGTCGTTCAAGGCGGTGACTCTGAATTGTCAACAGGATATGCTGCTTCTACAACAAGAAATTTGTCTCATCAAGGATGATGTTGACCTTCTTGTTCGAGAATCTCTTCGCACATCCAAGCGTAAGATCCATAGTAAGAACAAGACAGCAAGAGCGACACAAGCAGCGGAAATAAACTCCTCAAAGTCACCCAGAACCACCGGCAATTGATACCATATTGAGTTACTGCTTCTTAACAGAATACAAGCATATTCATTAATGGAAATTATATGTCTCAAGCTATACATCTGCAAGCTATTAATACATGGTTTTACAAGCAGTTACTGCTAACGACCTACTAACAGCTAACAAACTCCTAATTGCTGCTGACTCAGCTAATTGTTGTTTACTCAGCTTACATGCATACATATGCTGCATATACCTCTAATATAGAGACTACATGTTGGGTGAAGGCGTCTCAATGCTTATGTAGGGAATAGGTAGATGCATCTTGACGTAATTTATCTGTAATAGAGGTATATTAACTTTCTAGTTTGACAGTGACGAGACAGTGAAGAAATCTTTTTTCATTGGAGTATAACGAGACATCTCGACGTTATTGACTAGAGAGGAGGAATTTTGACACCATGGCTATATAGTTTGGCATGAAACATTTCCTCATTATTGTTTAAGTCATAACGAGAGATACGAAAGGAATGGGCTCCCACATTCGCTGAGATGGACGTCTCAATGTCAAACAACGTATTAAACAGAGTTTTTCCTAGTACCCGTGTGAGAACTGGTCCAGAGTGCAGAAAGAATACTATAAAACAAAGAGTAAATTACATATTTAGTCTCTAAACTATCATTTTTTTTTATCTATTTTAGTATCTAAACTTTCAATTTTTTCAGAACCATACATAAAGTTTACTTTTTTTTTCATTTTAATATCCGTCGTTAAAAACTTAACGTGTTTAGTACATAAACTACCAATTTTAATACGTTTTAGTACCTAAATTTTCAAAGTATGATTTAGGTACTAAATGTGTTTTGGTATTTAGACTTTTATTTTTTTCAAAATTTAACGGCGGGGTATACTAAAATGAAACAAAAACTAAACTTTAGCTATGGTTTTGAAAAAATTGAAGATACTAAAACATATCAAAACTGATAAATTATGTATTAAATGTGTAGTTTACCCTAAAAGTAAATAGAATAAATATATAATAATAGGAATTTGAGTAAAAGTGAATAATTTTCACTTGGAGTAATATAAAAAAAAAACAAGAATACCAATTTAACTTATGGATATGATGGAAATTTGAGTAAAAGTAGACTATTTTCACTCCTTGGAACTAGTATAAAAAAATTGGTAATACTAATTTAGCTTATGAATTGAAATGTTAAATTTCAATGATTAACAACGGTATTGAGATGCAGCAATATGACAATCAACTTCTAAGGTTGTTGTCGAGTACTCAATATTTCAAGTATAAGACTTTTCTTAGATTTTATGTGAAAAATAATCAAGATTGAAAATAAATATTAAATTTTAACACGAGAGGTTTTTTCAAATAATTTTAGATAATTATAAAGTAATATTTGTTTAAAAATTTTAATTTATGAATAATATGTACACTTTTTATAAACACAACTCTATTTATCATCGAAGCCACTCCATATGTTATAGTATAAGAGAAAAAAGAAGATGATAATATAAAAATTTTAATTTATGAAAAATATAATTTAAAAAGTTCTTAATTAAATTTACAAAAAAAAAATATTAGATTATTCTTACTAAAAGCCGGATTCCCGTAGTGCTTTAAAAATCTCGAGAAGATAAAAAAGGAATTCAGGAAGATGATATCAGTGATGTTAACAATAATAGAGATGAATGGAAGCAATGAGGAATATATTAATTATATATATTTGCAGGGAGTTTGGTGAGGGGGAGCTTGTTGAATAAAAAGACGGTGATAGGAAATCAAATCAAGTCTTGAAAGTAGGAGTATGCATTATCGATATTATTTAATTCGAATTTTTAGATATTTAAAAATTTTAGATACCTAAAGTAATGATTCGTATCATATTTAAAAAAATTAGATATCAAAAAATTTGGATATCTAAAATTTCAGATCGGATATCCAAATATCTAGATCCAAATCCATTTTTTTTTACAAAAAAATAAAAAAAATTAACAGAAATTAAAATATTCATATTTACTTGTTTTCCAACAATTTGTTTATATACTTATATACCCCACTACAATTAAAATTTTAAATAACATAGCACAATAAAATAATTCCCTAAATGTTAAATAGCATAAAGTAGTATACATTAACAATACAATTGTTGAAAACATTTTGAGATACTAAATAAATTTATTAATTAATTTTTATAAATTTTAAGATTATATTCGATTCAATTATTCAAATATATATATTTATTACTTAAAGTTTAAAACGTCAATTTTTACTCCTTACTCAAATGAAAAAATTGAGATCTATACTGGAAATATTTTTGAAATAATTTTTATTAAAGGTTTCGAACTTTAATCGAGTCCAAAACTCAATTTTAACTAAGTAGTACCGATACTGCTAAAGTAGTACCGATACTGTCCAAATTTTTTTCGAATTTTCGGATAATTCGAAAATGATTTATATTGGAAATATTTTTGAAATAATTTTTATTAAATGTTTCGAACTTTAATCGAGTCCAAAACTCAATTTTAACTAAGTAGTACCGATACTGCTAAAGCAGTACCGATACTGTCCAAATTTTTTTCGAATTTTCGGATAATTCGAAAATGATTTTTTATCGATCCGTATCCGATCCGATAATCCAGAAAAAATTTTAGATACACTATCCGTACTATCTAAAAATTAAAAAATAAATCAGATATTCAAATTTTTAAATCCAATCAACGGGTAACAGATCGGATCACATTTTTTTACACACCGTACTTGGAAGTAAAAACAAAAATAAAGAACCCCATTTTCCTCATCCGAATACTCTACATTTTCTCATATTCCCACCCTTTCAAACAATGACTCTGTCCATCGGCTTTATTTTATAGTAATGTGTTCTCTTTTTCCTTTATAAATAAAGGCTTCTGCTCCTCTCTCCTCTTAATTTTCTAGAACCCTTCGTCTCCTCCCTTTATAAACAACCCACCTATAACAATCAGCAAAAACAGAGAGAGAATCCAGGTCTCTGCTTTTATCTTTTTCTTCTTCTGATTTTCACCAGTAAATATAATAACGAAGAGTTATGATCCTGTTTAGTGTCGTTAACTAATGGAAACTGATACGAGCAAACGCTGCGACAACCCCGTTCACTCTCGATTCTTTCTCTCTGGGTTCTATTGCTGGGGTTGGGAATTCTTGACCGCTCTTCTTCTCCTTAGTTGTTCTGCCTAAATCATCTGGTTTCTGTTAATTGTTCTGTTTTGTTGTAATTATTCTTTTGTAATCATACTTCTTTGTTAGAATATATTTTTCGGGTTTGCGTTATATTTTGAGAGAGGTTTGGTTAATCGGAAAAGATGGCGCAAAGGTCAGTTCCGGCACCTTTCTTGATGAAAACGTACCAGCTGGTGGATGATCCAATCACGGACGATGTGATTTCATGGAATGAAAACGGCACGTCTTTTGTGGTTTGGAAAACTGCTGATTTTGCAAAGGATTTGCTTCCCAATTATTTCAAGCACAACAACTTTTCCAGCTTCGTCCGTCAGCTCAACACTTACGTAAGTTGTTCATGTTCTGAATTATTCTAAACCTAGATCAGATACGGAATAATTGTGTCCATTTATCAATCAATTATATTCTAAATCCAAATTTTTCATTTGGTTTGTTTTAAAAATTAATAAATGAATTCACCGTTTTATTATAGGGATTTCGAAAGTTTGTTCCAGATAAATGGGAATTTGCCAACGAGCACTTCAAGCGGGGGCAAAAAGAGCTCTTGTCAGAAATCCGTCGTCGAAAGACGGTCACAAATTCGCCGGCGAACGGAAAACCATCTGATGCGGGACCTTCCTCTCCGGCTAACTCTGGTGAGGACCTAGGGTCCACCTCCACGTCGACATCACCGGACTCAAAGAATCCCGGATCGTCGGAAACGAAGCCGGCGACCATGAACGAATTCGTCGAATTATCAGACGAGAACGAGAAACTGAAAAAAGATAACGAGATGCTGAGCTCGGAACTGGTGCAAGCCAAGAAGCAGTGCGACGAGCTGGTCGCGTTTTTAACTGAATGCGTGAAGGTCGAGCCCGATCAAATCAATCGCATCATTGGGCAACGAAGCTTTGGGCCCACCCATGATGCCGATGTTCCCGGCCGCTGCTACTGTGACGATGACGAAAACGGCGACGGCGAAGAAAGAAACGGAAGTTTGAAACTGTTTGGGGTATGGTTGAAAAGCGCGGGGAAGAAGCGGGCACGCGAGGAGAAAATCGTGTACGGTGGGCCACACGCAAAAGAGATGAAGACTGTGGATTTTAACCACGTGGCTGTGGTGATGAAAAGCGGCAAGGTTTGCAACTGAGCCCATCAACAGTTGGTCAACACCCAAATTATAAATTACGAATAAAGTACTTTTTTATAATTTTAGGAACAATATTGTAGTAAGTATTTTTATAATAAAATAAATAAAAATATACATGGATTTGTATATTTCCAAGGTTAGGTGGGTGAATTAGTCAGCAATTGTGGGAGCCAAAAATCAAAGGCGTATATGGGTCCTTCAACTTTGCTTAATGTTACTTTCTCTATATTATTTGTTTATAGAATTAATTTTCCCATTTAGAGAGTGCCATCACTTTTGACAAAATGAAACTTATTTATAGCAAATATAATATCATCATGATGGCATTAGTTGTAATTAAAATCAATTGCCAAATGTTTAAAAATCCGTATTTTTATATTATTATTACGTTTCAGTTACATCGATCTTGGATTCTCCAAGTTTCTTGCTTTCTTTTGGTTACTTTTCTCGAACTAGTTTTCATCTCATCTGAATTAAGAATGGTACGTTAGCCCTAAGTTCAATTTAATTATTAGTCATTGTAATTTTCTTTATATTTCTATTACTAATGATTAGGTTTATGCTATTATGTGAACCTTTATATTCCTTGTAAATTTGAAACGAATTCAGCCTTTTGGTGTTTCAATTATGGCTTCCGTCAAATCTTGTACGGAAAAAGAAATGTGTGTTTTATGAATGTTTTGATCACTTCATCAGGCTGGCCTTTATAAAGAGACACCTGGGAAAGACAAGCATAAGGTACGTCACCATGGATTAAGCCAACAGAAGAAGCAAGAGATTAAAGAAGCATTTGAACTATTCGACACTGATGGATCTGGTACATGGCCTTACATTCTTACACACTCTGTTATCCAAATTCGAATTTAAGTGTCGGATACAGATATATATGTTCACTTGTATTCTAAAATTCCAAATGTTGCCGTCCAGGTACCATTGATGCCAAAGAGCTGAACGTGGCCATGAGGTATATGTTTTTACATTTTTAGTTTATATCTCAATGACGATGGAGCTAATAAGTTATAGCATTACAGGGCACTAGGTTTCGAGATGACAGAAGAGGTAATTTTTGCAAATATATATGTAGCATACTAGGTTTATTTTTCCAGAATTTTTTAAAAATCTGCTGTGTCACAAACACACACACACCAGCAAATCCATCAAATGATTGCAGACGTGGATAAAGATGGCAGTGGAGCAATTGACTTCGATGAATTTGTGTATATGATGACTACGAAGATTGGTGAAAGGGACACTAAAGAAGAGCTTATGAAAGCATTTCACATCATTGATCAAGATGACAATGTAAAACATCTTCTTTTATTTATTTTTATTTTAGAATCCATGCTTGATTGTTGACTTGAATTCAGGGAAAGATATCTGCCCAAGACATCCAACGCATCGCCGACGAGCTCGGTGTAAACTTGACTGAAAAAGAGATTCAGGACATGATTGAAGAAGCTGATCGAGATAGTAAGCACGAATGACGTTTCTTCTTCGATCTTAATACAACAATTTGTTCATCTACCTAGTTTCAAGCAAATAATATTAATTTACCATTGATGAATTTGAATGAATGCAGAAGATGGTGAGGTAAATATGGACGAGTTCATGAGGATGATGAAGAGAACAACATATGGGTACTAGAAGTCTCCATTTTACTAGTGAATTGGGAGGGTTTTGCAGCAGTCTTCTTACAATATGTTTTGGATGAATCTACGAACTGAACTGAAAATATGTTAAAAGTAGATTGAGTTATTGGGTTAAATTTCGTTATATTCTCTATCTGGCATCTCTGATCTAATATTTGATATTTTTATATGCTTCGAAGGTACCATTAGCTAAAAATGGTTAATCCAAAAATGAATATTTCAAGAATGCAAATTTCTAGCAGGTTGATCCAAAACCTTCCAACTCTGGTAGATGTGCAAACAGGGATTGACCGAATGGGACAGATGGGCGGTCGTCTCCTTAAAAATTTCAAATTTCCATATATTTTAGATAATTTTTTATATTTTTTATTAATAATATGTTTTTACCCTTAAAATTTTATAAGTTTATCAATGAAAAAGAGTTGTTACCCAACAAAGCTACGCACTGAAAACCAATGATGTACGTTTCCAATAATTCCAAAGTTTGGTATGTAAAACTTTTTTTGGGAAAAGAAGTGAAAACAAGAGGCTACAAGTTAATAGTTACTGCTGCCAGCCTGCAACAGAGTTCTAAGTTCCAACGGCGGGCTTGTAAACTGGGCGATATCAAAGCTATCTGGAGGTGTTAGCTTGGCCAATTTATCGACTACCTTATTTCCATCACGTCAAATATGTTGAAACTGGACAGACAATTGGTGTCGGCATAAATCACGAATATGAAGAAGGATGGTGTGGAAACCATGACGAACTGCAACCCCTGAAACGAGAAGTATCGCTTCCTTATTATCAGATTCAACGATCACTCGTCTAATACCGAGATCCCAAGCCAAGACCATGCCAATATAGATTCCCCATAATTCTGCTTCCAGTGTCGAACAAATTCCAATAAATTTTGCAAAACCAGCTCTCCAACGGCCAATATTGTCCCGTATCAAACCACCACACGAAGCACGACCATCAACCTCAGACCTGGCAGCATCAGTATTCACCTTAAACCACCCCTCCATTGGAGGCGACCAATAGATAGGACTGCCCCTGATCGAAGTTGCCTCACGAGCAAGTTATTTACTTCTCTTAAAATGTAAATTTTTTTAGTTATTTTTCTACAAATAATAAAAATTGATTCTCTTATTAATTGGTGAGAAAGTTACTTTCCTATGTAAATGAAAAGTTAAATTCATTTAATAAGTCATATTTGATATTGTTTTATTTAAATTTAAAAATTTTAAACATAAATCAATAACCTATAAAATAAGAGGTTAAAAATTCTTAGTTGGTACTCCCCTTTTTCCTAAAGTTCAATATCCCATTAGGAGCAAACATTCTCCTTCTTTCACCCTTAGGTAGAAATTATTCAAAAAAATTAAAACATAAAATATTTACGAATCTTTATTTTTATCCTTTGTTGTTTCTCTAACTTAGTATTTCAATACGTACAACTTCAATTCATTATTTGAATATTGCAAATTCATTTTTATGATTTGTTTTTAGTATACGTATGCTACGTATATGCTTGTTTATGAGATTTTAGTAACCTAGGGGGTGTAGACACTCGTTTTTGTCCGGGTCTTTTCTAGTTAATTTTAATTTTATTATTGTTATTATTATTATTATTATTATTTTGTTTATTAATTATTATTATTATTATTAATTACATATTACAACATTTTGCAGGCCAATCCCGAGGCCCAAACCAGAAACCCACTGGAACCCAAATCACTGGCCCAATCTAGCTACTAACCCATACCCGTTTACATATAACCCAAACCCTAAAACAAATTAGGGTTTTGAACCCTAAACTAAAATTCAGCTACTACCACCTTCAACCCTATCATCCAACCGTCGCCGCCAGACGAAGTCAGCCACACTTCTCAGTCGCCGACCCATTTAAGCCAAGCTTCCCTCTCCGACAGCCTTCTGTCACCGCCGTCGTCCTCTTCTGCAACAATAGTGATCCATCCATCGAGCAGTGTCAAAAACCATCAATCAGAAAAAGCAAAAAATAAAATCTAAAGAAAATATATCCTAGAAAATAGGGAATCATTTCCCTACACAAAGGACCATTCATCAATCATCCATCAAGGATGCAACATAAAAGATAAAGCAAAGCACGCAGAAGAGGGGGGACATTCGGGTTTTGGGGGAAAAAAAGGAAAAACGAGAGAAAGAAAGGGGAAAAAACCCTATACTATTCTAATCAAACCCAAGAGAGAAGAAACAGAGGGAACCAGTGGAGAAAAAAGAGAGCATTCGAACCATAAACCAAAATTAAAAAAAACCGAGAGAGATAGAGGGAGTTTTGAGAACAAAAAGAAAATATAAAGAAAACAGAGAGAGAAAAGAGAGAAGAGAGAAAGCTTACCGAGGAGGGAGGTTCGGCGGAGGCATGCAGGGAGTTCAAAGGTCACCGTTTCTTGTTGTTTCGAGAGGTAGATCGGTAGATTTAGGAGACTAGGGTAGTGTTTAGGCAAAGTGGAGTGGGGTTTTGAGTAGAGGGGGTTGAGAGGTTTTCTTTTGAGGGTTGTTGGGCATCTCCAGCCGCCGTGCGCCGCCATGGTCGCCGTCGGCGACGGTGGTATTTCTTTTTTTCTTATGAGGGAATTGAGAGAGTTATGAAACTCTCTCTCTCTCCCTCTGTTTTCTGAATCAAAACCAAATGAGAGGGGAAACAAAGAAAGCTCGTTTTGAGCTTATATCCCAACCAAAACGTCGTCGTATGAAGGGGAGGGTTTTCGTGTTTTCAAGTGTAATGGGTAAATAGCACCTTAGGTCCCTCGAAGTTGTAATTTATCTATTTTAATCATATACTGAAAGTTTTCTTTATTCTATTTTGAGCACTTATGTTTATGTATTTCTATTTTAGTCCCGTTATTATATGTTATATTATTTTTGTTAATGTTTTACTTTAGGAACCATATTTGTAATTATTTCATTTAGGTCACTGATTTGGTGTTGTGTGTATTTTTGTGGATATTGGAATTTGGTCGCAATATTTGTAACTTTATTATTTTAGTCACTGTTAGTATTTAGTTTAATTTCTGTTTAGCCCCCCTAAGTTTCTATATCATCTATTTTGGTTCTTGAAGTTTCTGTTTTCCCTATTTTGGTCCCTAAATTTTCGTCTCTTCTATTTTAGCCCTTTTAAGCTTCTGTATTTGTATTTTGGTCCTTACATTTCTATTTTTTTCATTTTAGTCCTTACTGTTATTGTTGGGCTTTTTTTATTTTTAATGCTTGTATTATTTAATATTTGTAATATGGACTTTGTTTTATTTGCCATTTACTATTCAGTCCTTTAAATTTCTGTTAATCGTATTTTAGTCCCTTAATTGCTTATTTTGGGTATTTTATTTTGGGTTTGTAATGTTTATTTATTTTTATTTATGTATGAATGTATTTACATATTACATGGTTATTTGTATTATGTAATAATGTGTTTAATCCCACTTAATGTAATATTTGTATTTCCAATTACATTTATTCTCATTATATTCTATGTATGTACGAAATATTGATTTTATTTTCAAGAACATGTATGCGTAGAATGAGCGTGGAAAGTACCATTTGGACGAAGTGGTGCGATCCAGTACGACATTTAACGACATAGGAACTTGAAATAAGTCGAGTATATTTTACTAATAATTTGTTCAAATGATGCAATTCGTGTATTTTAAGTGACAATTTACTTTATTTTATGTTAATGTAAATTTCAATTTTGAATTTATATCGATTCATTTTTAGTTAATCAATTTATGTAAATGTCGTTTTTTTCATTTATATTCGATTTGCGTTTTTAATATAAATGAGGAGGAAATATTCTTTAATTGATAAGAAATATTCGAGTTAGTTTTCCCGACGGAAGATTGCTAATATCGAGATTTCTTTTCAAGTTAAAGAATTTTCCCTAATAATTATTTGAAGAAAATTAATATTCAATAAATGGATCATAATTTAATTTTATATTCGATTCATACTTTCCACTATCACGACGATATGTAAGTGACACAGTACCAGTTTTGGGCGCTGTGGGGTGCAAATCATTCCCCACGCGTAACCGACTTCCGAACCTGTTTTAAACGAATCTTTGGTAAACGCAGACCAAATTTTGTCTTAAAAATGATTTTTTCTTTAAATTATTTTTAAAAGACGTGTTTAGGTATTCGACCTACCTAACCCAAAGGTCGATGGCGACTCTATTCAATTTATTCCAAATTAATTCCAAATCACTCATTTTTCCAAATTAAAGTCATAATCGTTTTAAATAATATTTAATTGTTTTACCTATAAAAAAATGGTTATGACAGCTTGGCGACTCCGCTGGGGACCTTTTTTTAGAGAGTCAGGCTGTAAGTCGCTTACATTGTGTCGTCTTGGTGGAAAATTATGATTTCGAGTGTTTAGTTAACTTATGATTCATTTATTGAAGTTTTTAATTGCTTCATTTTTAACCGTCATACTAACATTTGAATTTTTGCTTTCAGATCGATCCAGGTTTTGTCGAGTTTTATTTCTTTTTCGTTTTTGAGTTAAAGGTAGGTACGTTTCTCCTCACACACCTCACGAGCATTTGCATAACATAAGTTCTAGACACGAGCTTCGATCCAAATTAGTTCGGGTGAATGCTTTACTCTCGTAAGAATTTATTCTTCGTATGAGTTTTAGCAAATAACCCATGGGATACATACCTTATACCTTCGTAGAGATTTATTCCTCGTATGGGTATAAAGCAGTGAATCCCCTCGAATTGAACTTGTTCCGTTCGAAACCTGTAATGGGTGAGGATCAAGGGTCTGGCAGCCCAAGGGGGCACCGACATCAAGGACAATTCGGGTACCATTTTTCCGTTAAAGCTGAAACCATGCAATAGTGAACCTTAGAACGGTCACCATAAGTATAGTCATACCGAACCTCTGTCCGTCAGTAGGTACCTAACTTAGGTGTACACAAAGGATGAGCATTTCTGAACCTTTCCTTTTTACTTTAAATTCTATTGAATAAAAGCATGCGAACTAGATATCATGCGGTTAGGACCAATTTCTTGAAAATAGATAATTTTGGGTAGAAATCATGTCTGGGTAGGATTGCTATCTATTGAAAGCATGTTTGGGTAGATATCATGACGGGGTAAGTGTTATATTCATCTTGGAATAACATTTTTATCCATATCAATTATTTTACATGTACTAACTCGTTTTTCTCTTTTGTTTTTACACACTAACTTATTTATTTTTGTTTTCATCATTCTTTGCATTGCATTGCATCGACATAACATAATGCGAAAGTGTTGATCCGCAAGGGGATATCCATGAGAAAATCTTCACAAAAAGAGATAAAAGTTTTCAATCAAGCAGTCTCAAACACAGACATGCACCTAAGGTTAAAAAAGTTCAGAATACAAGAATGAGACTTGCTCAAAGATCGTGCAACATTCGAGACTGGAGAGATGATCCCCTGATCCACTGAGTAATCCAGCAGTAGAGCCTCATCTACAATTATTTCATCGCTATCCATCAAGGAGTGACGTACTGACTTCACCACCGTAGGGGCATTAACCGAGTTAGGTTACAGAACGCTTGAGAGGCATCATTTTCAAGAATGAAGATCTGAGATGAAGTAGTGATCTATTTCAGAGTCAACATATAAACGAAGGCTTGTCTGTAAAGTGGACTGTCTTGTAATGTGAAAGCTTTTATTTCTGATGAAAATTATTCTAAGATATTCATCGTTGGGATCAACATTTTTGCATTTGCGTTTTCATTTTTTGTATTTTGCATATGTATTTCAATTTTTGAGCATTTTCACATGCATGGAATTAGTTCATGGAGAATTCGATGGAAATGATCATGATCACGTGACGCCATTGAGAATAAAAGCAAGATTCGAATAAATCAGCACGATGGAAGCTTGTTCAGCTGGTTATAGGACTGAGCCTTCCATGGTGATCTGAGACAAGAGTCCCATATCCTGAGGGCTACGATATTGATCCAGCACGCAATTACCACCTGAGAAGCTCCGGACATTCTGTTGAGAACTGCAAGGAATTAAAGATCAAACTCCAGAATCTGATTCATTCAGGGGCATCCTAATGCTAAGCAAGAGAAGTTATTGCACTTACCATTTGCATCTAGAGAGTTTATTTTATTTGAACTCAATTTTGTTCTATTTTTAATATGCGCTTAAATATTTTTAAATCTTAATGATTGAATTTATGCTACCTTTTAAGGTGTAATAATTGAACAAATTTTAATCTTTAGTTCTTTCAATATCTAATGAAGTACATATTCTTTTAATTCTTCAAGAATTATAAATTTTTGACATATGACAAGATTATACCTTTCTTATCATGTCCAACCCTAAAATAAAATCTCTCAATTTTTACCCAGAATAATTCCTGGTCACCACCAAAGAACCAATTTTTGACATTCCCTCTCTTTGAGACCTTGAAACATTCTTTGAGACCTTGAAACATTCTTTGTGTGGCCTTGAAACATTGCATTTATCCTTTTGATACACAAAAGTCATACCCATACCTTTCTTTCAACCAATGAAGTCACACCATCGTCTTCTTAGACGTCAAACCGATATTTTTCTACCAATAAAACCTACAGACATTGAGTACAAGATGTTCGCTTGTACATGATCATTTTTACAAGAAGACACAACGTGGGGTATCTTGCATCAATTTTCTAAAGATAAGCTTGAACAATTGAGGCATGCTGAGAGCAAGAAGCAGAAAAAGAAATTATTTCAAAATAATTTTATCATGCATTAATTACATTTTTTTCATGTGAATAAAAATTAATCCTGAAAATCTATCCCCTTGGGGATACCTTTTTTGCAAGGATTTCTATGTATGAGATGATGAACGGCTTTCTTTCTTTATCCCTTCACAACAGGAGAAAATATATATCCCTTGCGTCCCCATTTGAGCCTAAATGATATTTTCTTCTGATTCAACCCTAACCAAGGATCACCCTCTACATTGGGGGGTAAGGTGGAGGAAGTCTACTCACATGAGTGAAGACATCGATTCAGATGATATACCGAAAGTGAAAGTGAACTAAATGTCAAGTGCGAAGATCAAATCAAAACAAAGAGAAAAAGAAAAGAAAAAACAAAGAATAAAAAGAGGACAAAGAGCACAAACAAAGAGTCTATCGACTCAAATGATGCATCGAGCTTCAAACCGTGAGATTGATCAAGCATAATCACTCCAGAATCACTTCACTCGAAGATCATGGAACATTAAGAGAAAATAAAGAACTCATACGAGCATATTCAAATTTGAGCAAGACAATATTGAAGGCATCAGAAGGAATTGATCCTTGGTTTAACTACCCTTAAACACTTGTTTGAGCTTATTTATCCATTTCTTTCATAACCGTGAACCATGGCCTACGTTACGTTCCTAAAAAGTCATTTCTAATCATACATGGATTTCTAAGCAGAAGATACTCTTCAGATTTCATTCCACCCATCAGGATTAATATTTTATTTACAAAAAAAAATGTTTTCTAAAATCTTTAATGCATGATAGAAAAAAAATAACAAAGGGGGGTTCAAGACGTAAATTCTAAGTAACGTCTTGAAACCAAAAGAGGATTCGAGTTGAAAACCTGAAAATGCAGCTCGAATATGGAGACTATTGCATATGAGGCGATCGTACAAGTCCCTTGATAAGGCATCGCACAACCCGAATAAGAACACGAGAACTGGGAGTCGGACCAATAAATGAGTACAAAAGCTACTCTATCAGATTAGTGAACAAAAATAAAGGAGACACCATACCTTTGACTAAAAATAACAACCTGAGACATTTTATCCTCTTCTCACTTAAACCATTCCTCAAAGATAGCATTGATCTTGACATTTGTCAAATAGCTATAATTTATTGAAGAATTAACAGTGTAATTAATTCTATGATATACAATGAACTCTTGTTTTATGATTTGTCAATTGTGAAACCTTGAAAGGGGTAATATTTTCAAAATCTTTGATTAAACATTTTAAAACTCTTTGATAGATATTTTCAGACTTTGAAAATAAAAAGAAAAAGGAAAACATTTTCAAACAAGATAATCTCTCTGGATGCATATCTTGGAATTCAACGAATATCTCTCTAAAGCTCAAGATCAAAGCTGGGGCAAGAGAAGCTAAATTTGCGAGTCAAAATTTGCTGGGGCAAGGAAACAAATTATCTCAGTTCAAGGTTTGAAAGAGTACACCCTAGTGGAAATGCAGACAAACTAAATCAAAGATATAATAAAGACTGCTCTCACAACCATTCTCCTTCAAGATCGAGAAAAGCATACATACATACATACATACATACATACATAAATACATACATATATACATATATATATACATACATACATACATACATACATACATACATACATACAAACATATATACACATACATACATTATATATAAAAGTTGCATCAAACATTTATCATCATGTGTATTAAAAATATTTTTCGCCTCACTTGAGGAAAAATCAAATGAATTTCATCTTGACATCCATCATAACATCCATCATAACATCCAAGATAGTCAGTCAAAAATGCATCATTTTGATCTCTCAGGAAATCAAAGCTCGGAAATGACCAGATGTCTCTAACTTGAAGAACCAATGATTTAACTTCTTGAAGTCAACAATCAAGATATTTCCTCAATATGCATGAACAAGCAGTCTTTTTATCACCTTTGAGGGTTTTTTTTTTCTTAAAATAAAATTTTGTCTCACTTGAGACATTTTTCCACAAATTTTGAGAATTTTAAAACAAATTTTTGTCTCGCTTGAGACAATTTCTCTCAAAACAAATTTTGTCTCGCTTGAGAAAATTTCTTGAAAAACAAATTTCGTCTCGCTTGAGATACAAATTTTGAATTTGTTTCACACTAAACAAAGTTGATCTCACTTGAGATCGTTTTCTCAAAAAAATAAACTTTGTCTCGCTTGAGACAATTTCTCTAAAAACAAATTCTTTCTCGCTTGAGACATTTCTCATAAATTTTGAGAATTTTAAAACAAATTTTGTCTTATTTAAGACAATTTCTCTTAAAACAAACTTCGTCTTGCTTGAGACATTTTTTTTCCTTTGATATACAAATTTTGAATTTAAATCACTTGAAACAAAAATTAATCTCACTTGATATTGTTATTTCTTTCAAAACGAATTTCATCTCGTTTGAGACATTTTTCCTTTGAGAATACAAATTTCGAATTTGTTTCACATTAAACAAAGTTGATCTCACTTGATATCGTTTTCTCAAAAACAAACTTTGTCTCTCTTGAGACAATTTCTCTAAAACAATTTTTGTCTCGTTTAAGACAATTTCTCTAAAAACAAATGTTGTCTCACTTGAGGCAATTTTCCAAATTATTAATTTGTTTCACTGGAAACAAACATAATCTTTGAGTCATTTCTTTTGAAACAAAGGATCTTTGAGTCTGTTTCATTTGAAACAAAATGAAAAAAATCTTTGAGTATGTTTCTTTGATAACAAAATTTTGTCTCTTTTGAGAAAGTTTCTTTTGAAAAATCTTTGAGTCTGTTTCTTTGGAAACAACATTTACCATATGTGAGTCTGTTTCCCTTCAAACAAAACTCATCTTTGATTATTTTTCTTTTAAAACAAAATTTTGTCTAGCTTGAGACAATTTCGTGAAAAATCTTTGAGTCTATTTCTTTTGAAACAAAATTTTGTCTCTCTTAAGACAATTTCTTTTGAGAAAAAATCTTTGAATCTGTTTCCCTTAAAATGAATTTTGTCTCTCTTGAGCCAGTTTCTAATGAAAAACCAACCTTTGAGATTGTTTCATTTGAAACAAATTTCGTCTCACTTAAGACGTAACCTATCTTTGAGTCTGTTTCTTTGGAAACAAAATTTTGTCTCTCTTGAGACAGTTTCTTTTAAGAAAAATCTTTAAGTCTGTTTCTTTGAAAACAAAATTAATCATCTTTGAGTTTGTTTCCCTTGAAACAAAACAAATATCTTTGAGATCACTTCCCTTGAAACGAATTTTGTCTCCCTTGAGACAGTTTCTATCAAAATCCTATCTTTGAGTCGGTTTCCCTTGAAACCATTATCCCTAAAGATGGCCAGTCTTCCTCATCACGTAGGAACCGTGTCATCCCCTGACCAGATCTTCTCATCACGTAGGAGCCGTGTCAACCTTAGATAACCAGTCGTCCTCATCACTTAGGAACCGTGTTATCACCTTTAGATGACCATAACTCTTCATCAAGTATGAGTCGTGTCATCATCGACCTGATCTCCTCATCACGTGGGAGCCGTGTCAACCTTTGATAACCAGAACTCTTCATCACGTATGAGCCGTGTTATCACCTTCGTAAAGATGGCCAAGAATTCTTCATCACGTATGAGTAGTGTCATCCCCGACCAAATCTCCTCATCACGTAGGAACCGAGTCACCCTTAGACGACCCGAACTCTTCATCACGTATGAGCAGTGTCGTCCCCAACAACCACATATCCAATTTATAGACAAAAATGAGAGAACCAGACAAAAACATGTTGTCATATCGTCTTTGCCCTATTCTTGTTAACACAAGAATGTGCAAAGAGGGGCAGCTATAGACACCCGTTTTTGTCCGGGTCTTTTCTAGTTAATTTTAATTTTATTATTGTTATTATTATTATTATTATTAATGTTATTATTATTATTATTATTTTGTTTATTAATTATTATTATTATTATTATTAATTACATATTACAACATTTTGCAGGCCAATCCCGAGGCCCAAACCAGAAGCCCACTGGAACCCAAATCACTGGCCCAATCTAGCTACTAACCCATACCCGTTTACATATAACCCAAACCCTAAAACAAATTAGGGTTTTAAACCTTAAACCAAAATTCAGCTACTACCACCTTCAACCCTATCATCCAACCGCCGCCGCCAGACAAAGTCAGCCACACTTCTCAGTTGCCGACCCATTTAAGCCGAGCTTCCCTCCCCGACAGCCTTCTGTCACCACCGCCTTCCTCTTCTGCAACAATAGTGATCCATCCATCGAGCAGTGTCAAAAAAACCATCAATCAAAAAAAGCAGAAAATAAAATCTAAAGAAAATATATCCTAGAAAATAGGGAATCATTTCCCTACACAAAGGACCATTCATCAATCATCCATCAAGGATACAACATAAAAGATAAAGCAAAGCACGCAGAAGAGGGGGGACATTCGGGTTTTGGGGGAAAAAAGAAAAAACGAGAGAAAGAAAGGGGAAAACCCCTATAATATTCGAATCAAACCCAAGAGAGAGGAAAGAAAACCAAAGAGAAAAAGATTCGGAGAGGGTGAGAGAGAGAAAATAGAGGGAACCAGTGGAGAAAAAAGGAGAGCATTCGAACCACAAACCAAAATTTAAAAAAAAAACTGAGAGAGATAGAGGGAGTTTTGAGAATAAAAAGAAAATATAAAGAAAACAGAGAGAGAGAAGAGAGAGAAGAGAGAAAGCTTACCGAGGAGGGAGGTTAGGCGGAGGCATGCAGGGAGTTCAAAGATCACCGTTTCTTGTTGTTTCGAGAGGTAAATCGGTAGATTTAGGAGACTGGGGTAGTGTTTAGGCAAAGTGGAGTGGGGTTTTGAGTAGAGGGGGTTGAGAGGTTTTTTTTAGGGTTGTTGGGCATTGGTCACCGCCGGCGACGGCTGTATTTCTTTTCTCTTATGAGGGAGTTGAGAGAGTTATGAAACTCTCTCTCTATCCCTCTGTTTTCTGAATCAAAACCAAATGAGAGAGGGGAAGCAAAGAAAGCCCATTTTGGGCTTATATCCCAACCAAAACGTCGTCGTATTAAGGGGAGGGTTTCCATGTTTTCAAGTGTAAAGGGTAAATAGCACCTTAGGTCCCTCGCAGTTGTAATTTATCTATTTCAATCATATACTGAAAGTTTGCTTTACTCTATTTTGAGCACTTATATTTCCGTATTTCTATTTTAGTCCCATTATTATATGTTATATTATTTTTATTAATGTTTGGACTTTAGGAACCATATTTGTAATTATTCATTTAGGTCACTGATTTGGCGTTGTGTGTATTTTTGTGGATATTGGAATTTGGTCGCAATATTTGTAACTTTATTAATTTAGTCACTATTAGTATTTAGTTTAATTTCTGTTTAGCCCCATAAGTTTTTGTTTTATCCATTTTAGTCCCTTTAGTTTCTATATCATCTATTTTGGTTTTTGAAGTTTTTGTTTTCCCTATTTTGGACCCTAAATTTTTTTCTATTTTTTTTCTGTATTTGTATTTTTACTGTTTTATTGTAATTGGCTTTTTATAATGCTTGTATTATTAATCTGGACTTTGTTTTATTTGCCATTTACTATTCAGTCCTTTAAATTTCTGTTAATCGTGTTTTAGTCCCTTAATTGCTTATTTTTGGTATTTTATTTTGGGTTTGTAATGTTTATTTATTTTTATTTATGTATGAATGTATTTTACATATTACATGGTTATTTGTATAATGTAAATAATGTGTTTAATCCCACTTAATGTAAATATTTGTATTTCCAATTACATTTATTCTCATTATATTCTTATGTATGTACGAAATATTTGATTTTATTTTCAAGAACACGTATGCGTAGAATGAGCGTGAAAAGTACCATTTGGACGAAGTGGTGCGATCCGGTACGACATTTTAACGACATAGGAACTTGAAATAAGTCGAGTATATTTTACTAATTAATTTGTTCAAATGATGCAATTCGTGTTATTTTAAGTGACAATTTACTTTATTTTATGTTAATGTAAATTTCAATTTTGTTAATTTATATTCGATTCATTTTTAGTTAATCAATTTATGTAAATGTCATTTTTTTCATTTATATTCGATTTGCGTTTTTAATATAAATGAGGAATGAATATTCTTTAATTGATAAGAAATATTCGAGTTAGTTTTCCCGACGGAGGATTGCTAATATCGAGATTTCTTTTCAAGTTAAAGAATTTTCCCTAATAATTATTTGAAGAAAATTAATATTCAATAAATGGATCATAATTTAATTTTATATTCGATTCATACTTTCCACTATCACGACGATATGTAAGCGACACAGTATCAGTTTTGGGCGTTGTGGGGTGCAAATCATTCCCCACGCGTAACCGACTTTCGAACCCGTTTTAAACGAATCTTTGGTAAACGCAGACCAAATTTTGTCTTAAAAAAATGATTTTTTCTTTAAATTATTTTTAAAAGGCGTTTTTAGGTATTCGACCTACCTAACCCAAAGGTCGATGGCGACTCTATTCAATTTATTCCAAATTAATTCCAAATCACTCATTTTTCCAAATTAAAGTCATAATCGTTTTAAATAATGTTTAATTGTTTTACCTATAAAAAATGGTTATGACAAGGGGAACATAAAAATTAGGCCCCTAATAATAAGTATTGAAAAAATTGAATCATAAAGACAAGCAAAACTAAATAAATTTAATTGTAAATTATTTTTTATTACGGTTAATAAACTATCTAATAAATACATTAAATTTTAATAGAAAACATCAAAAAAATTATTAAATATCTAAGTACTCACACAAGACATGTATGATCCTCTTTTAAAAGGGTACATGTTAGATTTTAACATTCACAATCTTGTCAAAATAATAATAAAAGAATAATTAAGTGGAAGTGAAAAATAATTTAAAAATACCACATCAGTATTGCAATTATTTTTTCAATGGGAAAATAATAAAATAGAAACAAAATGTAACGTTAAGTATGATTTTGAAAAAAAATAATAATTGAATGACCAAAACAGAAATAAAATAATAGGTAGGTGACTAAATAAATAATTTATCATTTTTTAATTGTATATAAATTTACAATTTAAACCCCGGACAAGAGGGTGCCCTGAGCAAGTGCCCCACTTGCCAGGGATGGATCTGGCTACGTACTTATCTAATTTATATGGTCGTTTTATTTTTGGAATATATAACCAACTACTTTTTCGTTAATATAGTCATTACTTGTTTTTTTTTAAAAACTAAAACACCAATTTAGATTAAAATTCAACATTATCAATGATGATTTAAATTTATATAGTTTATAGTTTCATACATTTAAAGGATGCACAAAAGATATTATTTAAGACAATATAATATTTTTATTCACAATTTTAAAAATCTCAGAAGTTTTCCAACTCAAAAAAATGGCTGTCCCTTTTTTTCCCATATGTATGGGGTAAGGGGGAGGTAAGATAGTAGGCTGCCCCCAACACCAGGTTGAGAGCAGCTTCCGTAGGAGACCTCCAAATTATGAAATGCCCTCCGTGGGACTTGATCCCACGACCTCAAGGTTTAGAACCTTGTGCTCTACCAACTGAGCTGGATGGTATCTAAGAAGAATCATAGCTTAGTTTTCCAGTGTGATAATGAGCGTCCAAATCAAAATAATGATTATCTAGTTCTAAATTAATTTAATTTTTCATTGTATTATTTTTGTCTTGTCGTGTTTTTCATCAAAATAATTGTTGGTTCACGGATGAGGCTTGCAAACAACAGGTGCAAGAGGTGAGGGTTGGCACAGCGGGAGAACCCATTAACAAAATCTCGACTGTGGGTTATTGCTTGGAGAGTTGGCAGCGCTGTCAATGTACCCAAGAGCAAGGGTGTCTTACCGTTGTACGCCAACGCATTGATCAAATACTTTAGCGTCAGCTATCGGATGCAGATTTGTGTGAATTTGTTACCCTCAAGGAGGAGTTAAACCAGCTGCAAGTGCGAGGTGAAACATATTGGTAGCAGAGGTCACGTGTTCTTTGGTTGTTACGAGGTGATAAGAATACTTCGTACTTAATTCCATGCCAGAGCCACGGGTCGACGTAGGAAAAGTTTGATTCAGGGACTTACTTTTGAGACGAGAACTTGGGTTGATGATTTGGACGACCTTCACCGTGTGGCTGTCACGTATTTCGAGTCTCTCTACCGTTCTTCTATCTTCTTGCAAGCAGACGCCATACTAGATTGTGTTACCCCTGGATGTTATTTCGCTTTGTCTTGACCTTCTTTCTGGGCGGGTGCCAACGGTTGCTGTCAACCAAACTATTCTAGTTTTGATTCCCAAGATCGATTATCCGACATGGATGAAGCACTTCATCCCAATTGCTTTGTGTACTGTCATTTATAAGATAGTTTCTAAAGTGTTGGTTATTCGACTTAAACATTTGATGCCTGCATGTATTAACGACAATCAAGTAGCTTTTGTGTCAGGGCGTAAATTTATGACAATATTTTAGTTGCACATTAAATTATTTACTATCTGAAATCTGCTACGCGAGTTTCCTCATGCGGTGCTGCACTGAAGTTAGATATACAAAAGACGTATGATAATGTCGAGTGGCCTTTTCTGCAGGCGATGATACTCAAGCTTGGTTCGATCCTCCTTGGGTCACACTTATAATGTTCTACGTGACATCGGTCTCATTTTTGTTCGGATCAATGGATCGCTTACGGAACAATTTCAATCGGGACAGAGCCTTCGTCAAGGGGATCCTTTGTCTTCGTTTTTGTTTCTCTTTCGCATGCAATATCTCTTCGCTATCCCACATTTTGAACTGTGGGGGAGTTGTATTTGGGGCATTCGGACTTATCAAAATGGCCCTCGAGTAACCCATTTGTGCTATACGGACAACAACTTGCTATTTTTCTGGAATTCGGAGTCTAAAGTACGACATTTATGGGAAGTATTTGACATATATGACTTAGTTTCGGGGCAAAATGTTAATAATGTGAAATCTAATATTTGTTTCGGCTCTCCTGCTACAATGGTGGAAATAACCATTATTTTTGGTATTCTTGGTATTAGTATCGTGGACAACCCTAGTAAATATATGGGTATGCCTTTACTCATTGGGCACAACAAATTTGTGTTTGGTTTCCTTCGTGATAAGGTGGTCGCCTGAATTCGTGGATGGATGAAGAACCTACTTTCTTAGGGTGACAGAGAAGTCTTCATTAAGTTCGTCTGGTAGGCATTACTAACTTATGTCATGGGTTGTTATTTAATACTTGAGGAGTTGTTCGACGAAACTGTTATTATCCTTTGAGATTATCAGTGGTATGAGCGTGGTTGACTGCTCCTTGTTTGGTCTATTCTTTGTAATCGAAGCGGGTTGGTAATCAGGTCTGGCATTCCATAGAGTCTTTTGATAGCTTGATTGCACGTGTATTCTCTGTAAAATACTTCCGTCAGGAGTTGTGACCCGACTAACTGCGGCTCGTTAGGAGTTTGTTGCGAGGTATTGATCTTAAGTGACATCTTGAGCCACATCGAAAGTACCGAAGGTGGACAAGTTTATAGAAGCTTACTGTGACAGACTGGTGTAATATTGAGAGGAACTATCCAAGCCCATGTAAGGAGCTTTGGATTTCATTCGGAAGATTGAAGCTTCCATAAAGCAGAGGATCGAAGTTTTGCTCGTGTAGCTGCGGATGCTGATGTTAGTTTAAGCTTGTTCTTAGTATCGTTTTGTCGTAATTTTGGTGATAGATTCCGTGGATTGTTGTTTGTGCTGTTTGATCCGAGTTCTATGTACTCTTTTTCTTCATTTAGAATTAGGAAAGTTTTTAACTAGACATACAATCGTGGTAGCTTTTATTCAATTATTAATAAATTCATCTTACCGGACAAAAAAAATCGTTATGGTACTATATTGGATGCTACAATTGGAGATTGTTAGAACATTCCTTTAGAAACCTAGATTGGAATTCGACTTAAAGTGAATAATTTATCTTTTTGGAGTCGCTACCGACCTTTTGAGTTAGGTAGAGTTAGATATCTTAATATTATCTTTTTACCGCATCTACATCTTATCAAAGATTCACTTGGAATAATTCGAAAGTCAATTACGTATAAGGAATGATAAGTACCCCAAAATACCCAGAATTGATACCAACACAATTATATATTATCTTAATAGTGAAAATTAAAAGTTTGAACCACAATTTAAAGAAAATGTCCTTTTACTTAATTTTGAGAGTTTACTACAACAAAATAAAAAAGAGACAACGTATTTTAAATAAAAAAGTAACTTAAAATTGTGTCTAATCAAAAAAATAAAATAAAAGATCACGAATATCAAAACAAAAAAGTAATATAAAATATAAATTAAATTAACTTTGATAATAAATAAATAAAGGTTATACTATACGAAATTTAAAAGGTATATGAAATAAATACGGAAAAGAATAATAAATACTAAGACTCTAAAAAACAAATTTTAGAATACTAAGTTAAAATAGAAAGAAAATCAAATTACAATAAAAAATTACAATAATAAGAAAAAATGGAAAAATAATCACATTTGGAAAAAATAGAAACAAATGCTGAAATTGAAGTAAATTAAAAAGAAATAAAGGGAAATGAGTTACATTAGAAATAAGTTTTATTTCTTTCGTTTTGAAAATTTTGGATAAAAACAAAACCACAAAAATTTTCATCTTTTTTCTAGATTTACATCGATTTTCCCCGAAAACCTAAAAGAAGATTACTTCGAAGATATTTGTTAATATAAAGTTAAAAAACGACATAAATCGGTTATAATCGAGAATTTTAATAAGAACCTAACTTTTAGGTTGGATAAAGTACATAAAATTTTCGTTTATAAGCCGTAAACTTCTCGCAATATAACTTTTCGATTACAATCGAAAATATTACATTTTTCATAATATTTTCGATTGAATATGATAACATTTTAGGTTGAAAACCGCCTTAAATTAGGTTGTGGCACAATAAAACTATTCTAAGAAGAGTACTTGTTTATATGCATAAAAAAACTCTAAAAAGAGAAACTTAATATTATTTTTTTCTCTCCCAATTGTACAAGAAGAGTACTTATTTATAAGCCTCCAATTTTTTAAAAAAAGTATATATAATATATTTTATATTAATATTAGATACATAACTTTAAAGAAAATAAATCTATCGAGGGGCCAAATTATGGGTGCTTTTTTATTTCATGCGTCATACTCGAGATGGATAATACCGTAGCTGTCAAATTGTTGAGGAATGAAGTAACGTGGATTGCTCGAATGGCATGTAAGAGCTGTGAAAAGTAGAATGAGCAAAGAACGGAATGAATCAAAAATCAAATTGAAATATTCTGATAATTAATGGCTTAATTATTCAAATCAAATTAAATTTTAATTTTATACAATTTATAATTAATTTTTATAATATAAAAATAAATATTTCATATTTTAAAAATAACTTTAAAATATTATTTATATTCAAGATAGTTACTAAAAACCTTAAAAAACCAATATGCAAACAATGTCTTGTACCACTACAAAGTCCATTGTTTCCGGTAACCAGTTGTCTCCTCTTTCTTTTCTAATTACATTACCAATGGATGAATGAAGTGCCCTTAGATTCCTTCTCTGTACCTAATATTCACAGCTGCCAAGATTGCAGCTATCATCACGTCTGCTAAATTCTTCAACGTCTACTTAAAAGTCTGGAATATCAATTTTTGGAGTCCAATTGGAATCTCTTTTATGGTAATGCAATGATTCTCCGCGTGGAATATCAAGTTGAAAGGATGGATATGAACGTTTTGGAATAAGAATTTTTTTTATTAGTATGGGTGATTACAATGTAATATATGTTCGAAAGATTTTGAATTATCTAACAATGAACATTCAAACATCATTGCAGACGTCGTGCTCGAACCCAATATCTATAGGAATAACAACCATCGCTTTAGCCGCTTAGGTTGCTTGGAATAAGAATATTAAACCCAAGTTGGGAGGCTTCCTTTTATTAGTTTAGATCCACGAATTCAATTAGAAGTGATATTCACTTCGTCTTCCAAGTTGATTCCTTCTTAGGCAAGCAAGGTTATAATTAAATAGAGGCACCCGACAGAGAAGGTCATATCAGAAACAGTTTCACAATTTCTTACCCAAACATCCGAGGAGATGGTGAAATTGAGTTTCATCGAGTTCAATTATGGTGCTCTTCCGAGGAACTTGTCAAGAAAACCAAGTAACTCGAGCATCAGCAGGGAAAGACAAAGCTCGAACGTGTCATCAAGGAGTTACCAGCCAAATATTAAGGAAATGAAGTGGGTATTCGACAAATTCGACGCCAACAATGATGGCAAAATCTCGAAAGATGAGTACAAATCAGCTATGAGAGTGATGGGGAAAGGAGTTGCAGAAAGAGAGATGGAGAAAGCATTTGCTGCCATCGACACCGATGGGGACGGCTACATCGACTACAAGGAATTCAATCAGATGATGCATAACACGGGAGAAGGGATCAACGGCAAGGACATCCGAAGCGCGTTTCAGGTGTATGATATAGATGGCGATGGGAAAATAAGTGCAGAAGAATTAATGGCGGTGATGAGGAAGATGGGAGAGAGATGTAGCTTGGAAGCTTGTCGTAAAATGATAAGAGGTGTGGATGTTGACGGGGATGGTTTAATTGACATGAATGAGTTTATGACCATGATGACTCGCACCATGAAGCCCCTCTAATAATCGATCTGGTGTTATTTTAAATACATCTTCTTCTTTTTTCTAGATTTGTAATAAATATTTGCAGTTTTCAGAATAAAGAGCATAAATCAATAGCATACAACAAAACGAAATATGGTTCATAAAATAGAACAGATAAACAAAGAACAACGAGTTGAAACTGTTGCGGAGGTCTGAGTATAATCATCTTGTCATAGGTCCTACGACGGGAGCAGCTGTAATCCCTCTGCTTTGTCGATCCACGTTTGCTTGCCAACCTTGAACCCAAAATTTTATTTAGGAATGAAAAGCAATGACAAAATAAAAACTCTAACCAGTCCTACTAGTTTCTTATCAAGTGCGAGACATTCAAATTATGATTATATTTAACTTTACCAAAATATTATAATGGAGTTTAAGTATTAATGTCATATAAATTAAATCTTTCTGTCAATTCTAAGCATTAAATGCTGGTTCAAATATAATTTAGAGAATATTTAAGACATGAATGAATCAACATGCAAAGCGCAGCCAACTTACCGATCCCCATATCAAATCCACGGTTCTTGAGCTCTCTATATTCTTGACAAAGTGAGCAAGTCTCGCAGCAGAAATGAACCAAGCAATCAGCACAAGGAGCCTCTTCCAAATCATATTGTCCTCTCAATCTCGACCTATAAACACATGAATACAAGCAGGAAAACCCTGTAAGAGCCAGCAATCCATAAACCCCACCACTTGCTGCACAAGCTGCAAACACAAATTGTTCACACAATTTAGTTCCTGCAGGTTTAAAAAATGGTCTTAAATTGGGTATTTCAGAAGCTTACAGATAGAGCCTTTGTTAACGATTTCAGCAAGTTGTCCAAAGGTAACACAGGGACAGAAACAAGTGATGAAACAATTGGCAGGGTCATCACAACAATGGCAAAGGCCAGTAGACCACGTTGTAGCAGCACTTGCTATTCCACGGAAGTGTGAGACATGGGAAGGAGGCATGTTCATGGGGGCAGTTGGGAACCCTGTTGGTGCATATTTTGCATTGCCATGAGCTGAAGAATACATTTCTTTCTTGTGATCAGCTTGGAGTTTGTGGCAAGGAAAAAAAAGGAAACTTGTAGCTAAAAAAGAAGACATTGGTTCTCAGATTTTAAACCCCGTTTCCAAGAAAGTACTGCTCCAGAGTTCAAAATCAAAGGCTTTGAAAACGATGGTCCCGATGCAAGTAAGTTGAACCTTCCCCATGTGAAGTATCCCTAGCGAGATGGGGAGGGGGGGGGGCCTTACATGGTTGCAAAAATCTAGGTTGGTTACTGCTTACTAATTTCTTATCAAATCCTCAATTAACCTCGATTCGGCTTGCTAGAAATCCTCACCATTAAGTTAATAAACATGATGCCAAGCAATCCAAACACCAATAATTGAATCAAGTGTGCCCTTTGTAAAGATAAGCAAATCATCAACAAAGCATTGGTGTTGTAATATCCTTGTATTTTCGAAATTTTTTTAGTTTGATGATCGAAAAATTATTTTTATTGAATAAACTATTAAATTAAATATTGGGATTTGTGTGCCATTCATTTTGGTTCGTTTGATTGAAAGGGAATTTGATCAAAAAATTTAAATGATAATCGATAAGTGAAATGAAAATTGAAGGACTGATTTGTAAAACAAAAGAAAGTTAGAGATCTGCATAGTTAGTTCTCCCTAAAGACCAATTTAGTGGGTTTGTTGGAATATATGGATATCTGTCAACAAACCATATATTAGAATTTTATGAAAATTAGAAATTAGTTATAATAGTATTCTAAAGGATCAATAAATTAGTCAATTTAGCCTCTATTTTTAATTATATTAACTCTTAGGTAAATAAAGTACGCAAAATGGTCCCGAATAAAATTATAAAACGGTCCTTCGACTATAGGGTGTTGCTTTGTTGAGTCTCTCAATTATTAAAAGTTATAAAATGGTCACCCAACTATTTAGTATGTCCCAAACTCATCATTTTCTGTTAAAAAATTGACAACAGACTGAGTTGGATGTTAACTTGATGATTGAGATATGATAGAATTTGATCGCATAATCTAAAAAAAACTATTATATCTCAGTCAACAGGTTAACATCTAGCTCAGATTATTGTCAACTTTTTTTATGAAAAAAGACGAGTTTGGAACATACTCAATAGTCGGGCGACCATTTTGTAACTTTTAATAGTCGGAGGACTCAACAAAGTAACACCCTATAATCGAATGACCATTTTATAACTTTTAATAGTCGAGATACTCAAAAAAGCGTCATTCTATAGTCGAGGAACTATTTGTGTAATTTACCCTAACTCTTAACATTTCATTTTTAGTTAAAATAATCTTTTTCTAATGAAAATGGTTATTTGACTAATATTCATTGTGTATTCCTAACAATATATTTTCGTATATATTTAATTATTGATGTGACATATATTATACCAATAATTAAGCAATTGTGAAAATGTTGGGTTAACAACAAGTATTGACTGTTAATGAACTAACAATTTCTTTCTAAAAAGGATCATTTCAACAAAGAAAAAAAAAGATGTCGAGGAATAAAATGCTTACAAAATAAGTATCAAAATGACTATTCAAGTAAACATTAAGGATGAATTTTAATATTAAATCTTTACGTTATTTAATGATTAGTTTATGCTTTTTGATGATCTTAAAAAATGATTGATTAATATTATCAATCTGCTTTAATTTTTTATAGACATTTATTTTTTTGAAATTAAGATTTTTGTCACATTTCTTCTTTATTCATTCAACGACGGTAATTGTTATCACTGATTCAAAAATTTCGAAGAGGGATGGGAAGAAAATAAGGTAAGGAAGGAGTCAACTAAGAAATAGTTTGATTATTTTAAAAAGAATAATGAATTTGGGTTTGTATATACATAATTGTTTTCAATTTGAAGTTTTCAAAAATTATGAGTACTTTAATATATATTATATAAAAATAAAGAAGAACAGCAATAATTAATTAAAACGATATATTTTTTATTGGTAAATTAAATATTTTCATAAGTTAATCTTACGAGATAATACAACGTTAACTATTAATGAAAACAATCTTTAAGTGACTTTAGTAGTTAAAGAGAACATTATTATTTTAAAGGTCATGAATTCAAGTAATTGTGTTTGTGTGTGTATATATATTGTCAATCGTTAAGAAAAATTTTAAACATATATTATATTATAATTATCTTAGACAAATAAAAATAATATTGATGAAAACCAATCACAAGTAAACAAAAAGTATTCTATATAAAAAATATTAAAATATAAAACTAAAGTTTATATATTGTGACTTGAGAAAATAAAATAATAAAGGAAAGAATAGAGAAAGATTTTATTTTTATAATTATTAAAGATTGATTTATTTTTATTAATTACATTGATTTAAATTTTTTGAGTGTTTTTAATAGTATAAGATAATGTTATTTTCTCAAAAAAAATTAACTTCAAATATTTATAAAAAAAAAGAGTGTGCCGTTAATTTGTTTTGAATATATATTATCTTATAAATATTTTAAATTATTCAAAATTACTTATTGATTCAAGAGGTGATGTATTAGATTTTTAATTTAAAATTAAAGATTTGAATTTTAGGGTAAAGTACAAGAATGGTTCCCAATTATAGGTACTATTTTATTGAGTCTCACGATTATTAAAAGTTATAAAATGGTCTTCAACTATAGGGTGTTACTTGTTGAGTCCTCTTACTATTAAAAGTTATAAAATGATCATCTGACTATTTATATGTTTCAAACTCTCCTTTTTCATAAAAATATTGATGGTCTTTTGAGCTTGATGTTAACTTGTTGACTGAGATATGATAAAATATAATTCTATAATCATTTGAGGTGTATTTTATGGATCGAGTCTTCGTTTACATTATGTCGTTGAGTCAGTACTTGAAATATTATACCGTTGAACTAATGCTTAAAAGTAACGACGATGCCATAAACATTATTAAAATATAATTTTATCATATTTCAATCAATAGGTTAACGTACAACTCAAATAACCATAATTTTTTTAATAGAAAATGGCAATTTTATAACATATAAATAATCAAGTGATCATTTTGTAATTTTTAATAGTCGAAGACTCAATAAAACAATAATACATATTCTAATAAGAGAAAATAACTTCAGTGACCGAAAATGCCTTATAATATACGATTTTAACCAACTTTTTTTATATTTGCGAAAATGACCAACAAATTCGCAACGCGATCTCGAATTCGCAACGCGAATATGTAAATCGCATTGCGATTTTACGAATTCGCGTTGCGATTTTTCAAATTTGCAACATGATTTTCAAATTCGCAATGCGAATATGTAAATCGCAACGCGAATCTGTAAATCGCAACACAAAAGTCAAATTCGCAACGCGATTTCCAAATTCGCAACGTGATTTACAAATTCGCAACACTGAATTTCAAATTCGCAACTCGATTTCTGAATTCGCAACTCAATTTTCGAATTCGTAACACGAATTTTAATTTCGCAAAAGGTTTTATTTTCACAACACACATATTTTGGGTATATAACTACGCAGCAGCAGCAACTCATAACCTAAATCCCTAAATCGCAACTCATTCCATCTCCATCTATCACTCTCTTCGGCGACATCCGTTCCTATATCCAACGACATCCTTCCCCATCTCTATTTTTTTTACATAATTTTATTTCTATATAATTTTTCAATTATTTCTCTCCCAAATTATCAACTATCAACTTAATAAAGGTATGTTCTTCTCTAAGTTAGTGATGATATGTAGTTTATAGCTCGTTTGTTTAGTAAATTAATTTACAATTTGTAGAATGAAATCATTTAATGTTGATCATGTTTGGATAGATTTGTGTTTTGGAGGGTCATGGGAGAATGTTCATGGTGTTTTACGATATATGTCTTTACCTATGAATCTTCAACTAAAACTGTCATTAAAAAAGTTAACTTATGAAACTCTAATGTTACGTGTTGCAAAGAAATTGAATTTAGAGCCTCTAAGTGAATTTAGGCTATCTTATCAGAGAAAAGGTAAAGTTTATTTGTTAACCGACAATGAAGATGTTGAACGATTCATTGCTTACATTAATGTTTCGCAAGAAGATGATGTTACATTGTATGTTGTTGAATCTAGAAGTAGTGAAGTTGGGTCACTACTGGGTAGTAATCAACTAAGTTCTTCAACCCCAGTTTATGGTGCTCACAATGTACAACGTTATTATCAACCTCAAAATTTAATGGTTCTACCATAATTTTATCACCAAGAAAATTTTGTTTCACCACATTTCCAATACCAAACACAATATCAAACACAATCTCAAAACCCACAACCTTTTCCTAATTCAAATCTCAATCAACTTTCAGCACCAAATTTCAGTTTTCGTATTGACCAGTTAGACGATGATGAGCCAACAGAAAAAATTGTGAGTACTAGTCAGTATTTGAAATTTGATCTTGGTCAATACCCGGACTTTGATCTTCGTAAATACTCGGATTTTGATGATGTTTCAAAAGAAGAAACAAACCTTGCGTGTAATGATTTTGATATTGGTCAATACCCGAATTTTGATGATAAAACAGCTGCTGCCGAGGAAGATGTTGTTGATGATAATGAGGAGGAAGTTACGACTGTGAATGAACATGTTGAACATCCATTCTGTAATTCATATAACCTTTAAGAAAAAGAAGAAGAAGAAGTCCCCGAAGAAAAGAAAAAGAAGAAAATGCCACGGGAGTATAACTGGAATATACTAGAATTACTTCAGATACCGGAAGAAGAGTTGGTAAAGATAGTAGTTGATTGTCACAAAAAAAGTTATTCGTATCAAGAAAGATGATTGTTTTGATACAAAGGAAGACTTGAAGATAGCTTTGTATACGAAATGTGTGGAAGATGGCTATCAACTAAAAGTTAACAAATCAAGCAAATATCGTTTCGAAACAATGTCTATGATTGACAAAAAATGTATGTGGCGTATGATTGCAAAGAGGATAAAAGATTGCGAAATGTTTCAAGTTAGGACTTTTATTGATAAACATACATGTTCAAGAACCCAAGTTTTTCTTCACCATAGACAGGCAAACAAAAAGGTGTTGAGTGGTTTTTTGGCTGAGTTAATGTTTTTGAATGGCAGGGTATATCGGGGACATGAAATTATGACTAACATGAATGCTCGGTTCAAGATTAGTATTTCATATTCTCAAGCTTGGAGAGCCAAATGTTATGCCTTGGAATTGTTGAGGGGGTCGCCAGAAGCATCGTTTGCCCAACTGTCGGCTTATTGTCACAATTTAAAGCTGAAAAATCCTGGGTCGGTAACTCATATCAAAACAGATAGAGATGGACGCTTTGAGTTGCTGTTTATCGCCATTGGTGTTGCGGTTAGTAAATCAATATAATTTTTTTGACTCATTTTTGTTAGTTACATGCATTTCACATTTAAATGATTATATTTCTTATGTATATTATTTTGTAGATTCGTTCGCTTATTACTTGCATGCACCCAATTATTATAGTTAACGGAGCACATTTGAAAGGTTGATACCTTGGAGTAAACTTATTAGTAGTAGCCATGGATGCTAACAATGGGATATTGCCAATAGCTTACGGGGTTGGCAAATCTGAAACCTCTGTTTCATAGACATGGTTTATGGGGCATCTTAGGGATTGCATAGGTCCTATTAGCAATCTGACAATCATATCCGATAGGGCAAACTCAATTAACAACGCTGTTAGAAGGTGTTTCCCAGATGCTTTTCATGGACTTTGTGGTGTTCATTTGTACAGAAATCTAAAATCAAGGCATGCTGGTATAAAAAATCACAAATGGACATATTGGAAGGCTGTAAAAGCTTATCGGGAAGTGGATTTTAATAAGCATATAAATTGTTTAAGACGTGTTTTGCCTCAATGTGCTCAAACACTAGAAGCTGTCGGGTTTGAAAGATGATCAAGAGTACATCAACTTGGAGCAAGATATGGTTTCATAACGTCTAATAGTGCAGAATCAATCAACGCTCTAAGTCGTCATTCCCGAAAATTACCCATTACTATGTTAATGGAGTTTTTTCGAGCCTCTATTCAACAGTGGTACTACAAGAAAAGAAACCATGCATGTATTATTTCTTTAAATTCGTAACTTATCATATTTAATATATATTTTACTAAGTATTATTTATTTAAATTTACAGGAACATTGGAACGTCGTGTTACACTGTGGACTACAAAAAAAAATAACGAAATGTGTTGTGAAGTCAACGTCATGGAGAGTTGAACCATGTTCAAACACTTTGTTTGAAGTATTAGATAATAAATTAAATGGGCTTGTCGATCTAAATGCAAAAAAAATGTAGTTGTATGAAATGGCAAACATCTGGTTATTCGTGGGCCATGTTATAAAAGTTGCTCTTCATCTAAACCAATATGATTCAAGCGCATACACTATGGATTGCTACACTACAGAAGTATATCAACAGACTTATGCCGAGATTGTCTACCCTATTCCACATCCTTCTGAGTGGGACATACCAGATGACTTACAAACAATTTTGCCACCAGTCATGGACAGCAGGCTACCTGACCGACCAAAAAATCATGATTGTATACCGTCTAAGGGTGAAGAGAAGAGGATATCAACATGTAGGGGGCTTCATCTTTTGGGACTTATTAACTTAGGTGATTTTTAAATGCAAACTTTGTATTATGTGTATTTTATGTGTGAATGCATACATTTTCAGTTAGACATGCATTAGTAACTTGAGTTTGAACATTGCTATGATCTGTTCAGTTGTTATCACTTATCAGATTGTTGTCTTTTATCTTTTTCAGTTGTATTTTATATAGTCAAATATGCAACGTGAAAATCAAATTCGCAACGCAAAAAACGCAATGCGAATTTGACTTTCGCAACAATCGCAACGCAAAAATCGCAATGCGAATTTTACTTTCACGTTACGAAAGTGTACCTTCAACAGGTCTTTTTTACCTTCAACATAATGCATATTGAAAATTAAACAACAAATCAATTAAACATTGTTGTGGGTACATTATTTGATCATTGTTATGGGTACATTATTTGGAAAATAATGTTCCAGACTTCGTTAGAAATAACCCTTTTTCATCGGATTAATTTCGTTGTGGGTACATTATTTGAACATTGTTATGTATAAATTTGTTGTGTATGTATGTTTTGGTTTGATTATATTGTATGTATATTTTCATTCAGATGGGATGGGTTGTCCATAATAAAACAATCTATCTATTCCATGTGAGTACTTTATTCCCACCATGTGACAAGTGTGACAACCCCATCAACTCACAACTCAGCTTTGAACTCAATCAATATTATCTTTTAGCTTGATGGTTCATAAAGCATGTTACTTGAACAATATGAATCAATTATTCAATTTTCATGTTCAATTTAACACTGCATTTCAAATTCATTTCATATGTAATTGGAGTTTGAATTTAAATTTCAATTTGAGTTTGAATTTCAATATAAATTTCGGCTCCACTATAAATATTAGGCCGAGCCTTTGTTCCATCCAAACAACAACTTACTCAATGGAATAACTTAGCCAATATGCATGTTATCATTGAGTATTCCTAATTTCCATTGTTTTTTTTCAACTTTAAACTCGAGGGAAATCCCAACCATCGTAATTTTTGGTTAACAAGCAGGAAGATTGGATATACGAAGAATGCCTTTCGGATACTATCCATTTCAGTCAGCTCACTGAGGTAGGTTAACCTAAACCGAAACTGTCTTAGCCAAACATACTTGATGTAGAAGCAGCTGTAGATATAAAATCTCAATGGTGATGCATTTGGTTCTCAAACAGTTAAAGCATCAGAAACGTTTTAGACGTATGATCTGGGTGGTATACGGGAAATGCAACAAATGGCAACTAAAAATCCCAATAATTGAGGGCTACAACTTGTAATAATAACAAAAATAATTGAAGGGTACACGTGTATAAACTATCGATACTTTGCTAAATTAACAATGTAAACGGTAAAATTCTACCGGTGCAATGGTAATAGGCGTACATGACAAGCGTCTCAACTTGTTATTTACGGCTATTTTCATTATACCGGAGAACTTTTATCCGTTTACACTGTTAATTGTACCGGTACTTATGCTTTACGTGTGTATCTTCCATTATTTCAACATTATTATTAAAAGATCTAGCGTTTAATTCTTGAGAATTTTTAGATGCATTTTGTTGCATTACCTGTGAACCACCCAAATCATAAGTCCGAAATGCTTCCGATGCTTTAAATGTTTGAGAACCAAATAGATCGCCTTCAAGATTTTAAATATGCAGCTGCTTCTACATCAGCTATGTTTCTCTCAGACTGTTTCGGTTAACGGTTATCCTATCTTCATGAGCTGGATGAAATGGATAATATTCAGAAGGTATTTTTTTTTACATAATTTTATTTCTATATAATTTTTCAATGATTTCTCTCCCAAATTATCAACTATTTGTAGAATGAGTTAGTGATGATATGTAGTTTATAGCTCGTTTGTTTAGTAAATTAATTTACAATTTGTAGAATGAAATCATCTAATGTTGATCATGTTTGGATAGATTTGTGTTTTGGAGGGTCATGGGAGAATGTTCATATGGTGCCAAGCAAAAGGAAATCAAAATCGCAATCAAAATCCCAATCACAACCGGCTTCACCTTTTGGGACTTATTAACTTAGGTGATTTTTAAATGCAAACGTTGTATTATGTGTATTTTATGTGTGAATTCATATATTTCAGTTAGACATTCATTAGTAACTTGAGTTTGAACATTGCTATGATATGTTTAGTTGTTATCAGTTATCAGATTTTTTGTTGCGATTGTTGCGAAAGTCAAATTCGAAACGCGAAATCGCAACATGAAAATCGCAACGCGAATTTGACTTTCGCGCTGTGAATTTGACTTTCACGTTGCGAAAGTGTACCTTCAACAGGTCTTTTTTTGCCTTCAACATAATGCAGATTGAATTTTAAAACAACAAATCAACTTTTACAAATCAATTAAACAAGCAAAAAATAATTCTTATTTTCTCATAAATTAAACAAATCAACTTTTACAAATCAACTTTTACAAATACATCAATTTCACGCAGACAGTTGTTTATGCACAAATACATCAATTTCACGCAACTCACTTCAGGATTAACTTGCAGAAACCAAACATTTGCTCAAACAACACTTTCTACACATCTAAAACCAACAAACAACAAATTATTGAATTCTAGGTACTTAACCAAACATTTTCAAACCAACAAAGAGTATATATGTTAACAACACTTGCTCAAACTTACCAATTGTTTATGCACACTTTCAGTACGCAGATGCAGGTAGGCAGCGTCTCGTATATATCGCTCTAGCCATAAAATACTGAAATCACAAGCCTACTGCACCTCTATCTCTATCTGTGGGAGGTAGAAACTGTTTACTTCCTGTCGTCAAACGTTCCAAGCACATGCATACGAGGGGACCACAATCCCCTCTGGCTCCCTACGTTTGTTGTGGCGCGGTCTCGTCTCTGATCATTGTAACTTTGAACTTTTTTTGGCTTCTTGTTTCCAGAATTAGTCCAATAATCAATCACATCCAAGTATTTAGCCAAATGAGCACTCCATCCCTTACAAATAATACCTCTCAAATCAGACAATGGTATGTAATTCAACATGCTGTCATATACCATTGTCTTTAGGGATGGGAGTTGAAGATCGATGAGAAGCCAATGACGACGTTCCAAAACAGGGATAAACACCTGCAATCATAAATAATAATTCAATTGCGCACATCAAATTTTTATTTATGAACACCTTTAAAATATTCAAAAATAAATAATAACCTTATCGACCTCCAACCACGCAGGATAAAGTTTAGCTTTTCCATTACCCAACACATATGAAGTGTCTCTCTGATCCTTCAAGTGAGCTACGTGAAAAGACGTCGGCATAATAGTCCATCGCGTATTTTTTATTTTCTTCAATTTCCTTATTATCAGAAGACGTGACACCCATGCATCAATATGCTGTTTTATAAAAAAAATACATATATTAGTGAATTTCATAAATTTAAAAAAAAATGATCAAAATGCAATATAAGAAGAATATAAGACTTACCCCCCCCCCCCGTCGAAATAGCCATTGTCTTCAACCCCTAATAACACACCCCACCAAAACCGATCAAGAAACAAATGCATATCATCGTCGAGTTTTCATATGTCAGCGTAACACCCCTGGCTCCGCTCATGTAGATAAAAATCAACAGCGGTTTTAGCCCAAAGGGTATTATTCAGAATTGTGTCTGGTATTGTTCTCCTCTCCACTTCAGATACCGGAATGGTAATGACCGGTAACTCATACGAAAGCCAACTCTCATCCATCATGTCGGGCACTTGAGGGGGTTTATTAATATGTCGACATATTATGCCATGTGAATCGGGCTCTCGAACGGTGGGAGTGACCTCTTAAACGATGACAGGGGCCTCTTGAACGATGGGAGGGGCCTCTTGAATGATGATAAGGGCCTCTTGAACGATAAGAGAGGCCTCTTGAACGATGACAGGTGAATCGGGCTTCTTCTTACGGAGTCTTGGCACTATTGGGGTGAACGAAGACGTAATGGCATGTGCACGACGTCTGATGCGTGAACCCCGTCATGCAAGAAAAACCCGACATAAAGCATCTACCTTATCGGACCGCTAAAAATAAATTAATACATAAATTAGTAAATAAACAAATAAATAATGCCGAAAAAGGTTATTTGCATATAGTATTAAACAAACTTATCTCATTCTACAACGATGCAACAATCTCACGTAGAGCGGCTACCTCATCACGTAAAGTAGATACCTTACCATGTAAAGCACCATTGTCATCGCATAAAACCTCTACCTCACCACGTAAAGACTGTACCTCATCACGCCATGCACCATTGTCTTCACGTAAAGTATCGACCTTCTCACACAAAGCATTGATCTCATCACGTAACTCCCCTAACTCATCCCGTGGAGGTGGAGAACAGGGAGATAAATGTCGTGGCATCTTTGCCGGTTGCCTATCATGAGGTGATGGTGGAGAAGAGGCTCGATGATGTGACAGAATAGGTGATGGCTCTCATTGTGGATGTGTATAATCGACTCGATCAGGTAATGGCTCTGGGTGAGGTGATGGCTCTCAAAGTGGGGGCTACTCATCATTTGTGCCATAAAAAAAACCCTTACTAGCTTGCCACCAATCAGTGACAAGCTCAGCCTCTGTGGGTGTCAGCCTCTGTAATGGATAGTTGGCCTCCTAACAATATAAAAGCTCAAACAAAGTTAAATGTCTACTAGTAATAACTTGTTTACATATGGTAGTATTTATGTTAACTTACATCATTCATCGTCGTATATGGTAGTAACTCTTCCCAATCCAACAGCCGGATCCTCCTCCAAGAAATAGCCCTAGGAATATCATTTGAATTTTTGATTGTATATGTACGCATGCTGAGAAAAGCCTAAAATATCCAAATCTACAAACAATATAATACACAAACATTAGTAATTGTTAAATAATATAATTTTGAAAACATTATATAGAAATTCTTACCTTAAAGGCCCAAATAAAGCCTGTCAAAGTGTATTTGAAACCATGTCCACGTAAACTTTTTCGGTCCTCAAAGGAAGACGACAACTTTTTCCAGGTAGCTTTCCATAGATATGAACCCCACAGAAACATGTTCCATGCATTTAGGTCCTTTACCAATAATATTAGGTCCTCAGAAATAGGTTTTTTGGCCTCTTTGCCTAAAAAGCCGGCATACAAAAGTAATAAATGGCATACTCGGACAACATCGAGGTCATTCATCCGAGTAAAACCATCTTTAACAAATAATCTTTTCAAGTCGTTGACGTATAAACTAAGCTTCGCCTTTGCCAGCTTAGGAAAAACCCGAGATAACCATGATGGGTGGGCGATATGACTAGTATACCGACCTACATCATTGTGTCCGAAGCGTAGACCAGTGATTAAGCAAAACTCCTCCCCCCCCAAAACAAGTATACGCCGGAGGAAAATGAAACCATATCTCTTAATCACCACGTTGTATCCTCTCGGGTAGATCGTTAGTCATTGTCTGAAGAAACAAATGGGTCAACATAGCATCTCCACTTGGATGTTGTACTTTTAGCCATGACCCGAAGCAAGTATCCTCAAACAATTTTCTTTGTACAGGTGTAAGCGTCGACGCAATGTAGTGGCTAGGCTTAATTTATTCCTTAAGGTCAATGAAGCCGAAAAAAAAATCTACAAAAACAATAAACATACAAAGTTAGATATACCAAAAACTACAAATTATACACTATAAACAGACATGATATTAAACAGTGAAAACAAAGCCAAATATGTTTCAAACTTGCACGGTATTCACCTAAGTCATTATTCTATCATAGTTCACAAAATGCATCAGATAACATTCCAGAAGTAAACACTTATATAAACATTTAAAAGGACGACATATAGGTTTAGTGCAGGTTCAAGGACAACATAAAGAGTAGTAGTTTATTCTTGAAACTTAAATTCGCAACACTGTGAAGTTAGTATTTGTCTTTGTTTTTTTGTTGAAGTAATGCAATTCATTCAAGTTTCAATTTGCAGAAGAAGAATAGTTTCTGAAACTTAAAATCGCAACACGAAAATGAAAATCGCAACGCGAAATGAAAATCGCAACGCGAAACTAAAATCGTGTTGCGATTTTCATTTTCGTGTTGCGAATTTAAGTTTCAAATAGTCTTCTGCAAATTGAAACTTGAATGAATTGTATTACTTCAACCAAAAGACAAAACAAAGACAAATACTAACTTCACAGGGTTAAATACTAAACAGTTTAGCAGTATTGACAGCAACCGAATGAATTTACTAAGCAATCTAAGTGAAATGGTTAATCTATTATTGAAATTACCAGTAAATTTATCATCAATTTAAATATGAAAAATCTAATAATAATACAAAATTTTCAAAATAAAAATAATTAAAAAAACTAACCCTAGGTGGTTGATTTTCCATTTCTGACCGTGAATGGTTGTGAGGGTGGCTCTGAAAGATGGAGATAGACGGATTTCGCCGGAGATGGGGACGGATTTCGTCGGAGATAGGGACGGATGTCGCCGTAGAGAGGTGAGAGATGGAGATGAGATTGAGTTGTGATTTAGGGTTTTAGGTTATGATTTACGATTATACTGTTTACATTTGTGTTGCGAAATTAATATTGTGTTTCGAATTCGAAAATAAAATTCTCGTTGCGAAAATAAACGCGCTTTGCGAATTTGACTTATGTGTTGCGATTTACAGATTCGCGTTGCGATTTACAGATTCGCATTGCGATTTACATATTCGCATTGCGAATTTGGAAACTAAGTTGCGAAATTGGAGTTCGCGTTGCGAATTCGAGATCGCGTTGCGAATTTGTTGGTCATTTTCACAAATCCAAAAAAAGTTGGTTAAAATCGTATATTATAATGCATTTTCGATCACTGAAATTATTTTCTCTTCTAATAATTATTTTATAATTTTAATAGTTGAGAAACTTAATATAGTAAGATTTCATAATCAAAGACCATATGTGTACTTCACCTTAAATTTTAATAAAGAAAAAATTAGATTGAAAATATCATTATTTTTATAATATTAAAAAATAGGTTGAACGACATAAGTGCGTAAGTGACGTGCCATTTAAACTCAACGGGATAACACTAGTGCTCATCAGGTTACCTGACACGTGGCACCTATATAACCCCCAAATTCCATCCTTTATTTCTCTTTTGTTTTTTAACCTTTTTGTTTGTCTTCGAAAATGCGGATTAATATATTAAATAAATGACGTAATCGAAAATTTAATAAGATAATTAATAAATTTGGTAAAATGTTATTATAAATATTGACATGTTCATAATGTTGTAGGTGAAAAATATGAAAAATTATTAAAAAATTTAGTAATTAATAAATTTTGGTTATTGATAGGTATCGATACATATATATAAATATACATACTTCACTGTCGAAAATAATAATTTAGGGTTATTTTTTGAATGAGTTTTAAGATATTAATTTAGTAATTATAAACGTCTAATGACTTATTTTTATGTTACGATATATATTATTATTAAATTAAAAATAATAAACATAGATATTACATATTTATTATTATCTTTAGTTAAAATTGTTAAAATTAAATTATAAATAATATTTTATAAAAAAATCTAAACAATCAAATATTTTTTTTGTGTAAATGAAATTATTAAATTAATGTTGTAGGTAGAAAATATGAAGAACTAATAAAAAATTTTGAAACATAAATTGCATAGTTTATGTATTTATACTTACTCTAAAAGTATGAATATTGTTTCGATAGTAAGTTATGTCCAACTATTGTCTTGAAAAATTATTTATACTTATATTGTATGTATATATACTTATATTTAAAACTTAAACGGTTAAAATAAAATAAACACTATCTATTATGTTGAACTACCTACTGATTTATTTGAAGGTTACTAATAATATAAAAAGTAAAATAAAATAGGCGATATATATTACGTTAAAATGCGTACCAGTTTGTTTAAAGGTTACTAATAATGTAAAAGGTAAAATAAAATAGACGGTACCTATTACGTTAAATAGACGCTACCTATTAGGTTAAATAAACGTTACCTATTATGTTAAAATAGCTATCGGTTTGTTTAAAGATTAATAATAATGTAAACGGTAAAATAAAATAGGCGCTACCTATTACGTTAAAATATCTACTGGTTTGTTTAAAGGTTACTAATAACGTAAATGGTAAAATAAAATATGTGCTATCTATTATGTTAAATATGCGTTACCTATTACGTTAAATAGGTGCTACCTATTACGTTAAATAAACGCTATCTATTACGTTAAACTAACTACCGATTTGTTTAAAAGTTAATAATAATGTAAACGTTAAAATATATACAACATAACCGTTTGAATTTTTTTTAAATTCGAAAGTATGAATAATTACTCTAAAAATATGGATACTCTAAATGTTAATAATAATGTATTTATACTTACTCTAAAAATATGTATACTATTTCGACAATAATGTAAATGGTAAAATATATACAACTTAACCGTTTGAAATATTTTTTTAAAATTTGAAAGTATAAATACTTACTCTAAAAGTATAGATACTCTATAGGTTAATAATAATATATACTTACCAACAACCAGTTGGTCTAGTAGGATAAGGCACTAGGTCCCTTAAGCAATGTCAGAGATTGAATCATGACATTTGCGAATAGAGCAAACTGGGTTGGGAGGGTCGCCCTCGCCTCTGCAGTACCCGATCTGGATTAGTAGGTCAATATATCAGATACCAGTGATTAATTCAACAATAATAATAACAACAATAATAATAATGTATCCATAATAATAATGTATCCATAATAATAATGTATCCATACTTATTATAAAAGTATTGATATTTGTTAAAGTATCGACCATCATATTATAGTAGTATCAATATTTATTTTAAAAATAATTGTCATCCAAAGATACATAATATATTAAATCATGTCGATATCATTAAATATAAATTTAATATTACAGATTACAACCTACTTCTTTATTTAAAATAACATTATTGGGTGCAACCTAGTATGTTAATATTTATTTATAACAAAATAAGAAATTAACATATTTTGTTCTCGTGAGATTTCGAAGATCCCACCAGCTTAAACTTTGATAACATTTTAGGCGCTACATAATATGTTGATAATATTAATAACAAAATAAGTAATTAACTTATTTTGTTATCGTCGAATTTCTAAGCACCATCAACTTAAACTTTGATAATATTTTAGGCGATAACTAATATGTTGAAAATATTGATAACAAATTAGGTAATTAACATATTTTATTATCGTCATATTTCGAAGGTCCCATCAACTTTAAAAATGTGTTACCTATTACATTAAATAAATGTTAATTGTTATGTTAGTATGATTAATAATATTTCCAATAATTAACATATTATTATTGTCGGATTTCTAAGGCTCCATCAGCTTAAACTTTGGTAATATTTTAAATGCTACTTAATATATTAATAATATTGACAACAAATCAAATAATTAACCTATTTTGTTATCGTCGAATTTCTAAGACCCATCAACTTTAAAAAAGCGCTACCTATTACGTTACATAAGCGCTACTTGTTATGTTATTATGATTGATAATGTTTTCAATAATTAATCGGTTATGTTAAAATCAATATTTTGTTGGCTCATTTCATATACGACGATAATATTCCTGGTTATTATCATTATTATTACCAACACAAATTAAATTTACAGTGAAAACATATGACATTTCCGATAACACTTTTAATCGATCACCTATTCAATTAATCACACTAATTTTTAAATCGTATATTAGTCCGTCACCATGAAACCTCCCCTTCTTAGAGGCGAAAATTAGAAAAAGGAAAGGAAAAAAAAATAAAATCCAGAATTTATATTTTACACGTTCCATCACATTCTGTTTATTATTTTATCAAAAACTTCCCTGAGAAAATTTAACAGAACACATGAACTCTTGGCCTGTTAACTGGGAAGCACTCGACGCTCTCATTATCGACTTCGCCAAATCAGAAAACTTGATCGACGACTCTTCCCCACCTTCTTCTCCTTCTCTCTCCTCTTCTTATCATTCGAGGTTAATCATTCGCCAGATCAGACGGTCTTTACATGTCGGTAACATTGACACTGCCATTGATCTGCTCCGAGTTCACGCTCCTTTTGTCCTAGAAGATCAGCGCCTTCTCTCTCGGTTACAGAAACTGGTTAATCTCTTAGTCTTATCATTTTTCTTAAGTTACTAAAAATGTGTTTGGGCGGAATTAGTTTTTTTTTTCCGAGTTTGGATTTTTTATCGTTGATTGCAGTTCCTTTTTCTTTTTGAAGAAATTTATTGAGTTATTGAGGAAAGGAACAAGGGACTATCATGCCTTTGCAGTTGATTACTTAAGAAAGTCTCTTGCTCCTTGTGCTCTCAATGCCTATCCGGTAATTTTTTCTTCCTCTTTTAGTAAATATATTCTTCTTTCTGATAATTAATGTTTGTGTTTGGAATTTAATATCATACTAATGCCCACTATTTTGACACCGGTGATACTAATTTTTGAATTGTGTGAGTTATTATTATCATGCACTTATTCGTTGCCATTTTTATTTGAATTGATGTTATGGGAATAGTTGAATGTGTAGTTTGTAATAAAATTTTTGGAAAAAAGGGTTATTTTGGAGATATTATGAAGAGATAGGAGTAATGTGTTACCATGCTTCCCGATTTCTGTGCTGTTATTATATGTGTTGAGAACTCCTTTCTTAAGTGACATCTACTAAAGAAGCCTTTCTTCTAGTAGCTGTCCTAAATTGTCTTCCTGTCACCTTATATGTTTGTGTTTTACTGAATACCTAATTGAGATTTTGGCGCTTAATTTACCCAAACCTTCAGACAATGGATTGGAAGATGAATAACTTCCAAGATAAGTGTCTATGTTATTGACCATATGGAATGTGCTATATATTAATAAAAATTACTGTATGCTAATGTGCTAAGACTTGGATGTTGTGTCAACGCGAACCTGAAAATTTTGATTTGTACTATCTGGTGGGAAAAGGATATCCAAATCTGGTCATTCTGTTACAAGTAGATGATGGTAACTTCTTTTTGGGTTTTGGCACTTTACCTGCTGATTATAGGATCATTTTTTAAGAATAGAATTAATGCTTTTAAAAGATACCTAGAAAATAGTCAATTCAGTTCAGATATGTGCTGTTCATGGGGTTGCTGATCGATTTGTGCATCCATATAGGAAGCGTATGAGGAATTCAAGCATGTTCTTCTTGCCTTTATATAACAAATATGATCTAACTTCCCCTGTGGCTAATGAGGTGAGTTGGGAGTTTGGCCTTATAAACAACTTATTGTATGATATGATTGCTGAAGAAGAGGAATCTTGTCGTTTTTTGTGTACAGTGGGCTGAGAAGAGGAGGTATGATATTGCTGGATTACTGTCTTCTGTTTTAAGAGCTCATTTTCATGCATATAATCCCATCTTTTCAATCACATTGAGATATCTGATGAGGTACGACTACAACTTTTGATAGATATAATTTTATTGAGTACTCTGTCGATATTTGTGCCCATTTGTATTGATTCCGATAAATTTGCAATGATTTCCCTGCCTTTGTCAGCATACATAAAGGATTTTGCTTTAGACAAGGAATTGTATCACCCATTTCAAATCTTACTGAGAGATTGCTCCTTGAGGAATGTGACTTCCCTGCAATACCTCCAGAGAGTTTGTATGAGGCACAAGTGTTGGACGAGGTGATTTTTTTTCATGGCTAGAGTGTTTTCAGGTGTTCCTTGGGGAGAAAATGAGTCATATATTAGTCTGGTTTGATGCATGAATTTGCTGTCCTGTGTGCTTATGTGTTAGGTTGTATGGATTCCTTTTATAATTGTGTGTTGATTTTGAAATTCAGGTGGATATACAAGCTCTTGCACATGCTGTAGAGCTTACAAGACAAGGGGCTATTGATAGCTTGAGATTTTCCAAGGGTGATCTGTTTGAGGCATTTCAGGTTGTTGAAACTTTTACCGATCTAATACCTTCTCCCGACCTTATTTTTTTTGGAAATTCAGGTTTTTTTGTTGTCTTTACTGAATCAATTGTGATACTATTTCCCTTAAACTCAAAGATGAAAGTCGACTGAGTATTAAGGCTTTTTGTCGGACAAAAGTTTAAAAATGACTTTCAGTGATTGTCTAATTATGATGAACGCCTACAGAGTACTAAGTTTTTTTGTCAGATAAAAGTTTGAAAATGACTTTGAGTAATCATCTTCAGATTTACACTGGACATGATGATGTTCACTTAATATTTCAAATTCTAAAGATCTCTCACATGCATCACTTAATCTATCTGGCCCTGGGCCTAGAATCTCTAATTGGTGGTTTTGGGTTACTGGTTGATAAGTTACGACTTCGCATGCAGAATGAAATATGTCGAATGAGATTGGATGATGCAATGCTTGATGAACTTGTTCGTGATTACTGTGTTTACAGGGGAATTGTGGATCTGGTATTTCATTCCTTCTAGTATAACTCTTAATATCAATTATTCTCACTGTATCTGTCATCATTGAAATGGTGATCAACTTGTCCTTTCTCAGGAATGAAAACACTTTCTGAACCTCTGAAAGGTAATCCACCTGAGTCTGGGTGTTATTCATCACTAGAATCTTCCATTGATGTGGATCATAGAGGTGCTAAGCGTTCAAATAGTGAAACTTCTGCTAATACTGATCTGAGCAGCATGCAAGGAACTGATTCGGAATTAAGATTTGCTTCTGAGCCCAGCAACAATCTCGAAGATTGTAGCCCCAGTGGGTCACATCATTCTGAAAATTCAAGTCTCTTAAGAAACAGAAGTCATGGAGCTGGTGAAAGAAGTAAATGTAAGCAGTGGAGGGGAAGATGTGATGAACTGGATTTTATTTCTGTTAATCATTTTGATCAATATGGAAAAGAAGAGGTTAACACTGCATTACAAGTTCCCAGCACAACTATATCAAAGGCATAAAAGTTACATTTTAGATTTTTGTTGCTGTTTGTGTTTTATGATAATTGATGGATAATAGCATAATTTTATCATGCAGGGAGTGGAAAATACCAATGTGGAAGACAAATATGAAATTGTTCTTCGGATGAAGGAGCTATCTAGCATAGGAATGGCTGCTGAGGTCGTGGAGGAAATTAATGCATTGGATCCAAACTTCTTTGAGCAAAATCGTGTTTTGTTGTTCCAACTCAAATAGGTTAGTTGAGTTTGTACTGGAAGTGGCTTCATTATTAAAAATTCCGGCTAAATTTCTGTCTAAATTGCCGATAACTTCCGAAGAATGTTAGCTTGACCATTCTTTCTGTTTTAGGTTGAATTTCTGAAACTGGTTGGATTGGGTGATCATTCTGGTGCTCTAAGGGTTGCATGCTCCCATTAGGCCCCTTAGCCGCTTGTGACCCCACTTTGCCGAATCCCTTGAAGGAGACTTTGGTATCACTGCTTCGACCAAGTGAAGATACACTTGTGACAGGCTTGCCTTTACATGCTCTTGCTACTGCACTTCAAGTACACTAAAATTTGTAACTCTCAATATATATATACAGATATTTTCTTCTTTATTTTTGCTACTTGAGTATACGGTTTTCTATCTTGGTTAGGTTGCTTTCGGGAAGAGGCTTGGTATCGAGGAGCCTCATCTGGTGAGCATTTGTTTTATCATGTTACAAACTCAACCCACATGATATCCTCTTCTTCTCAAAGCTAGTTGCATAATTAGCTCATCAAATTTGCATTGGTTTACAGTTAGACGTTAGACAATAGTCGATAAGTATTATGCTGATATTATGTGAGTTTTGGGTATACGCAGGAATTCCTGGCATTGCCAAGGGCTGATGCAATCCATCTCCTTGCACAATACAAAGGAAATGCTGAGACAGTAATCCAGCAAATATTTGCATAGATATTTACATGCAATGTAGAAAAACACATTTGTTATGGTAAGAAGTCTGATGATTTTTTTGCTGTTGTTGAGAAATGATATTATTTTATTCAATTTATATATCGGTTGTAGATATTTTAAAAAAAATTAAACTTCAAAAGATTACTCATTTACAGAGTCCGCATTTCTTTACAGGAAAAAAGGTGTTGATTGTTGGTTTTTTTAATTGTTACATCCGTACATGCCAAAAGTTGAAAAAAATAGTAAAATATCCCAGCTTCGAAATTATTTAACCTTCTAACAAAAAATGTACAATAGCATGCAAGTCGTATTAACACTTGATTGATTTTGGTGATTGGTGAAAGTTGTCTATTTCTTTCGAGGTGTTTAGTATTGGATTTCAGCATTTTATAAATTGTCCGCAGCATTTTTTAAAATTAGAAAGTTGTTAGTAAAAGGTGAAAAAATACCTTCAATCACCTAAACTTCGTCTTCTTCCCCGTCAAACTCAAATTCTTTCTTCTACAAGTCGACTTTGTATTCAATGTAAGTTGGCAGAAAACTGAAGTCCTCTACTGCACCCGATTTGGGTTTAAAAGAGTCTTTCCTGATTCGATTTAAATATTTATGTATATACTTTTTATTAGATAAAACAAGAACTTAAATGAAAAAAATATTATAATTATTTCTAAATATATGAAGAGCAATTATAATATTACACCCGATTCAATCACAAAAAAGTTGATATAACCTAATTTGAACTTGAATTTAAAAATTGATTTTATCAAATCAGATTAGAATCTATCACATAGGGATGAAACAACCCTCCCCAGATGTAGTTTAATTATTTTTAATACCAACGGCGCAGGGGCACTTATATTTTACAACTTAGCATGGCAGGGAATCAAATGAGTTTTGTCCACTTGCTATTTGCGACTTTGCAGAGGGTTAAAAAAATCACTAGCAATCTTTCAAGGTTTGCCAGAGGATGGGGACTTCCTCAGATGTAGGAGCCACTTTATATATATATATATATATGTATGTATGTATGTATAAAGCACTTTTGCAAGATTCTTCATATATACTAAATTATTCTTCTCTGAGTGGAGAGTTTTAAAAAGGCGGCTCTAAGACTGAATTGGTGCTCTTGGTTTTGAGTTTTGACTTGATCAACCATGACAAACGCAAGTGGAGCCTCTTCACTAATTACGAGATTTACACATAGTAAATATTGTTGAAAATTGGTTTTTCGGTGCAAGTTGTTGCACAGAAAGTTGCAAGCTGTTGCACCAAAAGTTGCAAGCACCTCTTGAATTTTGCATGGTAAAATCATAAATTTAGTCTCTGTACTTTAAGATATTTATAAATTTAATCCTTAAGCTTCAACTATAAATACCCTAACCCATTTAGCTTTAAAACCACCACATATCATTCTAGCTTTTTCCCAATACTAGAGAAATTAGAGAGTTTTCTTGAGAATTTTTTTCTCTTTTTTATCAAGAGAGAATTGTCATTGTTTTCTTCTTGTTAGATCTAGAGAAATTGTAATTCCTATTTTCTCATAGTGAAATTCTTATACCGTTGCACGTGGTTTTTACCTATATTATTTAGGGGTTTTCCACGTAAAATTTGTGTATTTTTTATCTTTATTTTTATTTTCTCAAATTATCAGTTGTGATTTTGCTCTATCCGATAGCCGTATTCCGCAACAATTGGTATCAGAATCAGATTTGAGTGTGTAATATCTACTTATTATCTTTGTGGTTGCCACCAAAAGGTGGATCCTCCAACATAAGAAAGTAAGAAGGTATTACACATTCTTTGAAGGTTCCAGAGAATATTCACGACAGTGAAATAGTGGGAGCTATCCGTAATAGAAGCTATGACAACGAAATTTGATATTGAAAAGTTCAATGGGAGAAATTTCTCATTGTGGAAATTGAAGATGAAGGCCATCCCGAGGAGATGAATTATTGTCAAGCATTGAGTAGAAGAAGACAGCTAAGGAGATATGAGATAAAAAAATCCAAGAAATGCAAATTCTTTGGATATGCTAATGGTCTAAAGGGGTATCGCTTGTGGGATTTCACTGCCCGCAAAGTGATCATCAGAATGGATGTTATCTTTGTAGAAAAGAAGAAGATGATAGCACTGAAAAGTCAAAGACTACAAAGATACATGTGGAAAAGGAACTTGAACAAGTAGATTCTCCTGAAGCAGAACCAGCACATGATGAACAAGAACCAGAGAGTTTTGAAGCTCCAACAACTCGTCAATCAGATCGTGTGAGAAGACGTCCCAATTGGCACTCATATTATGTTATAGAAGGAAATATTGCATACTGCCTTTTAACAGAGAACGGTGAGCCATCAACATACCAGGAGGCAATAAACAGCTCAGATGTTTCACTATGGATGATGGCGATGCAAGAAGAAATAGAAGCCCTTTATAAAAATAATACATGGGACTTTGTGCCACTACCACAAGGAAGGAAGCCAGTTGGTAACAAATGGGTCTTTAAAATCATGCGAAATGGTAACAATCAAGTTGAGAGGTATCATGCAAGACTGGTGGTCAAAAGATATGCTAAAAAATAAGGTATTGATTTCAATAAAATATTTTTTCCTATGGTTTGACTAACAACAGTTCGAGTAGTCTTGGCAATATGTGCTATATTGAACTTACATCTAGAGCAGCTAGATGTTAAAATAACTTTTCTTCATGGAAATTTGGAAGAAGAGATTTATATGCTCCAACCTGAAGGTTTTGAAGAATAAGAAAAGAAGAACTTGGTTTGCAGGTTGAACAAATCTCTGTACGGTCTAAAGCAGGCGCCAAGATGTTGGTATAAGAGATTTGATTCCTTCATTATGTGCCTTGGATACAACAGACTTAATGTAGACCCCTGTAATTATTTCAAGAGGTTTGGTGATAACGATTTTGTTATATTGTTGTTGTATATGGATGACATGTTGGTTGCAGGACCCAACAAAGATCATATTGAAGAATTGAAGGCACAATTGGCTAGAGAATTTGAAATGAAGGACTTGGGATCAGCAAACAAGATTCTAGGGATGCAAATTCACCAAGACATAAGTAATAGGAAGATTGGCTTTCACAAAAGAATTACTTGAAGAAGATCTTGTCAAGATTCAACATGCAAGATTGTAAGACAATTTCTACCCTCTTCCTATTAACTTGAAATTATCCTCCAGTATGAGTCCTAGCAGTGAAGAAGAGATGATAGAGATGTCTCGAGTGTCGTATGTATCGACAGTGGAAAGTTTAATGTTCACTATGATATGCACAAGACCATACATTGCACAAGCAGTGGGAGTGGTTAGTCAGTACATGGCGAATCCAGGCAAAGAGCATTGGAATATAGTAAAGATGATCCTAAGATACATCAAAGAGACCTCAAATATTGCATTATGTTACGGATGATCAAACTTACTTATCAATGTGTATGTCGATTCTGACTATGCAGTGGATTTGGATAAAATCAAATCTACTACAGGATATGTAACATCCCAAAATTCGAGTCAGTGACTAAAATGAGAATTTTTGAAATTTGGTGATAAAAGTAAAATAGTTTAATAGTTTAATGACTTATTGGAAATATAGTTGAAGGTTGTTTGGTAATTATTGAATGAATTAAAGGGCAAATTGGTCATTTGATAAGAAAGATATTTTCCCCCTTTTATAAGAATGAAACACGTAGGGGAAAAGAAAGAGTTATCTGGGAAACTCTCTTATTCTTCTTCCTCCCGTATCTCCAAGCTCAAAGGTAAGTTTGTGATTTCTTGATTATTTGTTGATTTAAAGGTTGGGTTATAATCACTAGATGATAATTAATCTTAAGGAAAGTTTAATTTGTTCTTAAACAACAAGATGAAAGATATATGAGAGATTAAAGATTTTGAGTTCTTGAATGAAATCTTGGAATAGAGTTCATTACTCATATTGGAAGACAAATTTGACTTGTCATCCACTTAATTAAGGGATATGAAGTGATAGAATTGAATTTAGAACAAGTAGAAAATTTAGTATGATTCTTGGATTTCATATGGAAGATAGAATTTTGAGTTTAAAGAAGTGATTATGGATTAGAAGTGAGTTTAAGTATGTATATGAAAGGTAGGAATATTAAAGGAGGTGAAAGATGAAGAATTAAGCTAAAAGAGAGTGAATTCGTGTTTAAAATGTAAATTATGGGTTGTGTGCATCGATGCATCTTCAATGTGCATCGATACACTCTCAAATAAATGAACATCGAATGCAATCAGTGCATCGATACATAAGGAGTGCATCGATGCACCTGCTTAAAATACAAACATCGAATAGGATTTATGCACCGATGCATGAACAATGCATCGATGCACCTGTCAAGGGATGCATCGATGCATGCATTCATTAAAAGATAAAAATAGCTTTCTTATTAACCTAAAGAATAATAGTTTAGAATATATCAATTAATATACTTATATGTATAAATGTATTAATATGTAGATTTAGAATGTGATCTCATTCCGGAACAATTGAAGGATTAGAATCGAGTCAAGCAAGGCTAAGGTGAGTACATATTAGAAGTATGGTACAAGGGAATAAGACTTGTGATAAGTCTAATTGCTATGTTGATTTTCATAGCACAATAGTTATGAACATGCATACATGATAATTATTATGATAAATGCATAAAGTATATATGTTCATATGATTTGATAAATGATATATGTGAAAAGACCCAAATGCACATGTGATATGATAAGTGATATGAGCTATGTGATCACAAGAGAAATGACATGAACACATGAAACATAAGAATAATGCCCATGGTATACGATATGAGAGCTATAGGTATAGTTGGCATGCCAAGAGTCGAGGGTACTACGTGGTTCTTCGGGATGTATATGTATCTTTTGGAACATTTACAGTGTCTTTTGAGACAGATCTGATCCACTGGAATATGTATATGGTTCTTAAAGAGTGGTCCTTCGGGACAAATACAGTCATAGGTTCTTCGGGAAAAATTTCATAGCCCCTAGTGAGACCCATACGAGCTGTGGTGATAGCATAGTGCACAACCTCAATGTACTCGAATACCTTGAGTTCTCAAAAATGTACATGGGCCTATAAAAGGTTATCAAAGGTAATTACATTGTTATAGTTATATGTTATCATATTATTATTGTTTACATTGAATTGTATACGACATGATTGAATGGATAGATTGCATATTCATATTCATACTGAATGCATTATTGTTATATTTATATGTCTCACTAAGTCTATGACTTAACGTGTAAGTGATTTACACGTAGGCACCAAGAATAAGAAAGAGTGGAAATAGGGTTGCAAGAACAGCAGCACTGCTAGAAGATCAGAACAGAAGAAACGGATAAAGTATGTCTTTTGTCGTGTATATGGTTGACATGTAAGAAAAGTGTCTGTTACAAATGCTCTGATCAGTTTTGTCTTGTTTTGGTTAACTTGTATAAAGTAACAATGTTATTTTAATGAAAGTTTTAAATTTTCTTGATTTTTTCGTCAATAGTCAAAGTTTGAAAAGTCAATGTGACACCTCAGACTCGTATCCGGGTCGGGTACGGGTTGAGGGTATTACATTTAATGGTATCAGATCTACGATTTAGTCGATTCTCGGCATAAACCGGAGTCTAGAGTGTCTTATAAAGTATTCATGCCAACAAAATAGTGAAAACTTCTGATCTGATATAAATAGTAAATATGTTGTTTTTCTAATAGAACGATATGGTTATGTTCTTATAGATGTCCGGACATGGTAGCTCTAGAAGTGAAGCGGGAGATAATAGGCCCGCTGAAAGTAGTAATTCACCTGCCCTGGCCAGGCAAGGTGAAGAACAGGCACCTTATGGAGTGCTTGTAACTGATCAAGATGTGTTCTTTAGAACATTAGATGCAATATTGACACGTTTCCAACCTCCTATTACTTCAACTCTGAGAATGAATATTGCAAAGGAGTTGAAGGATTTAGGAGCTCCAGAGTTTAAAGGCGAAGCTGAGGAAGGTCCTGTTGTTGCGGACCTTTGTCTTAATTATGTAAAAATTATGTTAGATGGTATCCACTGTTCTAATGTAGAGAAGTTAGATGGAGTGATCTCTTTGCTTCCTGGGCAAGTGAGAGTCTGGTAGACAAACGTCACTCTGAGAATGACAAGTGATGAAGTGACCTGGTCCTTGTTTTTAAAAGAGTTCAAAAACAAATATATAGGATACCAGTTTATCAGGAAAATGAAACAAGAATTTTTGAACTTGAAGCAAGTGGATCGCACTGTATATGAGTATGAGTGCGAATTTAATAAATTAAGTCACTTTGCAGCAGAGAAAGATGCTTGCGAGTGGTTTGTTGAGGGCTTACGCCCAAGTTTAAAAGAGATTCTGATAGTGTTGAACTTATCCTCATTTCAAGAGGTAGTAAATCGTGCTAAAGCCTTAGAAAAGCTCAAAATGAAAGGTTTGGGAATCAAAGAACCCAACCATCTAAAAGAACTACGGCTTCATCAAGTTTTGCACCACCTAAGAGAAGTAGAGATTTTGATTTCCGATCTCAAGCACAATCAGAGTCGATGGCATCTGTTGCAAGGGAATCAAATCAGATGAGAGCTAGACAGACTCAATCTGTAGGGTCTGGTGATGGACGAGCACAACAGAGTCAAATTAGACAATGTGAAATTTATGGAAGAAGCCATAGTGGAACGTGTAATGTAGTTACTGGAGCTTGTTTCCGATGTGGTGAAGTGGGACATTTCATGAGAGATTGTCCATTGGGGACAGGAGAACCAGTACAGTCGGAGCAATCTGCTTCGATGTCTCAAAGGAGAAGAGGTAGAGGAAGAGGTAGAAGTCAACCTGAATCCTCTACTCAACAGGAAATATGCTCCACTGCTCGAGTGTATAATATGAATACTAATGAAGATTTTGATGATCCAGAGATTATAAGAGGTACTTTTTATTATGTAATAGATATGTTATGATATTGATTGATATGGACTTTTATATTTATATATTAGTAGTGAATTGATGTGAGAATGGAGAATTCAGTTAGAAGTTTTTTATAGTGATGTGGAAGTGACAAATTTATTAGGGTATAGTGTTGGGATAAATAAGATATGTTGAGAATGTTCCATTAGAATTTAGAGAAATGAATTCCCTGTTAATTGATGGAATTACTATTCAAATGATTTGAAGTAAGATTGGAAACTGTAGAACTAGAGGATCTTTATCGTTCTGAAATAAAGTAGTTTCATTACTTCAGTGACAAGATAAGGTAGAAGGAATGGATGTTATTAGGGGAATATTAAAAGAATAAGTGATGGATACTATTATTTTGGGAAAATTGGAAAATATGTGCATCAGTAATCAGTTTATAAGACAAATTTAAATGGAATGTTTGAATGCAAACCAAGGAAATTGTATTATGGATAAGTGTGAATTATAAGTGGTTATGAAAGTAAGGAAATGGTAGACGGTGTTATGAAAAGATTGTTTGATTATGTAAAATGTATGTTTAATCAAATTTGAAGAAGAGTTAAGGTTGTGCTTTGGTCAAATGATGATGGAATAAGAGTTTGAGTTATTGTTATAAGGTAATTAGAGATTAATGAAGAAATAGATTGATTTATGATATAAAGTGATGAGAATAGAGGCAAAAGTAAGTCATTGGTTGGAAATTGATTTTCAACGGTCAAAAGTAGGTGTATAACCAAAGAAGAGAAATTATTGAAATAGATTGAGTTACTTGGAAATTGAAGGCAAATCATTAGTTGCAATTGCGTAAGGAATAAAGTGGAGACAGCAGCACGAGAACATTAAAAGATATATATTCTTATTAATATGTTCAGTGAAAATTCGAGATTTTCTTTAAAGGATGGGAGATTTGTAATATCCCGAAATCCGAGTCAGTGACTAAAATGAGAATTTTTGAAATTTGGTGATAAAAGTAAAATAGTTTAATAGTTTAAAGACTTATTAGAAATATAGTTTAAGGTTGTTTGGTAATTATTGAATGAATTAAAGGGCAAATTGGTCATTTGATAAGAATGATATTTTTCCCCTTTTATAAGAATGAAACACGTGGGGGAAAAGAAAGAGTTATCTGGGAAACTCTCTTCTTCTTCTTCCTCCCGTATCTCCAAGCTCAAAGGTAAGTTTGTGATTTCTTGATTATTTGTTGATTTAAAGGTTGAGTTATGATCACTAGATGATAATTAATCTTAAGGAAAGTTTAATTTGTTCTTAAACAACAAGATGAAAGATATATGAGAGATTAAAGATTTTGAGTTCTTGAATGAAATCTTGGAATAGAGTTCATTACTCATATTGGAAGACAAATTTGACTTGTCATCCACTTAATTAAGGGATATGAAGTGATGGAATTGAATTTAGAACAAGTAGAAAATTTAGTATGATTATTGGATTTCATATGGAAGATAGAATTTTGAGTTTAAAGAAGTGATTATGGAGTAGAAGTGAGTTTAAGTATGTATATGAAAGTTAGGAATATTAAAGGAGGTGAAAGATGAAGAATTAAGCTAAAAGAGAGTGAATTCGTGTTTTAAATGTAAATTATGGGTTGTGTGCATCGATGCATCTTCAATGTGCATCGATGCACTCTCAAATAAATGAACATCGAATGCAATCAGTGCATTGATGCATAAGGAGTGCATCGATGCACCTGCTTCAAATACAAACATCGAGTAGGATTTTATGCACCGATGCATGAATAGTGCATCGATGCACCTGTCAAGGGATGCATCGATGCATGGTGTAGTGCATCGATGTATGCCTTCATTAAAAGATAAAAATAGCTTTCTTATTAGCCTAATGAATGATAGCTTAGAATATATCAATTAGTATACTAATATATATAAATGTATTAATATGTAGATTTAGAACGTGATCTCGTTCCGGAACAATTGAAGGAATAGAATCGAGTGAAGCAAGGCTAAGGTGAGTACATATTAGAAGTATGGTACAAGGGAATAAGACTTGTGATAAGTCTAATTCCTATGTTGATTTTCATAGCACAATAGTTATGAACATGCATACATGATAATTATTATGATAAATGAATAAAGTATATATGTTCATATGATTTGATAAATGATATATGTGAAAAGACCCAAATGCACAAGTGATATGAGCTATGTGATCACAAGAGAAATGACATGAACACATGAACACATGAAACATAAGAATAATGCCCATGGTATACGATATGAGAGCTATAGGTATAGTTGGCATGCCAAGAGTCAAGGGTTCTACGTGGTCCTTCGGGACGTATATGTATCATTTAGAACATTTACAGTGTCTTTTGAGACAGATCTGATCCACTGGAATATGTATATAGTTCTTAAGGAGTGGTCCTTCAGGAAAAATACAGTCATAGGTCCTTCGGGACAAATTTCATAGCCCCTAGTGGGACACATACGAGCTGTGGTGACATCATAGTGCACAACCTCAATGTACTCGAATACCTTGAGTTCTCAAAAATGTATATGGGCCTATAAAAGGTTATCAAAGGCAATTACATTATTATAGTTATATGTTATCATATTATTATTATTTACATTGAATTGTATACAACAGGATTGAATTGATAGATTGCATGTTCATATTCATACTGAATGCATTATTGTTATATTTATATGTTTCACTAAGTCTATGACTTAGCGTGTAAGTGATTTACACGTAGGTACCAAGAATCAGGAAGAGTGGAAATAGGGTTGCAAGAACAGCAACACTGCTAGAAGATCAGATCAGAAGTAACATATAAAGTATGTCTTTTGTCGTGTATATGGTTGGCATGTAAGAAAAGTGTCTGTTACAAATGCTCTGATTAGTTTTGTCTTGTTTTGGTTAACTTGTGTAAAGTAACAATGTTATTTTAATGAAAGTTTTAAATTTCCTTGATTATTTCGTCAATAGTCAAAGTTTGAAAAGTCAATGTGACACCTCGGACTCGTATCCGGGTCGGGTACGGGTTGAGGGTGTTACAGGATATGTGTTCAAAGTTACTGGTGGAGCTGTAAGTTTGGTTTCAAAATTGCAGTCAGTTATAGCTACATCCATAACAGAGGCAAAATATGTAGCAGCTACACAAGCCAGTAAAGAAGCAATCTGGTTGAAGATGCTATTAGAGGAGCTTGGGTACAATCAATAGTATGTCTCTCTATTTTGTGAAAGTCATAGCGCCTTGTATCTAGCAAGGAATCCAACATTTCATTCAAGTACAAAACACATACGAGTTTAATACCATTTCATTCATGAAAAGGTGGAAGAAGGAACGATAGATATGCAGAAGATCCATAACAAAGATAACATAGCATATTTCATGATGAAGGCGATTAATGTTGATAAATTTACTTGGTGTCGATCCTCTTGTGGCCTGTCAGAGACGTAAGCAACATAATGGTACAAGGTAGAAAGAATGGTGTGAAGATATGATTGTTCCAATTAAATCTTCAAGTGGGAAATTGTTGAAAATTGGTTTTTCGGTGCAAGTTGTTGCACTGAAAGTTGCAAGCACTGAAAATGATGAATTTTGGAAAGGTAAAATCATAAATTTAGTCTCTATACTTTAGGGTATTTACAAAATTAGTCCTTAAGCTTCAACTATAAATACCCTAACCCATTTAGCTTCAAAATCATCCCATATCATTCTAGCTTTCTCCCAATACTAGAGAAATTAGACAGTTTTCTTGAGAATTGTTTTCTTCTTTTTATCAAGAGAGAATTGTCATTGTTTTCTTCTTGTTAGATCGAGAGAAGTTGTAATTCCTATTTTCTCATAGTGAAATTCTTCTACCATTACCCATGGTTTTTATCCTATATTATTTAGGGGTTTTCCACGTAAAATTTGTGTCTTCTTTATCTTCATTTTTATTTTCTCAAATTATCAGTTGCGATTTTGCTCTATCCAATAGTCGTATTCCGCAACAACTATAACCATGTTCATATAGGTAAAATCAAACAATCAATCAAACCAATGAAATGATAAAGGCAAGCATGCATGAGACTATATATGCGAGTTTATGTTAACCTATATTGAAGAGTTTCATGATTTTATTTTTCTGCAAATTAGAGAACTACGAATTCAAATTCTTGCATTTTGATTGCATGACTAACTAGGTTGACAAAAATAGGTTTTATATGTTTACAGTTAAACTGAAATAGTTATTATTTAAGATCAATTGCAGCAGTCAATGTTGGGAAATAAAACGAGTAATTTCCCTATAACCAGATTAGTGAGAATGCGAAATAAAAGCGGAAAAATAATACCCGAAATTGATAACGAAGTTCAACCAATTTCGCTTATATCTCCGGACTGTTGCAGATCTTTTACTAGAGAGGTGTTTACAAAACACTCACTACTCACAAGAAAACTCTCTAGTATTAGGAGAAAGAAATGATTTGGGATAATTTTGAAGCTAAATGGGTTAGGGTATTTATATTTGAAGCTTAAAGACTAATCTTGTAAATACCCTAAAGTATAATGACTAATTATATGATTTAACCATTACCAAAAATCAACAATATCAGCCCCCTTTTGACTTCCCCATTTTCGGTGCCTACATTTGAAAACCAACATTTACCAAACTTTGAAAACCATTTTCAAAGTTCGGTGCCAACTTTGCTTTGAACATTCAACAATCTCCTACTTGAAGATTGGTTTTAATCTGTCTTCATACCTCGATCGATGCAACAACATTTCTAGTCTTATTATTCTAGCATGCCAACTGAAGTTGAACACAACTTCAGTTTGTTTGTGGTCACCGTCTTTGTCAATATGTCTGCCGGATTTTGAGCTCCACTAATCTTTTCAAGTTTCAAAATCCCATCTTCCAGAAGAGACTAAATAAAATGATATCGCAATTGTATGTGCTTCGTCCTGGAATGAAAAGACAAATTCTTTGCTAGATGGATATCACTTTGACTGTCGCAATACAAGACGTTGTTCTCTTGTTTCTTGCCAAACTCTTCCAAGAAACTTTGGAGCCAAACCATCTCCTTGCTGGCTTCCGTAACAGCGACATATTCTACTTCAGTTGTGGAGAGAGTAACTATCTTCTGTAGTTGAGAAACCCAACTCACTGCAGTACCTTCTAGAGTATAGACATACCCTGTAGTGCTCATTCTGATGTCAACATTTCCGGCTAAGTCAACATCTACATAGCCTGTCAGTATCGTATCTCCACCTTTGAAACAAAATGCTTTGTTTGTGGTACTCCACAGATATCTGAGGATCCATTTGACTGCTTCCCAGTGTACCTTGCCCGGATTATTCATGTACCTGCTAAAAGCTCCCACTGCATGAGCAATATCTGGTGTAGTACAAACCATGACATACACCAGACTTCCAATTATTGAGGCATACAACACATTTACCATGTGTGCACGTTCTTCCTCCATCTTTGGTGATTGTTCTTTGGAGAGTCTAAAATGAACACCAAAATGTGTACTTACTGGTTTAACATATTGCATGTTTAACCTGGAGAGTACTTTGTTGATGTACTCAGCCTGTGATAACATCAAAGTCCCCGACTTTGTGTTTCTCTTAATCCTCATCCCAAGAATCTGCTTTGCAGCGCCCAGATCCTTCATAGCAAACTGCTTCGATAATTTTTTTTCAAGTGTATAATCTCTTGCATGTCTGAGCCTGCAACGAGCATGTCATCAACGTACAATAATAAAATAATGAAGATGTTATCGAACCTCGTAATATAGAAACAATGATCTGTTTGGCATCTGGTAAAACCACTGCTACTCATGAAGCTATCGAACTTCTTGTACCACTGTCTAGGAGCTTGTTTTAAACCATACAAGCTCTTCTTCAACCTGCATACTAGGTTTTTCTTGCCTTCCTCTATGAAGCCTTCTGGCTGCCTCATATAGATTTCTTCCTCCAAATCACCATGAAGGAAAACTGTCTTTATATCTAACTGCTCAAGATGTAAATTCTCTGCAGCTACAATTTTTAACATCAGTCTGATTGTAGACAGTTTTACGACTAGAGAGAAAATTTCATTGTAGTCAATACCTTTTTTTTGCTGAAGGCCTTTGATAACCAATCTTGCTTTGTAGCGTTTGCTCCCATCGTGCTCTTCTTTGATCTTGTAAATCCACTTGTTATGGAGTGTTTTCTTTCCTGGTGGTAATTCAGCTAATTGCCATGTCTGATTTGACATAAGCGAGTCCATCTCATCTTTCATGGAATACTCCCACTTGACTGAATCCTCCACCTGCATTCCTTCATCATAGCACTCTGGTTCACCATTGCCAGTCAGTAACAAGTAGTGTAAAGAAGGCGAATAACGCTGGGATGGTTTATGAATTGTGGATGAACATCTTAGTTCTAGTGTGTCTGGTTCTTCTTGAACTGCTTCAGGACTGATCTAAACATCATTTCCAAAAATCTCCTCAAACTCAGCAAATTCCTTTGTTTCAGCTTCGGTATTGGAGCTACTTGATTCTATGGTTGACTTGTCTTTGTACACCACATTCTCATTAAAAATGACATCTCTGCTTCTGATGATCTTTTGATTTTCATAGTCCCAAAACCGGTAACCGAACTCATCACCACCAAACCAACAAAGACACATTTGTTGGACTTGGCATCAAGTTTACTTCTTTCAGCAGAATTTATGTGTACATAAGAAATAAAACCAAACACTCTTAAGTGTGAAAGGTTTATTTCTTTTCTGCTCCAAACTTCCTCTGGTATACCGCCATCCAAAGGAATTGAGGGCCCACGGTTGATCAGGTAAACTGCAGTGTTGATAGCTTCAACCCATAGAAATTTGGGTAATCCGGCATGTATTGTAACATCCTTAATACCGGGTTAGTGACTAAATTGTAAAATTTTAGAATTCGAGGATAAAAGTAGAATAGTTGAATAGTTCAATGATTTATATGGAGATATTTCTTGAAAGCTGTTAGTAATTATTAAAAGAATGAAATGGTCATTTGACTTGGAAATGATAAAAAAATGATATATATGTAGGTGGGGATAAGATGAAAGAGATATTTTCTCCACTTCTCTTCTTCATCTTCTTTCTTCTTCTTCCTCCACGTGAGAGCTCAAGCAAAGGTAAGATTTAGCTAAAATTTAAGTTAAATTTTGATCCTTAGATGATAATTAAGCTTAAGGAAAGCTTAATTTGTCTTAAAATCAAAAGATGAAGAAGTTGTGAAAGATTAAAGAAAATGAGTTTTTAGGTGGAATTTTGAATAAGAAGGTTTAAATGAATTTGGAGGATGAATTTGATTTGTCATCTATGAGAATAAGAAGTTAGAATTAAGTTTGGATAACATGGAAAATTTGGTACGGTTCTTAGCCTTAAGAATTTGGATGAAATATTGGAGATTATAAAGTGTTGGAATGATAGAAATTAGTTAAAGTTGTTATACATGAGTTTAGAAGCATAATAAGGATTTTATACATGAAAATTTGGGTGAAGTATTGATGAATTTCGGGTGAAAATAAACTATTCTATATAAGTGCATCAATGCACTATGAATAGGCACCGATGCACTAAGCCAATTTTGAAGGTGAATCGATGCATTAAGGGGTGCATCGATGTATGGAAATTTTGAAGCTATTTTGGGTACCGATGCACCCATAGTGCATCGGTACACTCCTAAAGAAAAAGTTGAAATTTGGTTTATTAAATTAGCCTGAGTTATTAACATCAAGTTATAAGGTTTAGGCTTTTGATAATTGTATTGGAAATTATGTTTATATAGATGTTGAGCCTAAACAAGTTCTGAAACAATCAAAGAATTAGGATCGAATCAAAGCAAGGCTAAGGTGAGTGCAATTTAAATTGTACTTATGTTATTGATCAAACATTGGCTTACGATGAGTCAGTGACGGAGTTACTATAGTAAGAAGTAACTTCTAAAATGTTATGTGATTATTATGTGTGCATTAGTACATAGAAATGGATGTATGTTCTTATATGTTACATGATTTACATGCTTATGTGAAAATGCAACATGTGATATAGGTTACATGATATAACATGCGAGTTTACATGAACAAATGGGAAATGATATAAGCCATATGAAATGATCTGCGTGAAAACATGCACTTGTGATATATGTGATATTGATATAAGTAATTATAGGAATATGTAATATAAGTTTCATATGAAATGTGACTATATGAAAGCAAGAACATGTGACATGAAATACATGATATGAAATAAAAGAGTTATGAGTTATATGCATATGAGATATATGTTTACACATACATGTGGTATGTGACAGAAGAGAAGGAACATGTAATTATAAGAGAAATGATATGAATACAAAAATGTTATAAATGATAATGCCCATGTTATGTGATATGAGAGCTAGTGGTATAGTTGGCATGTCAAGAGTCCAGGGTTTACCTATGTTCTATGGAACATATGAACATAATTACCTATGTCTTTCGAGACATATGGATAGTATACATATGTTCTAAGGAACATATGGATAGTTTACCTAGGTTCTTCGGGTCCTATGGACAGTTGCAGAGGTTCTTTATGACCTCTGGATAGGTCCTTCGGGACATTTATACGAGCTGTGGTGACAGCATAGTGGTGCACAACCTCAATGTACTCACATACCTCAAGTTCTCACTGGTGTACATGGGCTAATAAAGAGATTAAACAAATATACTGAAGGTGATGTGTATATGTGATTTATTATATGAAATAAATTATAGAATTCATGTATTGTTATATGAAAGCATATATGTTTTAGTTATATGAACTGTATTACATGAAGTATAGGGTGTTAAGTGTATTTCTTTATGAAATGATATATGATGTGTATAAATGATAAGTATATAATTATATGATAAAATGTATTAATGATAATAATAGGATAATGATAAGAAAGAAGATAATCATATATGTACATGTATGGATTTGATATATGAATAGAAATATGATAATATATGTGCATGTATATAATTTAATATATGAAATGTTTTATGATTTTTATTATATGTTTATATGCCTCACTAAGTCATAGACTTAGCGTGTGATTGTTTCACACGTAGGTTCCAATAAGAGGAAGAATGATAAAAGCTAAGCAAGACAGGTCAGTTCGCCTTTCCAAAGATCATATCAGAAAAGAATTAAATAGTATGTATTTTATAATAATGATAGTGGTTGGCATGTAAATAAAGGATTAAATCCAATAAGTTCTAATTGGTTTTGAAAAGTCATACGATTGAGTTTTGTAATGTTTTAAATGCATATATGTAATTGATAATTTTTATACAGATGAAAGCTTAGATTTTTACGAGATTATATGTATTTTTACGAAAGTACTGTAGAAGTGCATCGATACACAATTTATATTCAAAATTATTCACTGTTCATGGTACTGTTCACCACGGTATTGTTCATACCGTATAATACTGCTCAAAAATACATATTTTTTCTTAAAAATTTATAATGAAGCATAATTTAATAGTATTTATTGTATTTTCTTAATATAAGTTCAAATGTTCAATTATTTTGTAAAGAAATTGTTTTAAAAAGTCAGTGTGACATCTCGAACTCGTATCCGGATCGGGTACGGGTTGGGGTGTTACATGTATCCTCATGCTTCTGGCACGTTCATTCAGAGTTCTGTTCATGCGCTCTGCTATGCCATTCTGCTGCAGTGTCTTGGGAACTATTGTCTTCATCTTGATTCCATTGTTTGCGCAGAAATCTCTGAATCTACTGTTTCTGTATTCTTCTCCATTGTCAAACCTCAACCGCTTGACTTTCAAACCAGTCTCATTTTCCACCATGGCCTTTCATTTTCTGAAGGTATCAATGAATTGTGGTTTCTTCTTCAGAAAATAAACCCACACCTTCCTTGTAGAATCATCGATGAAGGTGACATAATATAGTGAGCCTGCAAGGGATGGAACTGAAGATGGTCCCATACATCAGTATGAACCAACTCTAACTTTTCTTTCTTGGGTGTCTTGCCAATCTTTGCAAAGCTGACTTTCTTTTTTTTTTGCAAAAGATATAATCCTCACATAGTCTAACATCTACACTTTTTAGATCCGGCAGCTTCCCTTTTGAAAAAAGTGTCTTCATCCCTTTCTCGCTCATATGGCCAAGCCTTTGGTGCCATAGGTTTGATTTTCCATCAGCATCTGCTACAGCAATGATATTCTCTAAATTTGAGGTTACATAGAGAGTATCATTCTTCTTACCACGAGCAATGACGAGTTCTCCTTTGGTAATCTTCCATTCACAACCTGAAAAGGTTGCACTATATCCTTCTCCATCAAGCTATCCTACAGAAATCAAATTTCTTTTGAGGCCAGGAATATGTCTCACTCATTTCAGTTTCCAGGTGGTCTGGTTTGGAAACTTTAATCGGATGTCTCCTTTTCCGACGATCTTCAAGGTTTCATCATCAGCTAGATGAACCTTCCCAAAATCACCACTAACATAGTTCTCTATGATTTCTTGGCATGGGGTGGAGTGGAAAGATGCCCCTGAATCCAAGATCCATGATTTAATTGGATTATTGACGCTTAGAACCATGGCATCACTTGTCTCCTCTGTCATTTTGGCAGATTTTTGTGCGCCGATATCTTTCTTCAGTGCTCGGCAATCTCTTTTAAAGTGACTCTTCTTGCCACAATTATAACAGGTAAAATCTTTCTTTCCCGTTCTTGATTTTCCCGTTCTGGATTTCGATCTGCCACGATTTGAATTTTTTTATGAAGTTCTCCCTCTAGACTCCGTGTGCAAGGCTGAGGAGCTTGATGCTTCACTCGATTCTCTCCGTCAAATTTCTTCACTCAATATCAGATCTCGAACATCGTCGAATTTTAATTTGATGTTTCCCGATGAGCTGCTGACTGTTGTAACAGTAGAATTACAACTGTCTTGTAGAGATGATAAGAGAATTAAAGCTCGACCTTCATCATCAAATTCAATTTCCACGGAACTCAACTGTGTTGTGATCATGTTGAGTTCATTTAGGTGTTGAGCCACTGATGCCCCTTTCGCTATCCGCAAATTGAATAATCGCTTCATCAAGTGAACTTTATTTGAGGTTGATGGCTTCTCATACATACTGGAGAGAGCCGCCATAAGACCCGCTGTGGTCTTTTCCTTTGCTATGTTGAAAGCAACATTTCGGGACAACGTCAGTCGGATAACTCCGAGGGCTTGTCTGTCGAGAAGAGCACAGTCTTCATTCTTCATGCCCTATGGTTGCTTTCCTGAGAGAGGTTGATATAGATATTTCTGGTACAGAAAATCCTCAATCTGCATCTTCCAAAAGCCAAAATCCGCACTATCGAACTTTTCAATTTTCATATTCCCTTCGTCTGCAGCCATCGATCTCACTCGAATCTGGCTTCTTTGATCGTTTCTGACAATTCTTGTGAACCACTGTGTATTAGAACACCTCCGTCGATAAATTCGTATCGCCGACAAAATTTTACTATTCACGTGAATAGTAATGAATAGTAACCTCACAAAAAAATTGACAAAATTCACAACCAAAAGCTTAATACCAGTTGTTGGGAAATAAAACGAGTAATTTCTCTATAACCAAATTAGTGAGAATGCGAAATAAAAGCTGAAAAATAATATCCGAAATTGATAACGGAGTTCAGCCAATTTTGCTTACGTCTTCGGAATGCTGTAGATCTTTTACTAGAGAGAAAATTTACAAGTGTTTACAAAACACTCACTACTCACAAGAAAACTCTCTAGTATTGGGAGAAAGAAATGATTTGGGATGATTTTGAAGCTAAATGGGTTAGGGTATTTATAGTTGAAGCTTACGGACTAATATTGTAAATACCCTAAAGTACAATGACTAATTGTATGATTTAACCATTACCAAAAATCAACAATATCAGCCTCTTTTTGACTTCCCCATTTTCGGTGCCTACCTTTGAAAACCATCATTTACCCAACTTTGAAAATCATTTTCAAAGTTTGGTGCCAACTTTGCTTTGAACATTCAACATTAGAGAACTACGACTTCAAATTCTTGAATTTTGATTGCATGACTAACTAGGTTGACAAAAATAAGTTTTATATGTTTACAGTTAAACTGAAATAGTTATTATTTAAGATCAATTGCAGCAGCCAGCAGGCTCCACTGTTTGATTGTAGTGGAGTATTAAATTAATGTAATCAGACAATAGAAAAAATATAGTCTCAAATTTGTTCAAGTCGCCCAGTAATCTATGTAAACTTTTCTGGTATAGTGGAAGAATCTTGATTGTTGATGTGACGTGGCCTCAATTTTACTTCAAATTCCATAATGTAGCATTGAAGACTCATTCTTTTTGCATTCAAAAACCTGCAAAAAGTAAAAGCAAGATTCATATCCATATCACCTATAACACTGATATTTGGTCAAATTCCGGTTGTCCTATGAACCATCCATTATGACCGGTGATCATACTTTCCTTTTCTTTTCTCCCATTAGTGGAAGCTTAACTCAACCTAGTTTTCTTAATTAAAACATTTTCATCAGTAATGAACAATACTAACAACTCCATTAAAACTATTACTAGATTCAACAATTTTCAAAGCACTTAATCAAAGGCAGCCTGTCAACCATTGGACTCAATTTCATTCAGCTCCAAAGAGAGGTCTTGTAATTTAGTTAATTATTTATGATTCCCACCAGCCAACCTTTCCACATTCAGCAGCCAAGCATTTATTTGACACTTGAAAGTTTGCAACTATCATAAACAATGGAGTTTTAGCAAAAGAACCATAGGACATATCACTATAACTTGTCCACCAAAAAGGTCCTAAGCTTGCACAACAGCCATCGGTATATAATAATACTAGTATTTATATATATGCATTTGCAAGTGGAGAACTACAGGAGAATCCTTTACCTTTTCGATGGTGGGGGAAACTCCATTATTTCCTATCACTGGGAAATTGGGTTTATAAACCAACACAGTTAGCTTATAACTTGGTCTGTGGTTCTTGTTAGAATACCATTTTTCTTAAGGAAAAAGACTAATGGGGCGTCGAGAAGTATACATAGAAAGATATAAAAACTATATATGGGGAGAGATAATGTTCAAGAGAGGCAAATAATACTAGTTTTTTTTCTTTTTATTTTCGTTAGTTCATTTTTTTTCTTTATCTTTGTGATCGTCTATCGTCAGGATTCATTATTTTTATTTTATTTTATTATATTGTATCTATGTTTTTAATTTTTAATAACTTTATCTTTTTGTAACATTTTTCTCTACTTTAATGATACATTTTCTTTTGTTTTTTGACATGTTTTCAGTCGTTTGACCATTGTTTTTTGTTTATCATTTTTCTTATAGTTGGATTTTACATTGTCACGACTAATTAAGATGACGCTTATTTATTATCATGTTGATCTTCCTTGCTTTAAACTCTCTGATTGGATTTGGATATATAATTTGCGTTCATAGATAATTTTTCTCATGTCGCTCGATTCTGATTTGCAGTTTGTCAATGATCTTTCAATAGTTTGATTTCCTTTTATGGTTCTTTTTTCGATGCGGTCAAATATGTTCGTATCTATCTTTTGTTCGAATTTATTTGGTTATATTTTTTAACATTTTCCTTGTATTATACTTGTTTGATCTCACATGACTAGTTTCTAGTGTTAATGATTATAGGAAAATGTTTTATTATGTGTTTAGTTTATGATTGTGGTTGTAAACTTTCATTATAATGCCTTAAATATTTATGGTATGGGTGGAAAAAATGTTTTAGGTAAAAAAATCATAAAAGTTTATTTAATGAATAATTATAGGTAAAATAATAAAGGAATTGTATGTAAATCTTTGTCATTCATGTATTCAATTTTTAAACATTAAGTTTTAGTTCTTTTATTTAAATATTAAATAAAAAATAAAAATGTTATCATAATAATATGTATTATCATTTGGAAATGATTTTTTTTAATTTTTTTCAGGTACATTTATGTATATTTGATTATATAATGCTAATAAAAAATTAAACATATATAATGGATTGAAGAAAGAGAGCATAACTTTTAGAGTCAAATACAATAAAGTAGTGCTCTTTTTTTGGGTAACTCAAACTCATTAGTTATTTAGTTCAATTAAATGAACTGCATTGTTTTGAAGAGTAAAGGAATTGATGTTGGTGGGTTTATAAGTTTTCTAATGAACATTCTAAAATTACTTTTAAAATCAGGTTATTGTATTTGATTCCTTTGAACTCTTTAAGGAAATTAATATCATCCATGGATTTTTTTTTTTTGGAAATCAATAAATTTAGGGGAAAAATTGATGTAACCTTTTGACCAATGAAAACTATCATCTTTTGTTATAGTATTGATGTGGTGGGTTATTTTACTAATATAGCAGTCCATGATACAGAAGTGACGGTCCAAAGTGGATGACAACTTGGTAAAGGGTTTTATTGATTTTCTTTTATCGATTTAAAGTTCAATTTATTTCTATAGGAAGTTTAAAGATTTATTTATTATTTAAGTAAAAATATTAAGAATTTAAGAATATATATATATATATATAGACAATGGAGTGAGAATTTTTTTTGGCTGAATCAAACAAGACACGAAATGATCATAATAAAATTTGACTCAGTTGGAATTTAAACATAATTTTTCTCATATGAATCCAATCAAAAATTTAATTGAAAACTTTATTCTTACTCAATTTAACATGATTTTCAAATTTTTACAATTTTTTTAATAAAATATTAACTATTTGAGTTAATAACATAAAATTAAAGTAAAATTTAATTTAATAACATAATTGTCACAATATATATACTAATTTTTTACACATATTTTTATCAAAACTTAACTTTTAGCTAAGGATGTTTAATGAGTTGAGCAACTAGTGAAATGCTTGAACTCGATGCAGTCAAAATTCGGTCAACGTTCGAATCGGGTTGACTCGATTCGAACTCAAAATCGACTCAAGAACTTAAAAAATAAGTCGAACAAAATCTAACTCGACTCGATAAGTTCGCGATAAACTCATTAATTTTTCAAAATATTTTTTAATATTACCTTAAAACTATTTCTTAACAATAAAAATATTATATCCAACTTCACTCTTCAAACCACCAGCCCCGCCCCCCTCACGACTCATATACTAAACTGTTTCTTATCTATGACGATTCCATCTCTAATTCGACAACCATGACAGATTCGTTTACCTATCTCGTCGTTCTTCTCATTTTATTTAAATAATTTTGTTCTAAAATTCATTGTTTTCGTTCTCATTTAACTGCATTTTCTTTATTTTAGTCTGTTGAAATTAACTTGGTTTTGGGTTATCGATTATCATGTTTTTGGGTTTAGGATCGTTTATCTTCAATTGTTTCATGCATTTTCTAATTCATCATTAACTAGTCCTTAATCCTTATACTGGTATGATATGACAAGATATTATCATCTTTAATTATAGGTTTGCTTGAATATACACTATTTTATGTGATTGAAATTATTTGAATATAGCTTGGTGAAAACTCTTATGGTGAAACTTTCTACATTTGGACACCATTCTCTAGTGACTTGACAAACGATAGTGGCGATCACTATATAACTCATGATCGATTAACTTGATAAGTATCCTACTCTTAATCTATAAATATATCAAAGATATTTTCGTAATTATTTTATATTGGACAATTCTTTCTGATATAAGCCCGTTTCGACTATTTTTAAATATCACTTAACTGACTAATTTTTAAATATCAAACAATTTTTTTACTCTTACTGTATATATATACATATTTGGAAAGTGTTACTGTAGATATATATACAAACCTCTTTGTTTTCTGGGAGGCAGAAAATGGCTTATTTGCGACAACCAATAAAGCCTCGCATGCGTAACAGCTAGTGGTAGCCCCAAAAGTAAATTTAGTTTAAGTGGGCCGCAAATCTTTTAAAGAGAATATTCCAATGGAATCTTGTACTAATAACCGTTTGTTTCCAAAGATTCGTTGATATTTGAGCAAAGAAATCAATAATAAATGTTATCGTCCTTAACTCAGGGGTGTTTGGATGGGGGAATGTGGGATTCCCATGGGAATGAAATTCACATTTCCTCGTTTGGTTAGCCCGAGAATCTCATTCCCGGTAATGTAAGATTAGCAATAGTAGATTTTTTGGGTATATTACCAGGAATGTCATTACCTCCCTTTTCTTAGGTATTGTTGGATTACCAGCGTTTTGGACTAAAATGCCCTTAATTTTTTTTCTTTCAAAAATATCCTTCTTCTGTTATTGAATAATAAAAATTCTAAGAATGTTAAATTACAAATTTATCCTTAAACTATTTATATTTACAAAAAAAATCTATAATTAAAATTTTATATGAAGTTCAGGGGTTAAAATAAAATTTTACCCTTTCATTAAACCTTTTTATATTTTCAATTTTGTAAAAAAAATTATATAAATTTTATGAATTTAAATTTTTTAAAGAAAATATATAAATATTTTCCAAATTGTTAAAAAAACAAATATATAATAAGGACAATTTGGTCAAATATATATTCCAATAATCTTTTATTCCTTTAATCAAACACGGTAATCTTACATTCCTGCTAAGCCAACCAAACACAAAATACAACATTCTCAGTAATCTTATTCCCTGGTAATCTTACATTCCCATTGGTGATCTTATATTCTCATTGGTAATCTTACATTCTGTGAACCAAATACACCCTTTGAGACATCTGATAAGGTTTTTTTTATTCTTTGCAGATAATTTGTCAGAAGGTCAATGGCACTACAAGGAGAAGAATGGCAAAAACTTATCCATGTGCGTGTAAAATGTTATAAAAAAGACGTGCAATAGAAAAAATATTAAGAAAATATTAACTTTTGTAATTGTTCTCATTCAAAAATATTAATTTTTTTAATATTTTTTATTGTGACTTTCTTTAACCTTAAATTAGGCTCTAGCAACTACTTAATATTGATTTACTTCAGATTAAACTATAGTTGGATGCCTTCACATTTTTCTTCACAATTCCACAAAGGGCTCCTCAGGAATAAAAATAGTTGAAGTCACGTTACAGAATTTTCCATGTTTAAATCTTATATATTTTCTTTGATGTTAGATTACTTCCTCTTTTGCTTAAGAATTTTTTTTAAAAAAAACACTCGTGATCACGTGTTTTCCTATTTTATTATTATCAACTTCATCGAACTGTCCATAACAAATTTAATATGATTTTGCAGTAAAGCATTTCATCTCAGGAATTAATTTTTGTAGTTCGAGTGATTACATGGTAGTAATTGTTCAGAATATTCTTAGTTAATTGATAATACACACCTTATTCGAACATGAAATCTTTAGGGAGAATAATAGTATCTTTTATGAGTTCATTGAAACTTTGCATAAGACATATGACTGCACGTACTTCTCCCCCCCCCCCCTTTTTCCTCTTTCTTTCTACAGTATTTTAATCCTTTTATGCACTATAAATACACAGGTAGAGTATTGAATTAAACCATAGCTTCTTTCGTTGTAGACTTGTAGTTTACTTGCAAAGACTAGCGCTATATAACTTTAATACTTCCTTTTTTTATAACTTCAGCGTCGTAGGCATGGCTAATGTGAGATGTAGTTGTTCGTTTTGTCACATGAAACGCTTAAATTTATCGAGGGAAGGAGGTTGGAACTGAAGAAAAATGTGGGTGTATTGGGTGGAAGACCCGGTGCGAGGAAGAACAAAAATGTAGGCAACCCACCATGTTTTCAGGTCCTTAGAAGAATACATAGACGCTTTTTGACCTACAACCCCCGGACATAGCCCCGGAGCAGGCCATTGATCACCATTAACATATTCTAGGCGTTGTACGTACGAAGTTGTTAGTTTTATGCAGTTTCGTATTCCTTTCATATTCTTGCATTGTTTCTTGTACTTGTATCTCTAGTTTTAGTCAAATTAATGTTTGCAATTAATTTCGGCTTCGTTCTTTTAAGCACAAGAATATATCAACAGTAAGCACACCAGGAACCATATGACTTAACTAGGGCATTGTCTTTACTTAACAAACACCAAATTAAATTATAAATAAAATCAACCGCATTAGTTAGAAAAGAAATGCAAATCAAATCTAGTTGAAAAACAGTTCGTTTGTTCAAAGTAGAGAAAGGAGAGGTAAGTCGTGTAAAGAGATCATATGGTCAAAGTTACTTCTCTATGAAACCGGGAGATTTTTGAATCAATAGTTTGCATGCCCATGCAACTTCTTTTATATATAGTAGAAACAATATTCATTTGTCAAATTGATGTGTTCGGTCAATAAGTTTAAACTTTTAATCGGTGAAAATGGAAAATATAATATCTCATTTGTGCTTTTGTTGGATTTAAAGAAAAACGATGAGAGCTTATTCGTGTCTTTGACGGATTCTCTGATCACATGGTTTCTTTTACATTATTCTTCTTAATACCAAATTAATAGAGAATTTACATGGATTTTAATAATTATAATCATTCAGAAGGATTCATTCAAAACTTCATGCTATAGTCTTTTATGAGAAAATAAAATATATTTGAAGTTTGTTTGTAATATTTACTTATAAAATTGTGCATGTATTGGTTTGATTTTTGTCCAAAAACTTGGGAAGTAGTGATGAATATTTAGATAATGGTGGGTTAAAACAGTTGAAATCCTAGAAATTAGTCAGATAAAAGTAAATATCCATTCTTTTTTATTATTTTTATTTATATTATTATATCTAATTATTGAATACTATTTATGATAATTTACATGACTTTTTAGTGTCATAAGAATGTATTGTTTGTTGAGCCGAAACCCATTTCAGTTGCTATGGAAGAATACAAGAATGATGCAGATGGTGAAGTCAGAATACAACTGGTCATGAAATAAGAGCTAGCAGATTATTTTCCTAAGAGATTCATGTACCAATAACATATTTTTAATGAAACTATTATCTGTTCATTCTGATGATTTTTCTCTGATGGGGAGTATTTTTAAGAAAATCAAGGAAAATTCTGATAAAAACAAAAAATTTAAAATTAAACTTATTGTCACTTAAGTGAATAGTAGTCTTTTTTTCTATTTGATGACGTCAATCTTACTCTTAAAAAAATAATAATAAAATGCACGTTTTATGATAAACAATAACATCAATGATCTTAAGTGAATAATTTAATCTCCTATTATGATTTGTTTGCTGTAACAGTCAGATCTGCTCATATCCCCATATTGTTCAATGTTTTTTGAATAAGTTTTTCACCTTTTCATCGTATGGTCCATATATGATCATAAGTTGCTTTTTGTTTTTGGTCTTAATGGTTCTAGAAAAATATCTTGATTATGGGTTTAGTTTACAATTGTAATTATAAACCCTAATGTGTAATTTTGGATTTTTTCTTAATAAAATTTGCTACTTTTTCTATAAAAAATAACATCGATGATCATTTTAAAAATAAATGATAATGTTAATGAATGCAACATAAACTTTTTTAAATTTTAATGGTACAATTTACTTTGCAGATATTGGTGAGTATGGCCATACATGTGATTTGCCCATGAATAAAAGGTAACGTAGCTAAGTGGGCTGACGAATGAAAGGGCCTAAGCTACAAGGATGACTATGACTAATCTAAATGGGTCACCATTATTGCAGAAAAAAAATTATGAACCGAAATCCCGACTGAAACCGGAATCCATCATAAGACAATGATTGCAAATGCAGACTGTTTGGGCTGTTGAGAATGTCCAAATATCAAGTACATTAGTTGTCATTAAGTCCTAACATTAATGGAACAACTCTGCAAAAGATTGTTATATTGGTTCATACATATCCAACATTCAGACAAGGATCTTGATCAATGGAGAAACAGACAGTCCAATTGGTATCTGCAAAAATCTCTTTAAAATCTTTCTAAGTCACTGTAATTATGATCCGTTTCCCCATGTTATTGCAAAATTCATGGAACAACTTATCTGACTATACATCAAATACGGCCATCTGATTTTTCATCTTCTTCGGTGACCATGCTGTCGCCTCTGGTGATACTTGACATGCCTTTTGCTCGAGCACCGGCAAGGAAGGGACCCTGTGGGGAAACTAACTGTGAAATGTTTGCTTTCATGTGTTTATTATTGCACTGATTTTGAGTTGACTCTCCCATGTTTCCTTGCCCAGCTGAAGAAGCCGGAAGCTTTCGGAAATGAAGTCTGTATTTCTGCACATAGAACCAAATCCGACACATAAATTCAGTGAACATAAAGGAGATCAACAAGACACAACATGAATAGATTACTTATGTTAATTGAACATTAACCTGCAAATGGCTTTTCACTTCATCATTAGTGAGGCCATCAACTTGCATCAGTTCTCTAATCTGTTTAGGAGTTGCCACTGTGGAACATTAAGACACCAAAAAAGAATAAGATTTCAATCTTTTGGTCCTAAGAAAGACATAATTCTATGAAACTGAGAACATACAGAAGCTGCCAAGAAAAGGTTCTTTTAAAAATGAACTCATCAAATCTGATTACTCTATTTGCAAAGGCCTAACCTTTTGAACCTCCAAGCTGTTGAAGAGCTTCGACAAATCGTCTATGAAGCTCAGGTGACCAGCGCCGCCTTCGTTTCCTAGAATTCTGCATATGCTGCAGCAATTCATGCTGTTGTTGATGTTTGGTCTGAAACTCAAGTTGGTTTTGATCTGAATACAAGGAAGGGCAAAAGCCAATTCCACGGCTGCCATTGCTCTTAGAAATTGACTTACAAGAACCCAATTCAGAACTTGGGAACATGAGAGAAAGCCCTAAATTTTCCTTATCCACTTGCTGCTTAACTATTTTGTCATTGCAATGTTCAATTGGGTTCTCTTCTTCTTCTTCTTCTTCACTTCTCTGTCAAATCCATGCCCCTTAAAAAGATTAGTGTAATACTTTTCTATAAAATAAGATGAAAACCAGACAGCTGGTTTGGGAATTACCAGTTTCAGTTCTGGAAATTCATTTGATTTCTTGCTGTGATCAACGTTGTCGGAATCAGAGTTCCAGAGTTGAACAGAACTCGTCCAGTTTTTCTTGTCACCGCAATCTTTTTCCACATTTACCCTTTCGTTTTCCTCAGTATTTTCCTTCAATGGAAGCATCAACTCTTTCTGCACTGATCCATCATCCATTTCCTTGCACTGCATTTCTTCCTTCTTCAACCTCTCAATCCCTAACATCCCATAAAAATAATCAAATTAAATCCCAGAAAAAGGGGGAAATATCAAAATTCAACACGAAAATTAAAAAAAAATACCATCTTTCAAGAGAAGCATGCAAAGGGGAAGTTCGCGTTTAAATGCGTCGATTTTCTTCATCTCATCTTCCAATCTTTTAACAAAATCACTAATCTTCAATAATCTTTGGAACCCATTTTTTATATTTGAAACTTCTTTCAAAAACTCAGATATGCTTGCTGGTACATAAACAAAGCTTAAATCCAAGCTCAAGTCCATTATTTTTCTCTCTTTTTTCTGTTTTTTTAACATAGCAGACCAGTCATATGTTTGGATGTGTAAAAGAGATTCAAGATTCGCTGCCTGTTTCGCGAACGGATCCTCGCGTATTTTAAACTTGTAAGGCTAAAAACTCGTGACTGACTCGACAGTGTAACTCAACGATATTTGTAAAGATTTTTAGGTTTCGTACACCCACGCGCGGCAAATTGTTGAAAAAGAAAACTTTTCTGGTTAAAATGAATATTATTTTGTGGCAATTAAATTATGAGAAAATAATTTCAGTGACTAAAAATCTCATATAATATACGATTTTAATTAATTTTTTTCGGATTTTCTAAAATGACCAACAAAATCGCAATGCGATCGCTAATTCGCAACGCGATCTCCATTATCGCAAATCAGTTTCCAGATTCGCAACGCGATTATGACTATCGTAATGCGATTTTCCAATTTCGCGTTGCGATTTTCCCAATTTACAATGCGAATAAGTAAATCGCAATGCGAATTTGGAAAATCGCAATGCGAATTTGGAAAATCGCAATGCGAATTTGGAAAATCGCAATGCGAATTTGGAAAATCGCAACGCGATACTGACTATCGCAACGCGATAATACAAAATCACAACGCGATACTGACTTTCGCAACGCGATACTTAATTTCGCAACGCAATACTGACTTTCGCAACGAGATAATACATAATCGCAATGCGATTTTCAAAGCGCCATTAGTATCGCAAAGCGTATTTTATTTTCAAATTCTAAACACGAATATTAATATATTGGAACACTGAACCGTCCACAGTATATCCCGTAATCGCAACACATAACCTAAAACCTAAAATCACAACTCAGTCCCATCTCCATCTCTCACTCTCTCACCCATCTCCGACGAAATCCGTCCCCATCTCCGGCGAAATCCGTCTATCTCCATCTCTCAGAGCCACCCTCACAATCAGAAATGGAAAATCAACCAAATCAACCACCGAGGGTTAGTTTTTTTAATTATTTTCTTTTTGAAATTTTTGCATTATTATTAGGTTTTTCATATTGAAATTGATGATAACTTTACTGGTAATTTCAATAATAGATTAACCATTTCACTTAGATTGCTTATTAAATCAACCGAGAATTGCAACGCGAAATGAAAATCGCAACGACAAAATCGCAACGCGATTTTATTCTCTCGTTGCGATAGTCAAATTCGCGTTGCGATTGTCATTTTCGTGTTGCGATTTTCATTTTCAGAAATTATTCTTCTTCTGCAAATTGAAACTTGAATGAATTGCATTACTTCAACCAAAAAACAAATACAAATAAGAAATTCACAGTGTTGCAAATTTAAGTTTGAAGAATAAACTACTACTCTTTATGTTTATTATTGTTTTTGGTATATCTTCACAGTGTAGTTTTTGGTATATCTAACTTAGTATGTTTATTGTTTTTGTAGAACTTTTATTCGGCTCAATTGACCTTAAGAAATAAAGTCAGCCTGGCCAAAACAATTGTGTCGAAGCTTTCACCTGCATAAAGAAAAATGTTTGAGGATACTTGCTTCGGGCCATGGCTGAAAGTACAACATCCCGGTGGAGATGCGATGTTGACACACCTGTTTCTTCAAACCATGACTAGCGATCTACCATATACTATACAACGTCGTGATGAAGAGATATGGTTTGATTTTCTACCGGCGTATACATGTTTTGGGCGGGAGGAGTTTTGCTTAATCACCGGTCTACGCTTAGGACACGATGATGTAGGTCGGTACACTAGACACATTACCCACCCATCATGGTTATCCTGGGTTTTTCCTGAGCTGGAGAGGCCGAATCTACACGTGGAAGACCTGACGAGATTATTGAATAAGAAAGATGGTTTTACTCAGATGGATGACGTCGATGTTGTCCGAGTATGCCTTCTAATACTTTTGCATGCCGGCTTTTTAGGCAGAGAGACCAGACAACCTATTCCGAATGATCTAATCAAATTGGTAGAAGACCTAAATGCGTGGAACCTGTTTCCGTGGGGCTCGTATTTATGGAAAGCTACATGGAATAAGTTATCGTCTGCCTTGGATGATCGAAAAAGTTTGCATGGCGATGGTTCCAAATACACTTTGACAGGCTTTATTTGGGCCTTTAAGGTAAGAATTTTTATATAATGTTTCCAAAATTATAAGTAATTATTTAACAATTACTAATGTTTGTTATTATATTGTTTGTAGATTTGGATATTTGAGGCTTTTCCCGCCATGAAGACATATGCAATAAAAACTTCAAATGATATTCCCAGGGCTATTTCCTGGAAGAGGAAACGGACCTTGCAATGGGAAGATTTACTGCGGTATACGACAATAAATAATGTAAGTTAACATAAATACTACCATATGTTTATAAACAAGTTATTATTAGTACACGTTTAACTTTGTTTGAGCTTTTATATTGTTAGGAGGCCAACACTCCATTACAGAGGCTGACACCCACGGAAGCTGAGCTTGCCACTGATTGGTGGCAAGCTAGTAAGCGTTTTTTTGATGGCACGGATGATGAGCAGCCTCCACTTCGGGAGCCATCTCCTCACCCAGAGCTATCACCTCACCCAGAGCCATCACCTGATCGACCCGACTATACATTTCCACAACGACAGCCATCACCTATTCTGTCACATCATCGAGCCTCTTCTCCACCATCACCGCAAGATAGGCGACCGGCAAAGAAGCCACGACGTTTATCTCCCTGTTCTCCACCTCCACCTCCACGGGATGAGTTAGGGGAGTTACGTGATGAGGTTAATGCCTTGCGTGAGGAGGTCGGTACTTTACGCAAAGACGATGGTGCATGGCGTGTTGAGGTGTCTACTTTACGCGGTGAGGTAGCCGCTCTACGTGAGATGGTAGCATCGTTGCAAAATGAGGTTCATACTCTACGCAACGAGGTAAGTTTAAGATTTTTCATATTTAACTTGATGATAAATTTACTCGTAATTTCACTTAGATTAACCATTTCACTTAGATTGCTTAATAATTTCATTCAGTTGCTGCCAATACTGCTAAACTGTTTTTGTTAGTATTTGTTTTTGTCTTTTGGTTGAAGTAATGCAATCCATTCAAGTTTCAATTTGCAGAAGAAGAATAGTTTACTTTCGCAACACGAAAATGACTATCGCAAAGTGGAAATGGCTATCGCAATGCGAAATGAAAATCGTAACGACAAAATCGCAATGCGAAATGAAAATCGCAACGACAAAATCGCAACGCGAAATGAAAATCGCAATGCGATTTGTGTTTCGCGTTGCGATTTTGTCTTTGCGATTTTCATTTCGCATTGCGATAGCCATTTCTGCGTTGCGATAGCCATTTCCGCGTTGCGATAGTCATTTTCACGTTGCGAAAGTAAGTTTCGTGTAGCAAAAGTAAACTATTCTTCTTCTGAAATGTTTATATATGTTGTCCTTTTAAATGTTTATATAAGTGCTTACTTCTGGAATCTTATCTGATGCATTTTGTGAACTATGATAGAATAATGACTTGGGTGAATACAATTCAAGTTTGAAACATATTTGTCTTTGTTTAATATCATGTATGTTTATTTACTGATTTATGTATTAATTTTTTTTAGCGGCCCGATAAGGTGGATGCTTTACGTCGGGTTTTCTTTGCACGACGGAGTTCACGTATCAGACGGCGTGCACGTGCTATTACGTCTCCGTTCACCCCAATGGTGCGAAGACTCCGCAAGAAGAAGCCCGACTCACCTGTCATCCCTCAAGAGTCCCCTCCAATCGTTCAAGAGGCCCCTATCATCCCTCAAGAGTCCCCCCCACCGTTCAAGAGGCCACTGTCATCGTTGAAGAGGTCCCTCCCACCATTCCAGAGCCCGATTCAAATGGGGTAATATATCGAATTATTGAGAAGCCCCTACTTTTGCCGGACATGATGGATGAGAGTTGGCTCTCGTATGAGTTACCGGCTAGTACCCTTCCGGTATCTGAAGTGGAGAGGAGACAACTACCGGAAACAATTCTGGATAATACCCTTTGGGCTAAGACCGCAGTTGATTTTTATCTACATGAGCGGAGCCAAGGGTGTTATACTGACATAAGCAAACTCAACGATGAGATGTATTTGTTGCTTAATCGATCTTAGTGGGGTGTGTTATTAGGGGTTGAAGACAGTGGCTATTTCGATGGGGAGGTAAGTCTTATATTTGTCTTATATATGATTTTGATTAATTTTTTTAAAAATTAATGTAATTCACTAATATATGTCTTTTTTTGTAAAACAGCATATCGATGCGTGGGTGTCACGTCTTCTAATAATAAGGAAGCTTAGGAAAAATAAAAAAAATTCGCGATATACAATAATGCCGGTGGCTTTTCACGCAGTTCACTTGAAGAATCAACGAGATGAATCATTTTCGTCGGGCAATGGACAAGCTAAACTTTATCCTGCATGGTGGGAGGTCGATAAGGTTAGTGTTTATTTTTAAAATTTTTTAAAGGTGTTCATAAATAAGTGCGCAAATAAATGAATTATTACTTATGATTGTAGGTGTTTATCCCTATTTTGGAACGTCATCATTGGCTTCTCGTCCAACTTCAGCTCTCATCCCTGAAGATAATAGTATATGACAGCATGATAAATTACATATCACTGTCTGATTTGAGAGATATTATCAAGGGATGGAGTTCTCATTTGGCTAAATTCTTGGATGTGATTAATTATTGGACTCATTCTGGACACAAGAAGCCAAAGAAGTTCAATGTCACAGTTGTCAGAGACGAGACCGCGCCACAACAATCACCGGGAGCCAGAGGGGATTGTGGTCCTCTCGTATGCATGTGCTTGGCGCGTTTGACGACGGGAAGCACAGAGTTTCTACCTCCCACCGATAGAGATAGAGCTGCAGTAGGCTTGTGGTTTCGGCATTATATGGCTAGAGCGATATATTCGAGACGCTGCCTACCTGCATCCGCGTTATGAAAGTATCCATTGTTAATTGGTAAGTCAAATGCAAGTTTTGTTAACATATATACTCCTTTTGGTTTGAAAATGTTTGGTTAAGTACCTAGAATTCAATAATTTGTTGTTTGTAGGTTTTAGATGTGTAGGAAGTCTTGTTTGAGCAAATGTTTGGTTTCTGCAGATTAATCCTTAAGTGAGCTGCGTGAAATGGATGTACGGGTGCAAAAGTTGATTCATTGATTCAATAATTGATGAGGAAATAAGAATTATTATTATTTTTGGATTGTTTAATTGATTTGTAAAAAATGATTTGTAAATGTTGATTTGTTTAATTGATGTGTACATAATTCTTATTTGTGCTTGTTTAATTGATTGAAATGTAATAGTTGATTTGTTGATTTTAAATCTGCATTATGTTGAAGGCAAAACAGACTATCGCAACACGAAACTGACTATCGCAACGAGAGATGGACGCTTTGATTTGCTGTTTATCGCCATTGGTGCTGCGGTTAGTAAATCAATATAATTCTGTTGACTCATTTTTGTTAGTTACATGCATTTCTCATTTAAATGATTATATTTCTTGTGTATATTATTTTGTAGATTCGTTCGTTTATTATTTGCATGTGCCCAGTTATTATAGTTGACGGAGCACATTTGAAAGGTCGATACCTTGGAGTAAACTTATTAGCAGTAGCCATGGATGCTAACAATGGGATATTGCCAATAGCTTACGGGGTTGGCAAATCTGAAACCTCTGATTCATGGACATGGTTTATGGGGCATCTTAGGGATTGCATATGTAACACCCCCAACCCGTATCCGACCTGGATACGAGTCCGAAGTGTCACATTAACTTTTCAACCCTTTATTCGTATAAAATAGTGAGTAATTTAAAAACTTTGATAACATTTAACTTATTCAAAACGTTTACAAAATATATCAGAGTTCATACAATTTATATTTTTAGACTACATGCCAACTACACTCTATAAACAGTACATATATTTTCTGATCTGACATTTGGTAAGGAGAACTGACCTGTCTTGCTCCGCATTACTCTTTACTCTTCTCGAAACCTACGTGTGAAACAATCACACGCTAAGTCGAAGACTTAGTGAGGCATAAAGAAAACACATCTAATGGAATTCATACCCACTAATCATGCATGACAGTTTTATGCTATCAAATTATACAACTCATTTACATATACATCAACATATATTCGTGCATATTATGTAACAGATACCATTATCCCTATCACAGATATATCATATAATGCACACATCATATCACAAATCATATACATATATCACATACATTGTTCTCATATCACCAATATCCATACCTGTAAGCATATTACTTTAACATTCATGAATTTGTATTAATGAGTTTATTGGCCCATGATATCATATTGAGAACCTAAGGTATCTGAGTATTGTGAGGTTGTGCACTATGCTGTCACCACAGCTCGTATAAATGCACCGAAGTGCCGCGTAGAATTGTACCGTAGTGCCATATAATGATGTCCATAAGGACCACATAGAATTCCTTAAGAATCATATACATATGCTAGGGATCATATATGTGTCTCACCAGACTTCACACATGTTCCAAAGAATATATATATATCCCGAAGGACCGCGTAGAATATTGTCCCGAAGGACCGCGTAGAATATTGTCCCGAATGACCGCGTAGACCCTCTACTCTTGGCATGCCAACTATACCCCTAGCTCTCAAGACATATAACATGGGCATTTTCTTTTATACTTATCATTTCACATAACACATAGTTCAATTACTCATAGAACATTTTCATATGAGTCACGTTTACATGTCACATAGCTTATATACTTTCTCACGTAGTTACATAGATCCATATCATATAACATATATCACAAAGTGCACATAATCACACATATCATATCAGATAGCTTAGATCATTTCTCAGATATTCATATAAACATACATATCATCTCTTGTTCACATATGATCATATATGCTTCATATAACACATAGAACACTTTCTCCTAGCTTATATCAATTTTCAGAGTTCTTTCATATTACCTGATGACATATATCATATAGATATATAATAACGGATATCATATTATCTACCTTATGCTCTATTTCTTTGTATTCTCATAGATTATAAATTATGTTGTATTTCTAAACATATATCATTTAATAGTATTTTTATTTAGGTACTAATTTAATCTCTTTACTTAATTCAATTTCATATATTCATTATAATCTTTTCATATAACTCCATTATACTAATTCTCATAATAAATCATACCACTAGGTACTTGTCCAACTCATGTTTCCATTATGCATATACTGTTATCCATGTTTACCTAGTTCATATCACTTCTTATAAACTCACTTTCATCATATTTTCCTATTATTACATATTTTATCTCATAACCATGTATCCACATAGTCTTATATCTCATTATCATATTACATATACTTGTTCTCCTATGACCCTTAATAAACATATATTTCTATTTCCCTACATCTCTCAACTTATCTTCTATATTCCTATAATTTCATAACTTATTTTATATCATTTTCCCTTTTTATTCACATAAACCATCTATTTATTTAGTTCAATTTCTCATAACTTCCACAATACTCTTTAATAAAACTTTGTAGCTCTTTACTATAATACATAAACCATAATTTCCTTTAATTTATCAATCTTCCCTATATTACTTATGTATCTTTATTTATGCCTTCGAATTCATACTATTCTCTTAGAGTCTCCTAACATTTCTCGTATAATCACTTATACCATATCATATAACTTATACTTTATTATCTTATTCTCTCATGTTCATTTCATTTCTTATGACTCTATCATATAACTTATCTCATGTTCTTCCCTTATTACATATTAAAGTCTTACATACATCATATAGCATATACAAAGCATATCATTATCTTTAGTCATGCATACATACAATCAATGTAATACATATAATCACATATAATTATAACCACACATAATCATGTCCATGACTTCATGCATATTACTCTAGGAAATAGACTCATCGCAAGTCTTATTTCCATTAAACACTACATATCACTAGTATGCACTCACCTTGCCTCACTAGTCCATTTCAATCTCTTATCTTCCCTTGATCGATCTTACTTGCCAAATGTTCCGGAATTGCTTTACACGCAGAATCTACATAAATGTACATTTTGAGGCAATTATTAGATACCTACACCTTGTAATTGGATACTAGCAACTTAAACGAACTTATTAAACCAATATTCCCATTTTTCCTTTAGGGGGAATCGGTTCCCTACTAAGGGGGTATCGATTCCCTCATGACATTCTAGAAATGTTGTTCGTTTGAAGGGGTATCGGTTCCCCTTGAATGGGTACCGATTCCCCTTGCCCAGAAATCATATTTTCAACCCGAAAATTACTTCATTTCCTCTCAAACACTTCATATATCATCCCCTTTTCATTCTTAACTCTAGTACACATACTTAAACCAATCTATATTTATTTATTTCATTTTAAACCTCAAAATCCTATCTTGCATATGAGATTCAAGAATCATACCAAATTTTCAATGTGTTCTAATTCCAATTCTAACACTTCATACTTCTTAATTAGATTGATGACAAGTCAAATTCATCCATAAAACTTCAACAACCATACCATATCAAAATTTCATCTTAAAACTCATATTGCAAATTCCTTCATAATTCCTTTATCTTATTGTTTAAATCCCATATAAGCTTTCCTTAAGCTTATTTAATACTCAAAGAATCAAAACTAAGCTTAAAACTCAAGAATTAACCAACTGAAATTAAACTTACCTTTGCCTTGCTCTCCCACGTATGAAGAAGAAGAAAGGAGAAGAGAACTCTGGATAATTCTCCCATTTCCCACGTTTATATTACCTTTAAAAGGAATATAAAAATCTTTCTGGTCAAATGACCATTTAACCCTTAATTTCCTTTAATAATTACCAAATAACCTTCATTATATATATATATCCAATAATCATTGAACTATTTCATTCTTATACTTTAGTCACCAAATTTTGAAACTTTACAATTTGGTCACTAACCCGGTATTGAGGATGTTACAAATCTCCCCTCCTTATAAGAAAATTCGTCCTCGAATTTTCACTGCACATCTTAATAAGAACATATCTTCTAATGTTCTTATGTTGCTTCCCTGACTTATTCTTTCTTGTCATCATCAGAAACTTACTTTTTAATCCTTTAGTTTTCCGACTATCTTTTTCGTTTATACATTCATTCCTCTGTTGCTTATCATATAAACAATAACCAGTAATACCAATCCATTGTTGTCTTTTCTCTTATTCGATTATGCATCTTTCCTTTGACCTTTTTAAAATTCAATATAATGTCACTCATCACGTTGACAGTAACATCCATCTCTATATCATAAATCCATCTATTTCTTCATAACTCTCTAATTACCTTATAACCATACCAAACTTGTATTTCGTCATCATTTGACCAAAAACACAACTTTAAATCTTCTTCAATGTGATTAAACATATACTTTAAGGAGTCAAACAATATTTTCACATCACCTTGCACACTTGTCTTATTTCTATATCAAAATTGTCCTCTGTACTTCCATATTTATCGTATCTGATTCTTTTAAATCAATCCCTTTCATTTCTTTATTCCTTATTCCTTATACATAAATCATATATTTCCTTTCATGTTCACATACTCTTGTCTTATCACTTATACTCATCTTTATGTACCAATCTTCATTGCATCCTCATTACTCTGATAACCCATTTCTTATACATAACTTCATTCTTTGTCATTTCTTATACTTGTATTTTCCTTACTGAAGGTTCCATGCAAATACTTATCTCTGTTTCTACATCATAGCTATCTGCTCAGAATATACAACTATATTCAAATTCACATCATAATCAATTAACTCCACTATATCTTTCCTCCAATCTTATAATTCTAGCACCTTTACTCTGACAGCTAGATAATAACTTTTGTTCAATCTAGGGCACAAGCCCTATTATACCAATCATATACATCCTTTCCAATCTAAATTATCTCAAAATTTGCTTACTCAACTTATCAATTTCACCTCTATTCTCATACATCCTGAAATTTCTTTTGCTCAAACTCAACATTCTGACTTCCTATGTCCTATAATCTGATCATCGATATACACATTCTCAAACTCTTCTTATCAATCCTCAGCTTTACTTAAATATACAAATTCTTACTTCCTTTTCCTTTACTATACCACATTACTATGATCCAAATATGCAACTATATCCAGATCCATTGCAGATCTGGTTATCATATCCTGACAATATCTTGTAATCTTATAATTCCAGTACATTTTTTATCACATACTCTAGTTAGCCAATGCTAACTCTTTCCATCTTAACTGCAAACCCTTATCATAAACATACTCTTGTTTATGCGCAATACTATCACTTCGTTTCAAACTCATAAGCTCTGACTTTATACATCTTATACACTTGTCACTGATGCACTTATCCTTGAGTTCTTCTATACGTACTCATCACGTCCTTAGATCTTTTTAACCTTCTTATGGTGACACATGTTCACCATATTCTATCTTATCCACATAATAACAAAACTACTCTATATCGTGTTTCCGATTCCAAAACGATGAAAACTTTCTATCATTATTCAGATATGATTTCAGTTTTCTGAAATCAACTTTTGATCTTACTAGGCATTTTCCTGAGGTGTCCGCTCTTCATCATGCCTGGCCAGGGCAGGTGAATAGCTATCACAATCAGGAATATCACCTTTCACTTACTTCGAAATTATCACGATCGGATTTCCACTGTATTAAACTATTCTTATTCTATTAGCAAGACAATATATTCCTTACACTATCAGATCAGAAATATTTCAATCTATGTTGGCATGTACACCTTTTATGACACTTTGGACTTCGGTTTATGCCGAGAATCGGCTAAACCTTAGCTCTGATACCATTAAATGTAACACCCCCAACCCGTATCCGACCTGGATACGAGTCCGAAGTGTCACATTGACTTTTCAACCCTTTATTCGTATAAAATAGTGAGTAATTTAAAAACTTTGATAACATTTAACTTATTCAAAACGTTTACAAAATATATCAGAGTTCATACAATTTATATCTTTAGACTACATGCCAACTACACTCTATAAACAGTACATATATTTTCTGATATGACATTTGGTAAGGAGAACTGACCTGTCTTGCTCCGCATTACTCTTTACTCTTCTCGAAACCTACGTGTGAAACAATCACACGCTAAGTCGAAGACTTAGTGAGGCATAAAGAAAACACATCTAATGGAATTCATACCCACTAATCATGCATGATTGTTTTATGCTATCAAATTATACAACTCATTTACATATACATCAACATATATTCGTGCATATTATGTAACAGATACCATTATCCCTATCACAGATATATCATATCATGCACACATCATATCACAAATCATATACATATATCACATACATTGTTCTCATATCACCAATATCCATACCTGTAAGCATATTACTTTAACATTCATGAATTTGTATTAATGAGTTTATTGGCCCATGATATCATATTGAGAACCTAAGGTATCTGAGTATTGTGAGGTTGTGCACTATGCTGTCACCACAGCTCGTATAAATGCACCGAAGTTCCGCGTAGAATTGCACCGTAGTGCCATATAATGATGTCCATAAGGACCACATAGAATTCCTTAAGAATCATATACATATGCTAGGGATCATATATGTGTCTCACCAGACTTCACACATGTTCCAAAGAATATATATATATATCCCGAAGGACCGCGTAGAATATTATCCCGAAGGACCGCGTAGAATATTGTCCCGAAGGACCGCGTAGACCCTCTACTCTTTGCATGCCAACTATACCCCTAGCTCTCAAGACATATAACATGGGCATTTTCTTTTATACTTATCATTTCACATAACACATAGTTCAATTACTCATAGAACATTTTCATATGAGTCACATTTACATGTCACATAGCTTATATACTTTCTCACGTAGTTACATAGATCCATATCATATAACATATATTATAAAGTGCACATAATCACACATATCATATCAGATAGCTTAGATCATTTCTCAGATATTCATATAAACATACATATCATCTCTTGTTCACATATGATCATATATGCTTCATATAACACATAGAACACTTTCTCCTAGCTTATATCAATTTTCAGAGTTCTTTCATATTACCTGATGACATATATCATATAGATATATAATAACGGATATCATATTATCTACCTTATGCTCTATTTCTTTGTATTCTCATAGATTATAAATTATGTTGTATTTCTAAACATATATCATTTAATAGTATTTTTATTTAGGTACTAATTTAATCTCTTTACTTAATTCAATTTCATATATTCATTATAATCTTTTCATATAACTCCATTATACTAATTCTCGTAATAAATCATACCACTAGGTACTTGTCCAACTCATGTTTCCATTATGCATATACTGTTATCCATGTTTACCTAGTTCATATCACTTCTTATAAACTCACTTTCATCATATTTTCCTATTATTACATATTTTATCTCATAACCATGTATCCACATAGTCTTATATCTCATTATCATATTACATATACTTGTTCTCCTATGACCCTTAATAAACATATATTTCTATTTCCCTACATCTCTCAACTTATCTTCTATATTCCTATAATTTCATAACTTATTTTATATCATTTTCCCTTTTTATTCACGTAAACCATCTATTTATTTAGTTCAATTTCTCATAACTTCCACAATACTCTTTAATAAAACTTTGTAGCTCTTCACTATAATACATAAACCATAATTTCCTTTAATTTATCAATATTCCCTATATTACTTATGTATCTTTATTTATGCCTTCGAATTCATACTATTCTCTTAGAGTCTCCTAAAATTTCTCGTATAATCACTTATACCATATCATATAACTTATACTTGATTATCTTATTCTCTCATGTTCATTTCATTTCTTATGACTCTATCATATAACTTATCTCATGTTATTCCCTTATTACATATTAAAGTCTTACATACATCATATAACATATACAAAGCATATCATTATCTTTAGTCATGCATACATACAATCAATGTAATACATATAATCACATATAATTATAACCACACATAATCATGTCCATGACTTCATGCATATTACTCTAGGAAATAGACTCATCACAAGTCTTATTTCCATTAAACACTACATATCACTAGTATGCACTCACCTTGCCTCACTAGTCCATTCCAATCTCTTATCTTCCCTTGATCGATCTTACTTGCCAAATGTTCCGGAATTGCTTTACACGCAGAATCTACATAAATGTACATTTTGAGGCAATTATTAGATACCTACACCTTGTAATTGGATACTAGCAACTTAAACGAACTTATTAAACCAATATTCCCATTTTTCCTTTAGGGGGAATCGGTTCCCTACTAAGGGGGTATCGATTCCCTCATGACATTCTAGAAATGTTGTTCGTTTGAAGGGGTATCGGTTCCCCTTGAATGGGTACCGATTCCCCTTGCCCAGAAATCATATTTTCAACCCGAAAATTACTTCATTTCCTCTCAAACACTTCATATATCATCCCCTTTTCATTCTTAACTCTAGTACACATACTTAAACCAATATATATTCATTTATTTCATCTTAAACCTCAAAATCCTATCTTGCATATGAGATTCAAGAATCATACCAAATTTTCAATGTGTTCTAATTCCAATTCTAACACTTCATACTTCTTAATTAGATTGATGACAAGTCAAATTCATCCATAAAACTTCAACAACCATACCATATCAAAATTTCATCTTAAAACTCATATTGCAAATTCCTTCATAATTCCTTTATCTTATTGTTTAAATCCCATATAAGATTTCCTTAAGCTTATTTAATACTCAAAGAATCAAAACTAAGCTTAAAACTCAATAATTAACCAACTGAAATTAAACTTACCTTTGCCTTGCTCTCCCACGTATGAAGAAGAAGAAAGGAGAAGAGAACTCTGGATGTTTCTCCCATTTCCCACGTTTATATTACCTTTAAAAGGAATATAAAAATCTTTCTGGTCAAATGACCATTTAACCCTTAATTTCCTTTAATAATTACCAAATAACCTTCATTATATATATATATCCAATAATCATTGAACTATTTCATTCTTATACTTTAGTCACCAAATTCTGAAACTTTACAATTTGGTCACTAACCCGGTATTGAGGATGTTACAGCATAGGTCCTATTAGCAATCTGACAATCATATCCGATAGGGCAAACTCAATTGACAACGCTGTTAGAAGGTGTTTCCCAGATGCTTTTCATGGACTTTGTGGTGTTCATTTGTATAGAAATCTAAAATCAAGGTCTGCTAGTATAAAAAAGCACAAATGGACATACTGGAAGGCTGTAAAAGCTTATCGGGAAGTGGATTTCAATAAGCATATAAACTGTTTAAGACGTGTTTTGCCTCAGTGTGCTCAAACACTAGAAGATGTCGGGTTTGAAAGATGGTCAAGAGTACATCAACTTGGAGCAAGATATGGTTTCATGACGTCTAATAGTACAGAATCAATCAACGCTCTAAGTCGTTATTCCCGAAAATTACCCATTACTATGTTAATGGAGTTTTTTCGAGCCTCTATTCAACAGTGGTACTACAAGAAAAGAAACCATGCATGTATTATTTCTTTGAATTCGTAACTTATCATATATTTTACTAAGTATTATTTATTTAAATTTACAGGAACATTGGAATATCGTGTTACACCATGGACTGAAAAAAAGATAATGAAACGTGTTGTGAAGTCAACGTCATGGAGAGTTGAACCATGTTCAAACACTTTGTTTGAAGTACTAGATAATAACTTAAATGGGCTTGTCGATCTAAATACAAGGACGTGTAGTTGTATGAAATGGCAAACATCTGGTTATCCGTGTGGCCATGTTATAAAAGTTGCTCTTCATCTAAACCAAGATGATTCAAGCACATACGCTATGGATTGCTACACTACAGAAGTATATCGACAGACTTATGCCGAGATTGTCTACCCTATTCTACATCCTTCTGAGTGGGACATACCAGATGACTTACAAACAGTTTTGCCACCAGCCATGGACAGAAGGCTACCTGGCCGACCAAAAAGTCACGATCGTATACCGTCTAAGGGTGAAGAGAAGAAGAGATCGACATGTAGTCGGTGCAAGGAAAGTGGTCATACAAGGTTGACATGTGGATCACCAGTGCCATCACAATCATCTTTTTCTCTACCAAAATATGGATCCTCATCAAAATCCAAAGCTCATATGGTGTCAAGAAAAAGGCAATCAAAATCGCAATCATCTTTAAAATCCCAATCACAACTGGCTTCACCTTTTGGGACTGTTAACTTAGGTGATTTTTAAATGCAAACGTTGTATTATGTAGATTTTATGTGTGAACTTTTAACATTTTCAATTAGGCATGTATTAGTAACTTGAGTTTGAAAATTGCTATGACATGTTCAGTTGTTATCACTTATTAGGCAATCATTTGACTATCGCAACACGGAAATGACGTTCGCAATCATCTTAATGTCTATCGCAACGCGGAAATTACTATCGCAATGCGAAATGAAAATCGCAACGAGAGAATCGCAATGCGAAATGAAAATCGCAACGAGGGAATCGCAAAGCGAAATGAAAATCGCAACGCGAATTTAGTTTCGCGTTGCGATTTTGTCGTTGTGATTTTCATTTCGCATTGCGATTGACCTCATCACATAAAGTAGACACCTCCACACGCCATGCACCATCGTTATCGCGTAGAGTACCGATCTCCTCACGCAAGACATTGACCTCATCACGTAACTCCCTTGACTCATCCCGTGGAAGTGGAGGTGGAGAACAGGGAGATAGAAGTCGTGGCATCTTTGACGGTCGCCTATCATGAGGTGATGGTGGAGAAGAGGCTCGATGATGTGACGGGATAGGTGATGGCTCTCGTTGTAGAGGTGTATAGTCGGGTCGATCAGGTGATGGCTCTGGGTGAGGTTATGGCTCTCGAAGTGGAGGAAGTAGAGGCTGCTCATCATTCGTGCCATCAAGAAAACGCTGACTAGCTTGCCACCAATCAATGGCAAGCTCAGCCTCCGTGGGTGTCAGTCTCATTAATGGAATGTTGGCCTCCTAAAAATATAAAAACTCAAACAAAGTTAAACGTCTACTATTAATAACTTGTTTATATATGATAGTATTTGTGTTAACTTACATTATTTATTGTCGCATATGGTATTAAGTCTTCCCAATCCAACAGACGTTTCCTCTTCCAGGAAATAGCCCTAGGAATATCATTTGAGGTTTTTAATGCATATGTTCGCATGCTGGGGAAAGCCTCGAATATCCAAATCTACAAACAATATAATAACAAACATTAGTAATTGTTAAATAATTAATTATAATTTTAAAAACATAATATAGAAATTCTTACCTTAAAGGCCCAAACAAAGCCTGACAAAGTGTATTTCGACCCATCGCCCTGCAAACTTTTGCGGTCATCAAAGGCAGACGACAACTTAGTCCCGGTAGCTTTCCATATATACGAACCCCACGGAAACAGATTCCATGCATTTAGGTCCTCTACCAATAATATTAGCTCCTGAGGAATAGGTTGTCTGACCTCTCTGCCTAAAAAGCCGGCATACAAAAGTAGTAGAAGGCATACTCGGACAACATCGACGTCATTCATCCGAGTAAAACCATCTTTCTTATTAAACAATTTCTTCAGGTCGTCGACGTGTAAGTTCGGCTTCTCTATTGACTCATCAGGAAAAACCCTGGATAACCATGATGGACGGGTGATATGACGAGTGTACCGGCCTACATCATCGTGTCCGAATCGTAGACCAGTGATTAAGCAGAACTCCTTCCGCCCAAAACAAGTATACGCCGGTGAAAAATGAAACCATATCTCTTCCTCACCACGTTGTATACTGTCGGGTAGATCGCTAGTCATGGTCTGAAGCCACAAATGGGTCAAATTAGCATCTCCACCCGGATGTTGTACTCTCAGCCATGGCCCGAAGTAGGTTTCCTCAAACAATTTTCTTTGTGTAGGTGAAAGCTTTGAAGCAATTGTAGTGGCTAGGCTAACTTTATTCCTTAATGTCAATGAAGCCGAAAAAAATTTCTACAAAAACAATAAACATACCAAGTTAGATATACCAAAAACTACACTGTGAAGATATACCAAAAACAATAAACATAAATAGTAGTTTATTCTTGAAACTAAAATTTGCAACACTGTTTTGTCTTTTGGTTGAAATGAAAATCGCAACGAGATAATGAAAATCACAACGCGGAAATGACTATCGCAACGAGAGAATCGCAACGCGAAATGAAAATCGCAATGCGATTTTGGTTTCGCGATGCGATTATCTCGTTGCGATTTTTATTTCGCGTTGCGATAGTTATTTCCGCGTTGCGATTTTCATTCTCGAAACTATTCTTCTTCTGCATTACTTCAACCAAAAGACAAAACAAAGACAAATACTAACTTCACAGGGTTAAATACTAAACAGTTTAGCAGTATTAGCAGCAATCGAATGAATTTAATAAGAAATCTAAGTGAAATGGTTAATCTATTATTGAAATTACCAGTAAACTTATCATCAATTTCAATATGAAAAACCTAAAATAATGCAAAAATTTCAAAATAAAAATAATTAAACAAACTAACCCTCGGAGGTTGATTTTCCATTTCTGAATGATTGTGAGGGATTTTTGACCGTGAATGGTTGTGAGGGATTTCGCCGGCGATGGGGACGAAAATCTTCGGAGATGGGGACGGATTTCGCCGTAGAGAGTGAGAGATGGAGATGGGACTGTGTGTTGTGATTTTAGGTTTGAGGTTATGAGTTGCGATTACTGTGGACGGTTCAGTTTCCGATATATTAAGAAAAAATTCGTGTTTAGAATTTGGAAAAAAAAAATACGCGTTAATACGAATGGCGCTATGTAAATCACATTGCGATTTACGTATTCGCATTGCGATTTTCCTAATTCGCATTGCGATTTACTTAATCGCGTTGCGATTTACGTATTCGCATTGCGAATTATGAAAATCGCAATGCGAATATGTAAATCGCAATGCGAATTAGGAAAATCGCATTGTGATAGTCATAATCGCGTTGCGAATCTGGAAACTGATTTGCGATAATGGAGATCGCGTTGCGAATTAGCGATCGCATTGCGATTTTGTTGGTCATTTTGGCAAATCCGGAAAAAGTTGGTTAAAATCGTATATTATATGGGATTTTTGGTCACTGAGGTTATTTTCTCTTAAATTATTGTGTAAACGGTGTAAAAATTGACCATAAACAGTTGACCGTGAACAGGGTATGATTCGTAAAAAAATATACATAAGAGGTTTTTTCGTCTTTTCATGATTGTAATGGATATTTTTTTTAAATGGCAATTGAATTTCAATAATAAATATTATGCAGAAGAGGTTTTTTCGTCTTTTCATTATTGTAATGGATATTTTTTTAAATGGCAATTGAATTACAATATATTTAAGAATATAGTGTAAAATAGGAACAATAGTCACAATTTTTTTTATATAAAAATGAAAATATTAGACTCAAAGTATTGAACATAGAAGATGTTGGGAGTGATGCATATGCCAAGAAGGTTACAGCAGAGGATAGTTAGCACTCAGGTTGGTTAGCAGGCTGTTATAGTTGGTTGTAACAACGGCTAGAACGTTAGGCAGTTAGTTGGTTGCAGCATGAGTGTGATGTATATAAAACAAGAACTACACTTTGTAAATACACATTATCAATTTCATTCAAGTATTCTTTCCAGTCAGTTTACAATCCTGAGTAATATCTCAATATGGTATCTTTCACCAAAGATCTTGGCTTTTAAGGTTCGACTGCGGTAATGGCACTAGACAGTCCGAATGTCTCCTCAACGTTTGGAGGAGGTTCGTTGGTGCACTTGCTTGTGTTCACTAACAAGAAAGTGAACGTTGTCTTGGATGAGATGAACTTCTTCTTGTGGAAACAGCAAGTACTGCTCACAGTTTGAAGTCATCGTTTGGAAAGGATGTTGACTGGCTCGATGACAGCACCACCAGAGACTGTGGTCGATCAGAATGGTAAGGTTGTTCTAAATGAAGCTTTTGAAGACTTCATGGCCCAAGACAGTGCACTCGCGTCTTGGTTACTGTCCACCATCAGTCCATAGCTGCTACATCAATTCGTTGGTGCTGAGACAGCAGCTGCTGTGTGGAGTAAGGTTACGCAGTTCTTTGCTAATCGCTCCACCACAACAGTAATGAATCTACTATACAAGGTTCAATCTCTCAATAAAGGAGATGACAGCATGCATGTATATCTCACTCGAGTTAAAGAAGTGTGCGATGCGCTGGAATCTTATGGAAACCTTGTTGCACCAGTTGAGCAGATTGTAAGTGTGCTTAAAAGACTACCTCGTGAATACCAGTCCTTTATGGCGGTTATAACCACTATACGTGAGAAACCTACTCTCGATGTTGTTAGTAACATGTTAATTGATGTTGAAACTCAATTGGCAGGATTTGAGTTTTCAGCAGACAACCTTCCGATGAGTGCACATATGGCACATGCTGCCAATCGGTTTGTTCTTGGTTCAAGAACCAACCAAGAGGGTAATCGCAAACCTTACTCGGGTGGTCGATCAGGTGGTCGTGGTCGAGGTCGTCCCTGAGTACAATGTCAACTGTGCGGTAATACTGGGCACTTAGTTCAACAGTGATGGTACCGGTTTGATCATGATTTCCTTGGTGATGGCAGTGATGCACAACGGTATAAAGCCAACTCTAGCAGTGTTAATTTTACTGACAGCACGCAGTATGACTCCTACAGTGAAGAAAGAACCACTGAGCCCCCTTAAGCAGATGCAGCCTCTTCCTCTCACGAGCATTGGGTAGTCGATTCGAGTGACACGCACCATGTGACACCAGATATTGCTAAACTAGCTCAACCATCTAACTATAGGGGACCAAGTAATCTTCTTATTGGCAATGGTACTTCTCTTCATATTGAAACCGTTGGTAACGCTTTAGACTTTTCTCGGTCACAAGCACTAAAGTTAACCAATATCTTACATATGCCTGAGATAACTAAAAATCTACTTTTGGTGTCTAAGCTTGCTAGAGACAACCGAGTCTTTCTTGAATTTCATGCCAACGATTGCTGTGTTCAGGATGAAGTCACTAGCAGTGTTCTACTTCAAGGAAAATAGAACAGGGGCCTTTACTCGTTCGAGCTGGCTGATGGTGGGAATCTGGTTAATAACCAAGCTAGTGTTAGCTTAGCTACTACCTCCGAAGCGTTTGATTTGTGGCACAAACGCTTGGGGCATCCCTCTCTTCAAACACTAAAAGATGTTTGTAATAAGCTACATGTAAAAATTTCAAATAATACCAATAAAGTTTGCTCGGCTTGTATATTGGGAAAAGCCATAAATTGCCATTTGAACACTTGCAGACTGTATATTCTGAACCCTTTCAACTTGTATTTTCCAATTTATGGGATCCTGCACCTACTCCTTCAAACAATTTTAGATATTACGTTGCCTTTATAGACGCATGCACTCGCCATTCTTGGCTCTATTTGCTAAAAGATAAGTCTCAACTTCTAACTACGTTCCAACTGTTTAGGAGTATGGTGGCTACACAGTTTAACTTCTATATTAAAGCCATTCAAAGCGATTGGGGTGGTGAGTACAGACCCCTGAATACTCTTCTGGCCAAAGAATGGATTATGCATCGAGTAACATGCCCATATATCTCTGAGCAAAATAGGGTTGTGGAGCGGAGACATCGACATTTGATCGATCTCTCCCTTGTTCTCCTTGCTCATGCTGCCTAACCATTGAAGTTCTGGTCTTATGCTATGACCATGACAGTCTATCTCATTAATAGACTCCCCTCTCGAGTATTGCAAGGTACTTCACCGTTTGAAAGATTGTTTAACAGGCAACCTGATTATAATTTTATGAAGGTGTTTGGATGCAAGTGTTTTCCACATCTTCGGTTATTTCAAAAGCACAAGTTCATGTTTTGTTCCCAGCAGTGTACCTTTCTAGGGTACAACTCTCAGTATAAAGGCTAGTAGTGTCTGGCAGCGGATGGGCGAGTTTATATATCTCTCCATGTTAAGTTTGATGAACTAACGTTTCCTTTTGCAGAGTTGCAGTTCTCTCGTGATTTAGCCAAGAAGAATTTGTCTGATTTAGATATAATTATGCAACCGGGACGGTTACGTGTACCTATGACTTATTCATATACAAATACCTCTCTTGGGCTTACATTGACCCCCACTGCCTCTCGTAATCTCACCATGCCTACTGGGTCAAGTCTACAATCGGCTGAAAACCAACATGTCTCTCCTTCGAAAAGTATCGGTGTCTCATTCTACAACCTTGACTCTTGATGAAGAAACGTATCATGAGTCTCGTGCACCTGAACAACCTGTAGCTGAGCCAGTTGTGGCACCTGAACAACCTGTAGCTGAACCGGTTGTACCTGAACAGCCTGTAGCTGAGCCGATTATGGTGTCACAATCAAAAGCAACAGCCAATATGCATCCGATGTGCACACGCAGCAAGGATGGTATTTTCAAGCCCAAAGTTCTCCTCAGCAACCTTGATGAGAATATCCCCGAAACTGTTTATGAAGCTTTTCAATATGAGAAATGGTATGCAACTCTCCATTATGAGTTTAAAGCTCTATAGTAAAATGGTACATGGACTGTAGTCCAACTCCCAGTAGGAAGGTCAGCTGTAAGATGTAAGTGGCTCTTCAAAGTCAAAAAGAATGCTGATGGTACTGTACAAAGGCACAAATCACGTTTAGTTACGAAAGGGTACTCATAGGTACCAGGACAAGATTTCCAAGAGACGTTTAGCCCTGTGGTTTGATTCTCTACGATCAACATCATCCTTTCACTGGCTGTCTCAAAGAGTTGGCCGCTTTGACAAATCGATGTTAACAACGCATTTCTCAATGGTGGGCTGACTGAAGATGTGTTTATAACGTAGCCACCTGGATTTGAGGTGTATAATCCTAATGGCACGCCTCTTGTCTGCAAGCTACAGAAGGCGTTCTATGGCCTACGACAAGCACCACGTAACTGGCACAACAAGCTTCGAGATAGCCTGCTCGCTCTGGGTTTCGAGGGTCCAAAGATGACAGCTCCTTGTTTGTTACCGACCAGGCTGACACTCACACGTTTATCCTTGTATACGTCAATGATATCATACTGACTGGAGAATCACTCAATCATATTGAATATGTGATTCGTGAACTCAATAAGCAGTTTTCGCTCAAAGACCTTGGAGATTTATCCTATTTTCTGGGTATTAAAGTCAAACGTGATGCTAATTCTATTATTTTAAGTCAGAAAAGTTTATGCTCGATCTATTGGCCAAAGCGAAGATGACACGTGCTAATCCGACTGACTTGCCTATGGTTGTAGCTAATAAACTCTCTATGGATGAAGGTAATCTGTTAGTTTATGCTTATGAATTTCGCAACATTGTTGGATCCTTGTTATATATTTGCCATACTCGACATGATATGGCTCTTAGTGTGAGCAAAGTTGCTCAGTACATGCAAGCCCCTCGCGAATCCCATTTTATGGCAGTTAAAAGAATCCTTCGATACTTGGCAGGCACAGTGGACTATGGATTGTTATTATCGACTGCTAGCCCTAATCTGTCTATTTCTGCGTTTACGGATGCAGACTGGGGAGGTGATATTGATGACAGACGGTCGATGTCTAGTCATTGTGTATTCATTGGCAAATGTTTGGTGTCCTGGCAGTCAAGGAAGCAAAAGACAGTCTCTCGGTCAACCATGGAAGCCGAGTATAAAAGCCTTGCTGATGCTGATGCAGAAGTCACTTGGGTAACTACTGTTCTTGCCGACTTAGGTGAAGACTCGACTTCAACACCAACAATCTGGTGTGATAACTCAGAAGCCGTTGCAATGTGTACTAATCCGATTTACCATGCTCAATCCAAGCATGTTGACCTCGATGTTCATTTTGTGCGGGAAAAGGTGGCAGCCAAGCATCTACGAGTTCAATATGTCCCAGCCTCACATCAGATTGTTGATGGGTTTACCAAGCCATTAGCTAAAGGTGCCTTTGAATGTTTTCGTGATCAGGTTAAGGTGTGTTTAGCAGAAAAACAAGGGAAAAGTAGGGGGAATATTGAACATAGAAGATGTTGTGAGTGATGCATATGCCAAGAAGGTTGCAGCAGAGAATAGTTAGCACTCAGGTTGGTTAGCAGGTTGTTATAGTTGGTTGTAACAACGGCTAGAACGTTAGGCAGTTAGTTGGTTGCAGCATAAGTGTGATGTATATAAAACAAGAACTACACTTTGTAAATACACATTATCAATTTCATTCGAGTATTCTTTCCGGGCAGTTTACAATCCTGAGTAATATCTCAATACAAAGACACGAAGAAAAATGAAATATTTCACTGAAAATAATTACCAACATCAAAAGAACTAAGTAACTTTCATAAAAACTCATTGTCTATATCGAATGAGATGCTTTACAAAGTGATAAATAAGTGGTGAACGAACCAAACTATCTGACATGCTACTTCACTACACAATTCTGATTATATTGGCAAATAATTTTTTACCAAAGAGGGGACATATGCCAATACTTGATCACTCACAAACCAATCATAAAATAAATGTTATTTGTGCAATCACAAAAATGACTGCAAAAGATATGCGAAAAGAATACTAAAAATCATAAGGAATATGCCACAAGAGCAGAAGAAATATATGCCACAAGAGCAGAGAAAAGCGTGCCATAAATAATTTTTATTCAAAATTTAAAAAACTCAAAAAAAAAAGAAAAGAAAAAAATAAGATAATATAAACAAAATAAGAGACCTAATAATCATTGATGATCGAAAATCAACATTAAAATTAACGTCATTATCATCTACAAAAATTAAATGAAAATAAAAATATTATACAAAAATATTGAAAGAAAAGTTAAGTAATATTTATATTTGGTAAGATAATATGTCTCTAGATTTTTCTTTCTTATTCGAGATTATGTAACTTAAATATCAATTATCTTACATTTGGATTTTGGATATTTACAAATTCTCTTTTATATAAGAAAATATCTTTATTAGTTTTAATACAGGAAGAGTTTAGGTAATTGTGGACTAAGTTTTAAGGTCATTTTAATATTTTTTAATTAAAAAAAGTATGATATTAAAGTATTTTTAAAAAGTGACTTTAAATAATGTTTTTGAATTATTTTATTTAAAATTTAAGTGTTTAATATTATTGTCAAAAATATTTTTGAGAAGATAAATATTAATTTTAGACATAATATCATAAATTAATAAATGACATTTAAATTCTTTAACATTATAATATCATATATATATATATATATATATATATATATATATATATATATATATATATATAACTAATTGGTCTAGTGGAATGAGACACTAGATCCCTTAAGTAATGTTAGAGATTCGAATTCTGATGTTTGCGAATGGAGCAAACTAGGTTGGGAGTGTCGCCCTCGCCTATGTAGTACCCGATCTGGATTAATCTATCAATAGTTCGAATACTAGTGATTAATTCAAAAAAAATATTATGGTTTTAATAATATGATTGGAGAAGGTCTTAACTCTTTAAGGAAGAAGGGACAAATGTGAAGAACGAGCATCATTCAAAATGATCCATCAAGTCTGTTTGGCCTTGACCTATAATAGCAAGATCAAACTTAGGGGCACGCCAAAGATTCCTTTTTTAACAAAGCCACTTTATTTGATGGCTTTGTTTCACTTTTGTTTTTAATCTAATAATATTTCCCTCCTCTTCTTTTGGATTGGTCTTCAAATAACATAAATTTAATATATATCTAGGCCTTTGTGTGCCCAATAAATTAGAATCTCCTTGATCAACTAAAACAATTGCTTCTCTCCCTCATCCAACCGTCCGTAAAACGTGGTAAGGAACCGTTGATGAAAGCTGAGATTCTTATCTTCGTACCCCTCCACTACAATGTAACATAAAGTTTTCCTTTCTTTTTCTCAAAATATTGTGAATACCATAAACTATTCGTTTGGTTACTCACTTATTTTTATACCGTTTTAACGATAATTGAACAAAAAATAAAAGATGAAAGAAAGAGGGAGTATTTACAGACTTTTTGTTATGAGAAAATTTAATAGAGTAAAGGTCTGACGACGCTAATCTTAAGAGAGGAAGAAGGGTTTTTCTTTATAGATTTTTTTAGAGAAAAACGTATTTTATAATATTTTTACAAAATTAATATTTTGATTAAAATTTGTAAAATAAATTAAAAATTTATTTGTATTAACACATTAAATTATCAATAAAATGAGAGTTGATATCCTAATAATTAAATTATTATTAATTGATAATATGCATAATCAATTTAATAATATAAATGATTACATAATAGTAACAATAAAATTAAATGATCTAAACTAAAAATAAAAACAAATATAATCTCCATAATCATTTACCTAATTTAATATTATAAAATTTATGGGATATAATGCAATATGGGGTCTGCCTCAGTGATCTAGATGCGTCCGACCCATGCTTCAAGTCGCTAGTTTGATTATGCGGGAGCAATTTAACTTCAAAACATTTTAATCTTCTAATCAGAATACGTGCCATTTTTTATTGGAATAAAAAAAATTAAATAAACTAAATAAATGAAAAAAAAATCTTTTTAACCCTATGGTGATACATGTCACTTCACTATCTATTTTGAAAATTAAATTTATTGAATTTAATTGAATTAATATCAAATCAGATAAATACGTAAATAATAATGATTAAATATATAAATATATCAATTCTTTTAATTGTAATGTCAGTTACTTTATTAAATATTAACGGCATGTAACTTGATTAGTAGCATTTAAATAGTTAAGTGTTTTGTTGGACAAAACTAAAAAACCAATGGTTAAAGTAAAAAATTGGTAATAGGTAAGTGGTCATGAGTGTAGTTTACCCTATATTGAATTATAATAACTTTTAATTTTATAATTTTAAAAATTATAGTAAAATTAGATATTGTGATAAAAACAACGTGTTTAATAATACTAGATATTTTTTGTTTTTAGTATCCTCTTGAGATTCCCTTAACTAAAAGAGGACAGGTCAAAACCATCGATTTAAAATTTGATGATACCTCCACGAGAAGAGAAAAGAAAGGGTGATAAAAGATAAGGATTATTTTAATAAAAAAAAACAAATGAAGAAGATATGTCTTTTCATGCAAGATGACAAATCATTTATGACCATCACTTTTTTTCATTGTTAATTATCAGTTCTTTTCAAGGACTTTTTTGTATTTTATGGGGCTTATCTTCCACCGGCACTATACATAATGTGTGTTTGGTAAATAATTTTTTTAGAAGAGTTTTTAGTTTATTTGGGTATAATTAATATATTGGTAGTTAAATATTTTATTTTTAGTGTTTGATAAATACTTTTTTAAAAGAGTTGATTGTATAAAATAAACTAAAAATAAAAATGTTGGAAAATCTAAAGATTTGAGAGAACCGATTGTAAAATAAGATGTTAAATGATATATTTAACCTTATTATTTCCATCCTTGCAAAATAATTACATTATTTCCATATATGTTAAATGCTAGAAAATTTATTTTATTATTCTATTTTTTAGTTGTAGGTTCTTAAATATATTTTAGTTAAGAAAATATAGCAAAACATGAAAGTAAAAAAAATAAATGTAGTGTTGATATTTTATACATGGTTAATAATATGTATCAATCTCACAAGACTAATATTTATAAATATTAAATTTAAAAATATATTCAAAATTTTCAAAAATATTCACTAATTTTCTTAAGATATTTTTAATTCATTGTCAAAAGCATTTTATCCAAATAATTTCGTCCTAATAAAGACTAACGTATTATAAAAACATATATGTACTTAACAACTAAATTAATCATACCCTTATTTGACATTTTACATGTATCAGTTATCAGCTATCAACTAAATTTTATTAAACACTTATATATAAACATTTAATTAAATCAATTTCTCAAACAACTAGTCAAATCAGTTGGTCAAACCAACAACTGGAATCAGCTAACACCTATCAACTATTAGTTGTTTGCCAAACACCCCCAATGTATTTCCGGTGGTTTTTTTAAAAGTGAGTAAACTGTTTATTTGGTCATCTATCTATTATTTAGTTTTTATTTTAGTCAATTAACTATTATATTTTTTTCAAAATCATATCTAACATTATGTTTAAGTTCTTTCATTGTTAAAAAATTAACAGTTAATATGTCAACATAAGATAGTGTCACATCAATATTGAACAATAATAAAAAAAATATCATATCAACATCATTGTTAGTTTTTAATAATGAGTGACTTAAACGATATCAAAATATAATACTAAGTAAGAATTTTTATAAAAAAAAATAATTGAGTGACTAAAATAAAAATTAAGTAATATGTGAGTGACCAAATAGGTAGTTTACCCAAGAAATTAATGTTAATCAAATAAATTAAGAATATGTGTGTCCCAAAAAGACTTATTACCTCTAAAAATAAAGATATACTTATTTAAGAGAGATGTAAAGGGATAGAGATTTTTTAGACTAATATCAATGAATCCAAAAGGATTTGGGTTTCAAAAACTATGTAATTATCTATTATAGATGTGTGTTAGAGCTATGATGAGAAAAACAAAGAAATTTAGAAGCTCCTAACACGTTAAAAAAAAGGACACTTGAGGTGTTGGTATATGTTTTAATTGCACCACTACAACTACGACACATAAAGATCGATCCTCATATGAGGTTAGGAATATATGTGCATGAGATTTGGATCCCTATAAAAAAAAATTAAATATTTTGAGCTATCGACATAGAATTTATTTACAGATCGATTTGTTGACTATTATTTTAAGGAGTCAATGTTTCCAACATTAATGGAAGATAATAAACAGATGGTAAAAGAATAATATGAAATAAATTATATTTATCTCCTTGTGATCCACGTACACAACAATATGAACTTGAAGTTCAAATGATAATTCTTTTATAAAGTATAGCAAATCCATTGTCAGATACTTTTATTGACCCAAAAAGGAATGATTAAATCCCATATATCAGTTGTGAATGCTTCAATCAAAATCAATATCCCTAAGGACAAACTCTAGCTGCCAGTTAGTCACATTTATTGATGGTTATATCGAGGAAAACATTTTTGAAAGATCTTTGAAAGAGATTCAAGACATGAAAGAAATTTAAGAAAAATTTAGGTACCTAATAATGAAGAGAATTTAATAAATTATACTATGCAGTAATAAATGAAATCAAAATCAAATCGACGTTGATGATATATATACATACAATTTAACATCTAAACCAATGTCAATTGAACGATGTTAAGGAAAAATGATTAACTAAAATAGAAAGAATAAATTGATGTGGAACTAAAGTCTCTTAAAAAGAGAGAAGTATTTGGACCTATAATTCATACAACCGAATGTGTGAACTTGTGGGATATAAATAAGTTTTTGTGAGAATAAGAAATAAAAATGATAAATTTATGAAATATCAAATACATTTAGTTACACAATGATTCACAAAGACTCTATATTCGTTATGCAGATAAATAATTTCTTGTAGTGGATGTAATATTTTATTTTATTTTATTTTTGATTAGTTTAACGATAAAAGATTGGCTTACTTTCCACCTAATTTGATGTCGTTACAGTCTATTTATATGACTTTTTCATAATAACATTTACATGAAATTCTTGAAAGGTTTTAAACAGATGGTTAATTTAGGTTCTTGATAATATTTATTCAATCAAATTAAATAGATCCTTTTATGGATTGAAAAAATCTGAACGCATGTGGTATATTCACTTTAGTGGGTACTTATCGTGGGAACAATGTAAGAATGATAATATTTTTGGGTAAATCAAATGTTTAGTATTTAAACTATTATTTTTATTTCGTTTTTTATCGATTTTTTTAAATGGCATAATGCAAATAAATATCTCTAACGTTTGACAGTATATGCAAATTTACCCGTATTGTTTTTTTTTTTGGAACATTTGATCCCACAACGTTTAATTCTGATTCAAAAGTCCCCCCGTTGGATGGAAACCGTCAGTCAACTGACGGTCAACGGCTCCAGTTAACTAAGCAAGCACAGGTGGACAGCGATGATGATGTGGCGTGTCCACGTCACTAATATATGCTAAAATGTAATTGACATGTCAGCTTTTTTTTTATTAAATTTTAATTAGAATTTTGTACCAATAAGAGAGTCACTCTCCTATTGATGCGTATTAGCATAATTCTGATTCAAAAGTTCCCCCGTTGGATGGAAACCGTCAGTGAACTGACAGTCAACGGCTCCAGTTGACTAAGCAAGCACAGGTGGACATCGATGATGATGTGGCGTTTCCACGTCATTAATATATGCTAACGTGTAATTGACATGTCAGCTTTTCTTTATTAAATTTTAATTAGAATTTTGTATCAATAAGAGAGTCACTCTCCTATTGATGCGTATTGGCATGAATTGATAAAATGTTAGAAAATGGAGGGTGGCATGAATTGATAAAATGTTAGAAAATGGAGGGGATGGGAATAGAACCTGGAGCAAGGGCTTGATATGGGATGTCCCTTGCCACTAGGCCAAGCATACTACTCAGTTATTATGTGTAACAAATTGTTAATAAACTCATAATAAATGATTAGGTTAATACAAAAAATGATATGCACGTTTAGATTGATATATCAGAGGCTTCACTTTTTGTACCTCTCCCTCTCTCTCCCTTTCCTACCAACCTCCATTTCTGATGTACCTTCTACATCCATAAATCTTTCTATGCAAGGTAAGATAATTTTATCTTAGCATAACGATAAATTGTTGACATTGATGTATGGTTAAAGAATCAGTTGCATCACCATTAATATTTTCAGTGTCATTGACTTTACTAGTATTATTAGGACGAGCATATAAGAAAACAACTTCTGGAGCAAATAAGAAAATTGATCTTTGATTTTCTTCTTGTAAAATCTAAGGAAAAAAATTTAACAATGGATAGTAATAGATCTTTAAAAAAAATTGAGCACAAATATGGGCATACAGCTCATGAAGCCCCATTAGCAGGGGCGTGGCTAAGGGTGTGTAGGGTGGGGCGACCGCACAGGGCTCTTAAAAAATAGGGGTCTCGAAATCGAATATATCTAGAAAATAGGGGCCCCTTTATAAGAATTTGCACAGAACTCCATACAACTTAACCACGAACCCCAGACAACCTAACCACGCCCTGCCCATTAGAAATTGCATTGTTTTCTCTCTTTAACTATCATCTAATATTTTGGGAACACATCTACAGGTGTATTGCAAACACGAACAAACTGGTTTGACAGAAATAATTCATCCCAGATGATTTTAAGCCCAGTGTAATAAGTGCTAACAGAAATCAATCATTGGGCTACCTCGTTGAGTTTCTTCTTGAGATGGAAGATGCATAACCCGTTTAACTGTTGGAATCCATCTTCAAGATTTTTTCCATATTACAGCAGCAGTAGAATGATAAAGAAGACTCGCTGCAATTTCTTTGGAAACAATAATTCACAAGGTTATTAGCTCTTGTCCAAGCATCATACAATTCTTTTGAAATCGACTCTGACGCTGTGATCGAACTATTAACAAACCCAAGTTTATTTTGTTACACATAATAATTGAGTAGCATGTTTGGCCTGGTGGCAAGGGCCATCCCAATTTAGGCCCTTGCCCTAGGTTCGATTCTCATCCCCGCACTTTCTAACATTTTATTCATTCATGCCAATATGCACCAATAGGAGAGTGACCTTATTGGTACAAAATTCTAATTAAAATTTAATAAAAAAAAGCTGAAGTGTCAATTACACGTCAGCATATATTAGTGATGTGGACACACCACGTCATCATTGATGTCCACCTGTGCTTTCTTAGTCAGCTGGAGTCGTTGACCGTCAGTTGACTGACGGTTTCCATCCAACGGGGGACTTTTGAATCAGAATTTAACGTTGTGAGGTCAAATGTTCCAAAAAAATAATACGGACAAATTTGCATATACTGTCAAACGTTAGGGGTATTTGTTTCTATTATGCCTTTTTAAATCATACCCAACATTTAGTTTTGGTTTTATTTTGGTACTCATCGTCAAAAAACTTAACGATGATGTTGATATGTCCATATAAGGTAATGTCACGTCAATAGTTTTTTTAAGGTTTTAACGATGGGACATAAATATGAAACATAAACTAAACGTTATGTATGATTTTGAAAAAAAAATAAAGTTTAAGCATCAAAACATAACAAAAGAAATAGTTTAGATACTAAACGTGTAGTTTATCCAATATTTTTCCAAGTATTTTATTAAGAAGTTTGGATTATGATATGTCGTATTTGATGTGTACATTAATGATTTAAATATTGTTGAGACTCTTGAAGAGATATTTGCGACAATGAAATACAAAGGGAAAGAATTTTAGATAAAAGATGTCAAAAAAAAAACAATTTTATCTCAACTTACATATCGAGTATCTAAAGGATGATCAATCATCTTATATAAGGAAACATCTTAAAGAAATTTTATATGACAATATGCATTGCTTACCTTAATGGTTGTAAGATCTTTAAATGTGAATCATGATCATTTTTTTATTATGAGAATGATGAAGAGTTATTTAATCCTGAAATATCATATTATAATGTCATAAAAGAATTAATGTATCTTACTAATCACACATAACCTGATATAACACATGTTGTAAACTTGTTAGTAAGATATTTCTCTTATCCAACACATATATTTAAATATCTCAAAAGAACAATTAATGTCAGATCGCTTTACTCTAATGATTTAAAGTCTCCATTAGTTGACTATCTAGTTGTAAGATATTTATTAGATCCATATTATAGTCGATCTCAAATATGATATGTATTTACAAGTGAAGATACATTCAACAAAGTAAACGTTGTCTATTCCTCCTTCAAATTATGCATAAATAATTCCAATCCATGAAGCATTTGGAAATCTAGTGATCCAAAATATCTAGAAGATATGTGATTTATTTTTACAAGAAAAGATATTTACTATCTTGAATAATGTAATATTTGAAAAGTTGGTATACAATATCGTGATGCATCACCTCAAAGATGTTATGTCGTCATGAGAGGGAGTAAAATGCATATTGTACTCTTTTTCTCTTAACTTGATTTTGTTTTATTGAATTTTCATGTTAAGGTTTCTAATGAAACATTATATTATACATATTAAAAAATAGTGTGTTCTTTTTTCTTTATTGGGTTTTTGTTTCTCGAGATTTTTTCTAATAAGATTTTAACAACACATATTTGAAAAAGATTTTAACAACGCATATTTTAGTGTGGACATTTATATGATAGAATTATAAATCCATGTATATAATGGATGCCCATTCAAGTCTCCAAATGCATGGATACACCTACTATGGAAGAACTCTATTCAATGTACTTGACTCTTGAAGTTTAGACCATTTATCCTATATTGTTTCTTGTTCGTTCTTCTAGTTCCCATAGTTTTACAATAGAATTTGGGTTTTATATATATTAGTATTGTTTCTTTATTTTCTTCCTCCTGATTTCCTCTTTACCAACGTTGTTCTTCATTGTATTGGTTAGATTCTCCACAAGCATCTCGTACACTTTTCCGACCATACTCCCAAATGGCATAATTCGATCCCCATGCTTTGCCACAATCACAGGAACTGTTGTACCCGTCATAATAACTGCAGAAACACCACAGCATGCAACAACACTACAATGATTAAGATTTCAATTAACTGAGACCAAACTGGAGTTGTCGACATATATATATATATATATATATATATTACCTCCACAAAGAGTTGGGAGATCAAAGAAGCTTCCGACATAGGAGAAAAGTAGCAGAAAGGCAACGGTTTGCGGAAATACAGACCAGTTTGCCTCAACATCAGTCGCATCAAATATCCATCTTATTACTTTATCGGTCACTTCCCAACAAGCGTTTGCAGTGTCCATGACAACCTGCTCTCGGAGATTTTCCAATCTTGATTTGCTTGCTTCTTCCCTGATCCAGATTAATTCAAATAGAGCAGTGACGCGAGAGTAGGATAAAACAAATTTGGGATTACTTACCGATCAAGAAACCGGTTCACATATCTCCAAATGAACAATGAAGTAACAATGAAAATGGCTACCCATGAAGCAATAGTGAGAAAGTTGTATTGACAAACTTGCTGCAATAGCCATGTTGCAGTTGAGCTTACGAGAAGCGATCCGCTTATCTTCTTTCTCTTCCATAAAGCTATGTCGTTTACTACTTCTGCAACAAAAAACAAAAAGGTTGTAAAAAGCACAAAAATACACACAACAGAAAGTATATAACACCAGGAACTGATACCTGAAGGCTGAGAATGTACAATTTTCTCTCGAATCAGGTCGAAGATAGCACCACCAGTATTTTTAGCACCGGAATGAAGATGTTCAAGCATAATATAAAAGAAAATTGAAAACATCAGCTTCAGTTCATCAACGGAATCCAGGATTTTTCTAGTGTCCCCATATATCATAACCGGAAAGAATACGTCCAACGTTGTACGAATCGAAGTATCCAGTTCAATGAGCTCTTTGGCGAATTTGTACTTCTTGCTAATATTCCAGGAGCTTACCCTAGAGGATTTATCAACCGTTTCCTTGGCTTGATTCAAAAGATTCAACAACCTCTGGATTTCATGAGCATCAGTGGACCGATTTATCTCCTCGACCCTTGGTGTAATCAGATTAACTGTATCTCTGATTTGATTGAGAATGGGTTTAAATCTTTTGGCCGTCTTTCTTGCATTTTTTATGGATTCCAATAACTGGCCAAGTACGGTTGATAGAGCAACTCCTGGAACAGCGTTGATAATATGATTCATATTCAGTAAATATGATCACGGTGGAGTTTGTTTTTCTTTAACGTAATCATTGGACAGCGTAACAGGTATTATATATAGGGTAGGTAAAATGAAAACCTATTGAATTCCTTTGCAGTTTGCTTCTTGGAATCTGCCATGCATGTTCTTCCCCACAGGAACTGATGATTTCATGTTTATTTAACTGGTTCTGATAGTGTATCTGCCTGGAAACCTTCTCCCTTTATATTTTAATTCCAAGTCGGGCATGCAAGTTCTAAGGTCTAGCTCAAGAAATCATATGAAAATTGCAGAAAACTACCCCGCTTATATAAATATCATTAAGTTGAATAGGGAAAATATATTAATCATGTTCACAAAGAATAGATATTCAAGAATGAGTCATCCTCTTATATTAAATGTGAAATTTGAAGTCAATCCCTAACTAACAATTTTTATTATTTGCTAACGAACAACTTGTTGAAATAAAAGATGGGTCCGGTTGTAGAACAGTTGGTGGCGGGGCAAAGTGAAGCTAAAATCGGGGCATTGGATGCCTTTATTTACTTGTATTCCACGAGGACCTGAAGTGTTAAAGCCTTAAAGCCTCGTCTTCAATTTCATCATGATACAAATAACTTTCACAAGGCTTAATTAGCATTCCATACTGAAACAATAATGCTAGCTGAAAATTTATATGGCAAGCTCCGATGAAAAATTTCGACAACAATACTGGTGATTTGAAATTAAAGCAGTTCAGGTTTAGCATATCAACATCAAAAACTACACACAGACTCGACATTTTGATTTAAGCCATGTCCCTACATAAAATGGTAGATAAAACAAACCAATTCCCATGGCATTAAGTCACCAAAGAACAATAAAGAGAGGTCATTGTCCTATTTATACTTTCACGTACCTAATAGTTTACTCTCACCACTCACTAATTAAATTCACTTTGTACGATAAACATTAAGAAAAGAAGACGACAAAGAAACCTAAAGAGAAGATTCACTTGACCCCATTTCCAGGGGTTGAAATGGCAAGATCATGCTAAGAAAAGCAATTCCCACCAACAAATCCAGGTTCTCCACCTTCAAACTGCCATTTATTTTCCATTCCCGTGGCGGCCCCACCATTGCCACGCCCACCGACTGCAGAAGCAGCGACAGCTCCATCTCCTACGCCTGGAAAAGACCACACTCCTCTTCCAAACCCGAATCCAACATCATCGAGAGTTGGAGCAATACCAAGCCCAAACCCTCCAACAGCTAGAAAACCAGGCCCCTGAGTATTCAACAATGAAGTAAAACTTCGAAAGATATTGCCTTTGGACTCTCCACCCATGCCAGAACTTCCCTGATTGGCTGAGAATGGCAACAAAACCGGCTTGGCAGGTAATGGGAAGCTATTGTGACCAGTGGCGGCGGCGGCGGCATTGGATGCGGAAAAAGTTGTGATGCTGCTGCTGCGTGAACGCTTAGCATTTTTCCTGGTGCCACCGCCAACAGGGATGTCCCTCAGGGTGCCACCATGAGTCCAGTAACGGCGACAGGACTTACAGAAATAGCGAGGTTGAGAAAAGTTATAGTTGTTGTAGTAACAGAACTTAGTGTTGGTGGAGTCACAGCGTGGACAAAGTAGCTGCTCTTGTTCTGGTGGTTGGGCTCCATGGGCCTTGGTTAAACACCTGTTTTGATCTCCGGAACTAAACGGCATTTTGATACAAAACAAAACTGGCTTAAGTTAAAAGAGTATCTTCTTCCTCAAGTGTTTGCTTTTGGGTGTGAAGGGGAGATTGAAGAGGGATTTTATGGGGTGAGAATAGAAGATGAGAATCTGTTGGGACACTGAAACGGGTTGTGAAGGTTAAAGGAGACGAGTGAAGAAAGCAGGCTTTTACGGTGTTTTGATAGGCACGAAATTTTGATCAATCGGCTGGAGAATGAGCTCTGACGCTCTCTGCCGCTGGTCGGCCTCCATGAACTGCAAATGCTGCTCGGTATTGTACTGTTTTTAGCTGTTAAGTTGGTTCTTTTTGGATTTTTCTTGCTTGTGTATGCCCGAAAAAAGGAAAAGGCTGATCATCAGATTAAGATATGGATGAGCAATCAAGCATTTGGTGTAGTGTTCTGGTTTCTCTAATGATAATCTTCCAATTCGGATGCATGTGAACATGACAGAAAAGTTCAAAGAATATACAACTTCTAATTCTGATCATGGCAGAACCAAATCAATAAATATACAACTTCTAATTCTGATCATGGCAGAACCAAATCAATAAATGTACCATTATTAGATTGTAAGAAAATTTGAAGAAAATATTAAGATTGGCCATGATATTTCTAGTTAACAGAGATTTTCTTATCTATCAACAAAACTTTGTCAAAGCTTCATCGACAGTCTTTTCCAATTCAAGTCTTTATGGCTTTGAGTGTAAAATGTGCCATTGCTATCGTCCTAACAATGAATAGACTGAACGGAAAGTAGTATAGACAAGCATGCCGAACGGTTCAGCTAATAATGCCAAAAACCCGACAGCTTCTGGCCAAAGCTTGGGGGACAAAAGAACTGAAATGATGGCATAGTACTGACAGTGTCGAGCAGCGTGGGGTTCAATTTGCTGAAAATCAAACATATGTGGATTTAAAATCCACCGAAAAATTATAGTAAAAAAAAGGGGACAATTGGTTAAAAATTAAATAGGTAAATCATAAATTTTAGTCACTACATTTTAGGAAATTTATTAGATTAGTCTTTAAGTTTCAATTATAAATACCTTAGCTCATTTAACTTCAAAATCATCCTAAAGCATTCTAGCTTTCTTCCAATACTAGAGAGAATTTAGAGAGATTCTTGAGAGTTGTTTTCTTCTATTTATCAAGAGAGAATTATTATTGTTTTCTCCTTGGTAGATCGAGAGAAGTTGTAATTCATATTTTCTCATAGTGAAATTCTTCTACCATTGTCTGTGGTTTTTACCCTATATTATTTAGGGGTTTTCCACGTAAATTTTTGTGTCTCTTTTATCTTCATTTTTATTTTCTCAAATTATCAGTTACGATTTTGCTCTATCCGATAGCCGTCTTCCGCAACAATTGGTATCAGAGCCAGATTAGAGTGTGTAATATCTGCTTATTGTCTTTGTGGTTGCCACCAAAAGGTGGATCCTCCAACATAAGAAAGTAAGAAGTTATTACTCATTCTTTGAAGGTTTCTGAGAACTATTCACGATAGTGAAATAGTGGGCGCTATCCGCAAAAAAAAGCTATGGCAACGAAATTTGATATTGAAAAGTTCAATGGGAGAAATTTCTCACTGTGGAAATTGAAGATGAATGCCATCCTGAGGAAAGACGGTTGTCTAGCAGTTATCAGTGAAAGACCGGTTGATTTCACAGATGACAACAAATGGATCGAAATGGACGGGAATGCTATGGCAAACTTTCATCTAGCATTAGCATATGAAGTATTGTCAAGCATCGAGGAGAAGAAGACAGCTAAGGAGATATGAGATCATCTCACCAAACTGTACGAGGCCACATCGCTGCACAATAAAATTTTCCTTAAGAGAAAATTGTAAACTCTCCGTATGCCATAATCTACTTCAGTGACGGAGCACTTAAATACACTGAGCACTTTATTTTCTCAGCTTACATCCTTAAGCTGTAAAATAGGAGAACAAGGATGTGCTGAACTTCTACTTCAAAGTCTACCGGATTCGTATGATCAACTCATCATCAACTTGACAAACAGTAATGTCACCAGTCTAATCTTCGATGATGTTGCAGCTGCTGTTCTACAATAAGAAAATCGACGCAAGAACAAGGAAGACAGACAAGTAAATCTGCAACAAGCAGAAGCGTTGACAATGACGAGAGGGAGATTAACAGAACGTGGCCAAAGCAGCAGTCACAAACATGGTAGATCGAAGTCGAGGAG